>NW_026020210.1:825764-905663 GCF_900185275.1 Solanum verrucosum | reverse complement strand
AGAGAAAACTAATTTTTGGATGCGTAAATATTTTCTAAGTCCCGAGTGACGGAAGGGACTTACGGACCGTAGATCCATCGACGGTCCGTAAGTCGGTCTCGTGAATTGAAGACGCGTACCTGAACAAAACTTTCCTTAATTTGTTTCCTTTTTTATTTAGGATTTGTTTTCTATAAATAGGACATGTAAACCTCGTTTTTGATGGTTAGACACTATTATTCTATTTTTGCTTTGTAACTTTGGAGATTATTTTGCAACTCTAGCAATTATTGATTTCCCAAGTTCATTTTGAAGATTTTGGCTTTGCAATTCAAGTAAAATTTCTGGGTTTATTATTCTCTCTACGTAAGTTCATGATTTCTTCATCTACAATTATGAATTGTGTTCTTGCCAATATGAGTAACTAAATCCACAACTAGGGTTGTGGGAACCATGATCGATTAACAAAGTATGAATAGTAAATAAGCAATTCTTGACTAGTATTTTGCATGCATTGATAATTCTTTCGTTTAGAAGTCTTTTTAACGGTGGCCAACGTTAGAACTCGCCTTGTTACTACTTGCCGGACCAAGGAGGTAATTAACAAGAAAAGAATTATCAATATAGATTTAGTGTGATACTGTCTAATAGGCTAGTGTCGATTGGTGCGAAGTAATAACTAAGCCAAACATCGATTATGATGTCTAATATGAGGTAAAGGTAAGGGTTAGTAAATTATACACACGTAGCCGGACCAAGGTGCGGGGTGAAATTCTCTAGATGCCGGACCAAGGATTTAGAGATACCTAACTTATCACTTTGCATGTAATACACTAGAAAATGATTGCTATTACTAGGATTACTGCGTTATGAGATTGTGGGGAACACGTATACCCTAGTTATTTCTCTTATCTTGATAACAACCAAAGTTGAGTTTGATTATTGATTACTTATTAAGATCTTACTATTTGTTTCACACAAACACAACCCCCCTTTTTATTACCTGTTTCTGGAAATAATTTGACTAATTGAATATAATTGTTGGTTAAAAGTAAAGTCTAAACCATTTTCCTCGCGGGATCGATCCCAATCTACAAGTTGGGTTCTTTACTTGATAACGATCGTTTATGCTTCTGTAAGGAGGTGTAATTTGAGCGTATCAACAGTAACATCTATAGTTACTATAAGTTCATGACTCTGATACCATAACAAACACGGATCGTACATTTAGACTGTGAGGAACCTTTACTAACATAAATTCAGCATGGCTATAGTATATGAAAATCTTTACTGTCCGGGTTCTCCCACCACATGGGTAATCCAACGGATCAATTCATCGATCTTTCATAACTATATTGGGATAATCTATGTATGACCTTAATTTGAATGCTTAAACCATATTCATGATTGTAACCTACACCATTTATTATAGTAACCTAGTATGCTACAGCTCAACACAAACAGTTTAGCCCATCATGGGGCTCAATACACAGAGAAGATTAATAAGATTAAGAATAAAATTAATACCTTTAGACGACTTCTCTAGCCAACCAAATTCCAACTTTTATTCAAATGCTTTAAGACATATTACAAAGAGAGTATTTTTAGAGAGAGGGGGGGAGGGGGGTTCTAAAACCTACCTCTTTGCTAAAGCACACATCCTCTTATATAGAGGTCTAGAAATCAAAAACGAATAAAATAAGTGGTCTACAATCTATACATTTGCCAATAGAGATACGATAAGGCCGACAATCCCTTAAGGTCTTCATATGGCCTACTTTATTCGTAGTTGGCAGACATTACTTTCAGCTATCCATACTTTATAAAAGTATCTTTAAATTTTTTGGCCTCTTATGACATGTGACCAAATGACCGAATATTATGCTTTTCCTTTTCCTTTGCCAGCGGTGCTTGTACTAGAATATTCTTCTATTTGTTGTTGATAATTCCCGAGAATAGTTTCAATATCTATCTCTTCATCAACGTCTTGTCCTTCGCCAGTAGCACATGTATCATATTCTTCATTAGTATGGCTTGTTGTGGCCATAGAAATATCATCTTTTATGTCAATGTCAAGATTTCTCATTAAATATTTCTTTACCTCCTCCATGTATAAGGCTATAGCTTCCGACTTGGAGATGAGTCCTTTCTTCATTTGAAGTTTTCTTGTAATCTTTTTAAATGGACTTAAATCTTCTATGACTTGAAGTTCCATAGTAACAGTATCATAATACTTGCTAATCTTAACATTGATTGAATCAATAATTTCTTGGCCATGTATCTTACCTTCAGGATTTTTCTAAAGTAGTTTACTCCAGAACTTAGTATAAAAGGTCCTTTGTAAACAAGGAAATCCTTCTGAAGTAGTATTAACTTCAATCGACCATTTCATAATCCAAGGAATAGAGAATTCAGTAAAGAAGTACATTAAAGATATTCCTTCGAAGAATATATGTTCTTCCTGTAAACTTATCATTTTCGGGGAGATATCTACCTATTCTAGATATAGTTTTTTGTATGACTCTGGTAAGATTTTTACCGAGGGACCTTATAAAGTCCACCATTTGCGAAACCAATTAAGGATATGTCTGTCAAATACATACAATGAATGTTTTTTATTGGCATTCTCATATAAAAGGACTTTATTAAATCCATCAATATAATCCCAGTAATTGTATTTGACTGCAATTTTTTGTTGCGGATGGATATAATCTAATTCCTTTAATGTGCTCATACCCCATTCTTCGGGTGCTAATATCTTTTTTATAATAAATTTGGAAAAGTTATAAACTTTCTTCGTATTAGCAGGATATAAATGCTGAAACTCACACCCTGTAGATGAGAGTATTATCTCATAGTGCATTCTGTATTTGTATACTGCAGTAGTATATGATATTGTATCCAAATACCTAGCCATTATTTGCCATGGCTCATTTCTCCATTTGAGATCATTTTCTTCTAAAAGAAGTATAACTTTTTTTTTGTCATTCATATCAAATACCTCTTTGTTCTCATCATCAATCAGAATTGAAGAGTATGTTGATTATTATCCGGCTCTTTTTTGGACTTCATAAAGTTTATAAACTCTTTATACATCAGGTGGTTTATATCAATACCACTAGTTCCACTTGATGAAGCAGCTGAAACATTACTATTAAATGTTGTCAGTGTTTTGTTGCCTTGTTGAGCAAGGATATGACCTCTTCTTCCTCTTCTGGAGGGAGGGGACCTTACTGGTCTCATCCTGAAAAGAAGAAATTAAATTCTATTAATTCAAATATTCTCTAGTGAGAAAAACAGGAAGACTATTATCTTCACCCTTCTTATATTGTATTTCAAAATCAAAAGGTGATAAAAGAGTTTGCCATCTAACAAACATTTGTTTGGAAACATCATGTTTACAGTCTTTATTAAACATAAACCTAGCCGTTTGGCAATCAGTTTTTATTAAAAACTTTTGGTTATAAAGATCGCCTTGGAACTTAAGAACACATTTTACTATAGCCAAGATTTCTTTAGCTATAGTAGCATAATTCTTCTGGGCATCGTTCCATTTACCCGAATAAAATTGTACAATGTAATGACGCTTATTATCAGGACAAAACTGGGTCAATACTCCACCATATCCTATGTCTAAAGCATCAGTCTCTACTATTTTTGCCCAATTTGGATTGTCTAAGGTCAAACAAGGGAGGTTTTTAACCTTCTATTTAATCCTTTTGACCGCTTTAGAATGATCACCTGACCAAGCTTTAGGATTATTTTTTAATCTGTCATATAAGATAGTTGTATCTTTTGCTAAATCCTTAATAAAAGGAGCAACATAATTAAGACTTCCAAGAAATCTCTGCAGCTGAGTCTTATTAGTAATAATATCAGAAAATATAGAAGCAAATTCAATACTCCTATTAATAGGACTAATATTACCTCTTTCGATATTATGACCAAGGAATCTGACATTTGTTTTAAACAAAGCCATTTTAGGTTGTGATAAAACCAATCCATTTTGCATAATAATTTTCTTAAATAATTCAAGGTGTTTAAAATGAGTTTCCACATTTTTGGAAAACACTAAGATATCATCTATATAAACTATTATAAAATTACTATAAGGCATAAAGATATCATTCATAATTTTCTGAAATTCAGATGGAGCATTTTTTAATCCAAATGGCATGACATTCCATTCGAATTGCCCCATTGGCACATTAAAAGCAGTTTTAAATCTATTTGACTCTGCTATCTGAATCTGCCAATAACCTGATTTTAGATCAAATTTAGAAAATATGATAGCATCATATACTCCATCTAGTAAATCTTTTTATTAGGAATGGGATACCTGATCCAACGTAACGCTTTATTAAGCGGTTTATAGTTTATTACCAATCTGGGAGCTCCTCTTTCTTGCTCTGCATGTTTATTAACATAAAATGTTGTACATGACCAAGGTGATTTTGATTGCTTTATTAAGCCTTTTTGTAGTAAAGAACTAATTTCCTTTTTACATAACTCCAAATATTCTGAGTTCATCTAACAAAGTCTGGCCTTGGTAGGAATATTATTCTCATCAAAATCATCATCATATGGAAGATTAACACCATGCTTTTTCTTGCTCTAGAAAGCATTAGAATGATCTCCACATATATCAAGAGAGAATTGATTTGCTCGGATAGCAATCTTTTTCTGTAATTTAGGATTTTGTAAAGTATGATCAACTTCAATGCTAATAATTTCTTGTTTTAAAAAGTTGACCTGATTATTTTTCGAAATTAATTTTTCAATTAGATTATTTATCATTCTAGAAAAAGGTTTTGTAACAAACTCAAGTATAAAAGGTTTGTTATTCCAAGTACCCACAATTTTGTTATTATCCCAATAAGTACGAGGAAAAATATCATTTATGAAAGGGACACCCAAAATAATTTGATTGGTGATGTTTTTTACTAAAACAAAGCTTTGTGGAACACAACTTTTTCCTTTGCAAATAAAAGCTTTGGGTAATTTAAATTCAATATTCATTTTGCTACCATTAGCAAATCGAAGACTATGTGTAGTTTTATGAAAATATCTTGAAGGTATAAGTCCTTCATGAATACAATTTAAATCAGCCGCACTATCAATAAGAGCTATAAACTCTTTTTTATAATTATAATCTATAAGAAGAGTGATTTTTGTATAAAACTTTTGAGAAGTAAAAGCTTTAAGACTATATAAGAAATATGTTTTATCATTTTTTAAGTAAAGGTTTTTCATAAAATCAAGACTATTATTTTCTCCTTCAAGAGAAGAGGAAGATTCAGATACATTTTCCAAATCTTGGCGAGTTTGAATGGCGTCAAGTCTCACTTCTATTACCACATTCTTTTCTTTCAACCGAATGATGTCCTCCTTGAGGATCTTAACCTCTTCCTTTAGGTCATTAATCGTAGTGGGAGAACTTATCATCTTTCTCCTTTCGAGCAAAAGATTTTTAACTTCTGTCATGGTATATGAACCTTCTTTAGTAGGAATTTCTTCAGGAATATGATCCTTTTCCTTACTAGGAGGATTATTACTGATTTTATCAATAATTTGAGCTCTTATTTTCGAATCTTTAATATTTTGTAAAAGCTCCAATACTTTGTCATTATCAATCACATTAAGACTCAATTCTTTAAATTGGTCATAGATCTTATAAAGATCAACTTCATCATCTTCCTTTTCACATGTCATTCCTTGTTGGCAAGGTGAACACTCATCCTCAGAAGTTGCATAATCTTCTTGTTGAAGGGCTTTGAGATCTTCACTAGCTGAGGATCCTTCATTACTGCTTTCTGATCCTGATTTTTCTGAATCAGAATTAAGCATGATCTTATAAAAAGAATCCTTAATATCATCTCCTATATCAAGGCTTTTAATTTTTTCCTTGACTCGACAATTCTTGGCATAGTGACCAAATCTTCCATATTTGTGGCAAGTATCTGATCTATTATAATTCTGACGATACTTCATCTTTCTCTTAGAAGAGTCTCATTTTCCTTCTTCAGCTCTTCTAAGCTTTTTTTCAATCCTCTTTTTCTTCCATTTCTCATAATATTTCTTGGAAGATTTTTTCTTCTTAGGAGTATATTCCTTATCTTTAGATTTTTGTTTGGGAATATCAAATGTGAATTGTTCGCAAAACTCTCCTAGTTGTTTTCTTTCATTTAAGCGATGTCGCTTAATCTGTTGATTCAACTTAATCTCATTGCACAATGCTAATTCTACTTGGACACAAGCACCTATAAGCTTTCTATAGGTATACTCATCATAATTTATACTGTGATTTTCTCCTCTGATGGCTTTTCTAACCCTTTCAGCAAAGAGAGTTGGTAATCCATCTATAAATTTGGATTTCCAATGAGTGCTATTACACTCTGGCAATTCCATTACTCTGCATAAAAACACATCCTTATAATACCTAAATGATGTAAGAGTTTTACATCTAAGGTTTTGAAGCAAGTTTCTAATGGTCTCGCTATTTTCTGACCATCTTCCTGAAAAATGTTCAATAATATTTAGAACCAGTGTATAAACTGCATTCTGAGTATATTGCTCTCCTTCTAATTTAACTACTTGTAGAACTTTATCTCTTTGCTCCTGATTGAGATAATTATCCCACCAACCTTTCAATTGGCCAGTAAAATCTGCAGTTATCATATCTACAATAGTCTTATCACTATTCTTATTGGTTTTACAGATAGTACTTTACATAAGCATATGATGGACAGTTGTATAAATCTGTCTATCAGTATAACCATCAATGTTCCATTCAAAAATTTCCTTTCCATTATAACTATTAGTTATAATATGTTCATGTTCCTCTAGCAGAACATCTTAAGGAGTGGGTCTAGGATAGTAGTACATCCTTTGGACTGGCTTTCTCGCATATCTTTCTGAGATTTTATTAACCTCATCAGAAAATTCTATATTCTTACTAGATTCTCCTTGTAAGAAATTCTCTGCATTAATAGGCTAGGCTTCACTTGAATTTCTTTTCTAAAAAATTCTCAAGATCTAAATAATCTTTAAGCTTGAAATTATCAATTTCAGGCGGAGGTTGTAAGCTACTATGAGCAACTTTTTCTTTACCTTTTACCTTAGTAGGTAATAGAGTAATAATTTTATCCATTTTATCATGCAAAGAGACAATATGCTCACCTAAAATGCTCATATAAATATTTGCATAATTATTTTGTTTGATAATAGCATTAACATGACTAGTAGTCACTAAAGCAGTATCATTTTCAAACAATTTTGAAAAAGCATTAAAATTTACAATCCTATCATTTTTATTGAATTGAAAAGACTGATGTGGAGGAAAAACTGATTTCGTAATTTCTCCATTGCTTAGAGTGAAATCTTTCTCTAGCATAGAAACATAGTTATGAACATGTTTACACATAAACCAAGGAAGAAAAGCAACTAATTTATTTATTCCTGAATTTATAATATCGTTATCAAATTCCTCTTGAAAACCATATTGTTCTTCTTTATTAAAGTTTTTGAAGAATCATTTTCTAAAAAGCTTCCATTTTTTTCGCTGAAAGTCTTTAGCGATTCTTGCTCTTGCCGGTGATCCCGGACTAAAATCAAACTGATTGTCAAACATCATAAAACAAATATTAAGTTGTTAGTCCATCTGGAAACTTCATTTCAGATTCAGTTATATCTAAGTCTGAGCTAGGCCTGGGGACAGGTCTTACAATATTATCATTATCAATTTTTATATTATCACATCTATAATTTTCCCTAATTTGAGAAGTAGAAGCTCTGGAAGGGATCTGAACAATATAATCAATAGGGGAAATATAAGACGAATTGGATCTAGTCATTCTAGAAGACATGCTACGATTTCAATAAACCTATTAGTTGGTTCGGAAAATCTAATTTTAACAGTTCCATCATTTAACTGTTCAATTTCCGAAACATCCGTATTAATATTATTACGTGGTTGAGTAGCATTCTCAATAACCCATTCTTGTGGAAAATCAATTTCTTCCCACTTAATAGGTCTTCTAGTAACAACTTTGAATTTATCAAAATTAGTTTCTATTAAAATAGTTTAATTTTTGAAATCAATGATTTTACACATATGATTTAAAGTATGCAAAAGTTTATAATAAATTCTATAACAGATACAAACAACTTCAGTGCCAGGCATATAATCATAACCATGAAGTTTAACATTTTAACAAAAGAGAACTTAATGAGTTCTCATCCTGCAAGGAAATCTGCAGGTTAGGATAAGCATTAAAATAAACTGGTCCATATGCTAGACTAGTTTGAATTGTCCCTATAAGAGACTTCTTCCAATTATGATTTCTACCGTCACGTAAAGCTGCTATAAAACTTTTCGGTAAACCACGTAAAGTAAGGGACTTAAAAGCTACATGTACTAAACCAATATGCATAAAACGATAAATATCCCTATAAGGGGCTAAATCATTTTCAGATAAAAATCTAAAAGTTTGATTATCGCTATCAATAGTGATAGTCTCCTATGTGGTTTTAACCACTTGCTTGAAACCAAGTTTCTCAAAAGTACTCATCTGATATATGATCCTAGGTGATATTTTCGGAATAGTCCACTTATTAAGTAGATCTAGATGTTGAGGTTTATCATATTCTTCTTTTCTACTGTTTTTAACAGTAGACTTCTTCTTTATGATATTCATATTTTTAAAAACTATGTTGAGCAGTAACATATATAGTTACTATAAGTTCATGGCTCTGATACCATAACAAACGTGGATCGTACATTCAGACTGTGAGGAACCTTTACTAACATAAATTCAGCCTGGCTATAGTATATGAAAATCCTTACTATCCGGGTTCTCCCACCACATGGGTAATCCAACGGGTAATCCAACGGATCAATTCATCGATCTTTCATAATCATACCGGGATAATCTATGTATGACCTTAATCTGAATTCTTAAACCATATTCATGATTGTAACTTACACCATTTATTATAGTAACCTAGTATGCTACAGCTCAACACAAACAGTTTAGCCCATCATGGGGCTCAATACACAGAGAAGATTAATAAGATTAAGAATAAAATTAATACCTTTAGACGACGTCTCTAGCCAACCAAATTCCAACTTTTATTCAAATGCTTAAAGAAATATTACAAATAGAGTATTTTTAGAGAGAGAGAGAGAGGGGTTCTAAAACCTGTCTCTTTACTAAAACACACATCCTCTTATATAGAGGTCTAGAAATCAAAAACGAATAAAAGAAGTGGCCCACAATCTTTACATTGGCCAATAGAGATACGATAAGGCCGACAAACCCTTAAGGTCTTCACATGACCTACTTTATTCTTAGTTGGCCGACATTACTTTCGGCTATCCATACTTTATAAAAGTATCTTTAAATTTTTTGGCCTCTTATGACATGTGACCAAATGACCGAATATTATCCTTCTTCTTTTCCTTTGCCAGCGGTGCTTGTACTAGAAGATTCTTCTATTTGTTATTGATAATTCCCGAGAATAGTTTCAATATCTATCTCTTCATCAACGTCTTGTCCTTCGCCAGCAACACATGTATCATCTTCTTCATTAGTATGGCTTGCTGAGGCCATAGAAATATCGTCTTTTATGTAATTGTCAAGATTTCTCATTAAATCTTTCTTTACCTCCTTCATGTATAAGGCAATAGCTTCCAACTCGGAGATGAGTCCTTTCTTCATTTGAAGTTTTCTTGTAATCTTTTTAAATGGACTTAAATCTTCTATGACTTGGGGTTCCATAGTAGCAGTATCATAATACTTGCTAATCTTAAAATTGATTGAATCAATAATTTCTTGGCCATGTATCTTGCCTTCAGGATTTTTCTGAAGTAGTTTACTCCAGAACTTAGTATAAAAGGTCCTTTGTAAACAAGGAAATCCTTCTAAAGTAGTATTAACTTCAATCGACCATTTCATATTCCAAGGAATAGAGAATTCAATAAAGAAATACATTAAAGATATTCCTTCGAAGAATATATTTTCTTCCTGTAAACTTATCATTTTCGGGGAGATATCTACCCATTCTAGATATAGTTTTTTGTATGACTCTGGTAAATAAAAAATAAATAAATAAATAAAAACATCCTAATAGACATGTTTGTCAACCGCTTCAGTTAAAAAAATTTAAACTGACAAAACTATTAATGTCATTTTTATAGAGACTCACTCCATTAGCAAAAATTCAATGGAAAATCCAGAAAAAAATGATTTATCCTATTGCAAGAGTTTTCCACTATACATGAATCTCAACAATACATACCTATTGCAAGAGTTTTCCACTATACATGAATCTCAACAATACATATTGCAATTATTAAAAAGAAACAGGGAACAAACATGAATGGTGATTGATTTCTTATGTTGCTTTTAAGTTAACTAATGAGTTGCATTAAAGAATAATTGTTGTGAGAGTTCATTATAACTTAATTCATTAAAGGTTGATTTAGTTTGGATTACTATTTTTTCCTTTTTTTCATGCACATACATACTCAAAAAAATATCTATATTGTAATAAAAAAAAAATGATTTTTATAGACAACATTTTCATCTTAGAATCAGCAATATATATATAAATTAGTTAGGTAAATTATTTTAAATTTTATATATTTTTAAAAAATATATTTTATGATTTTGCATGATTATGGATCACACTCATCACAGTTTGATTATGGGTTAGGAGGTTGAATTCAAGACAATTATTCAACACAATTTTTTTATTATATTTACCATTTTATTAATATCGATGTCTTTTCAAACTATACTACTTCCGGTAAAATATTTTTACTACTCAACATGAACTTAGCTTTTCTTATACATTAAAATTCAGTTTTAGAGCCTACTTTTATATAATAGAATTTTCGTAAAATATGCATAAAAATTACTTTTTTTTTAATCAAATATACAAGATTTATATTGCACAATTTTAAGTTGATACTAAACAAAATCTTTACAATTAACAATAAAAAATATATATAAAAAAACTTATTATTAAAAAAGATCTCAATATTTAAAGTATTTTGATTGCATTAAATTAAATATTGTAAATGTATGTTTGAAACATACAACCTATTGTTGTTACTTATCTGTTTTAAAAAACTCAATATTTTTTTTTAAATTGCGTGAAACAAAACCTTTGCGTATGCATAATTATATATTTTAATCTAATTTTAATTATTATTAGTTTGAAATAACCTTATATATTTATATAAAACTTTAAAAAAAAAAAACAGTTCCATATAAAAACAGTTTCATAACTCTACATTACCCATCCACTACTATCTAGTCTTATAATCAATGAGATTTGTGTTGATAACCTTATATTTTATCAGTACTTATCTTAAACTAAATAAAAAATAAATAATTACAAAATAAATAATTACGATTATTTTAATTAATTGCGTCAAAATTTAAATATTTTAATAGTTAATATCATTTTTCGTCTTTATTTAGTAAATTTATAATTATTTTTATTTTGTAAAAATGAAAATGTAGCATTTATACAGTGTGAAACTATAATTATATATAAATCACTTAACTTCTCACATATCACATTTCAAAAGATAAAAATGTAACAAGTATAATGATATCGTTGATTTTCAAGTTATTCAGTATTTCAGCTTATTAATGATATGACCATATTTTGGATATGAATATAGTTATATTCAAACAATTGGAAAGTACATAGTAAAGTATTTAAGAGACTAAATTCATGAAGTTGATATTTTCTACATAATATTCTAAAACCTATAATTAAGAAAATAAAAATTATAATCTAACTATATTTAAAATAAGAAAAAAAAAAACAAAAAATGACAAGTGATTTGAGTATATATGAAATCATTTGAGTACGTAAAGTTTTTGTTGCTTTAAAAAAAGAATTGGAAGTCACCTGAAAAAAGAATAGAATCCTAATTCAATATAAATATTTTTATAAAGTAATTATTGAACTTTTGTTTCCTTTTTTATTTTTGAATTACTTTTATTTGTATTTATTACGTTTTTTTAATTAATGATTATATAACAATAAGCATTTCATACTTTTTTGTCGATTACTAACTTTGATTTTCTGTATAATTTCAGGTTTTACATATTAAGTTGTTAATAACTCTTACAAATTATTTGTTAATAAGTTGACTTTAAATATTAAGGATAATTTTAATTGAAACCAAACAAAAAAACGTTCAAAATGGAATAAAAAAAATTCATAAATCAGTTAAGCCTATTTTGTGGAACTACCTATTTTTGTGAAATTATATTTCTACAAAATACTCTTGGAAATTAATTACACATAATGTAACTAAAATTTAGGAACTTGAATTTATTTACATAAACTATGTTGATATAGTACTTAAAATAAATGAACTCTCTTTAACTTTTGGAATCTATAAATCTATAGAATGTACAGAGATTCTAAAAATAAAATGGTACAAAGGAGATTTCTTCTATTACAAGGTTTCAAAGAATGGGAAATTATTTTGTCAAAAGTGAAATACATGATACGTCATTTGATTACTTAGAAATTACTATTTAAGTAATTAGGAATTATTAAACAAAAGGTGAAAAATATTAGGCCATTTAACAAAATTATGAAACAACTAACAATTGACTAACGATTTTAGCTTTTTCACAATTGTAGGATAATTATAACACT
Organism: Solanum verrucosum; assembly: GCF_900185275.1. Taxonomy (NCBI): domain Eukaryota; kingdom Viridiplantae; phylum Streptophyta; class Magnoliopsida; order Solanales; family Solanaceae; genus Solanum; species Solanum verrucosum. The sequence continues at coordinate 892,994 of NW_026020210.1, read as the reverse complement.
GGAAGGTACTCTCTAATAGTGCACATAATTATTTTGTTGGTTTAAAAATATTTTTATTTGTATACAAATTCAATTTTTATCTCAATTGTGTAGAAACTTTAATAATGATCATAAATAATTTCAATCATTATTATTAATAGGACATTAGAGGAATTATTAAATTTTCTCGAGATTTCTTCGTTAATAAAAATAGAAATTATTGTAAGTATTAATTTTTCTATTATAATTTTACACAAATTTAGGAATGTAAAGAATATTTTGAAACTTCTAAATTCGAAAAAATATATAAAAAATATACCAGTATGTCATTTAATCTTATGATATTTAATATTTTATGTGAAAAGTTTGAATTAATAAATTCTTAACAAGAACAAAATATTAATTTATTAATATAACAATAAAGGACAAACATGTAAGTTCCCCATAATAGATTAGCACTTTTATGGGGAACTTACATAAATTCCACTAACTTAGGAGCTAGTTACTTAGATACAGTCTAGTTTGCAATATTACATATCTCACATGATTTTGGTGCCTCCAGATACATGTATCTTGGATACATGAAGTCAAATTTAGATGTAATTTGTTCTAGATACATTGTATCTAAATGGATTCATATGTATTTGAGATACATATCAAATCTCGCTCGCCTCCCTCGCCTCTCTCCCATCTTGCTTGTCGTTCTGCCATGTATTTGGTATTCCAGATACATGTGAATCACACCAGATACATGTGTGTGTGTATATATATATATACACACACACATGTATCTGGTGTGATTCACATGTATCTGGATATACACGAATCTCGCTCGCCGCTCTCCTATGTATCTGATATCTCAGATACATGTGAATCACACTAGATACACACACAGAATTGTGTGCCTTTAGATCCCGTCTTTCTTGATTCATAATCAAGACGAAAGGTCGGATGTACTTGTTCAGGTCAGGTCTACTTTTGGTCATTCTTCTCTTTGAAAAATAGAATATTGCTCAAAGAAAGTGACAACACACACACACACATATATATATATATAGTGTGATTCACATGTATCTAGATATATATGAATCTTGCTCGCCTCTCTCCCTCTTTTTGTGTATCTAGTAGCAAAAATACGTGTAAGATACGTATGAAACTCTTAATTAGTGGTGAGATACATAATATTTTGAAAGTATAAGTAATAATAATATTTATGGTAGTGAAATATGTCTAATAAAATAATTTTTCTAACTTTTATAATTGGTAAGGGATAAATCTCCTACCCAAAAAAAGTAAAAGAAAAACCAAAACCTAAAATAAAAGGATCGGTAAATTTCCACAAAATTTACCTTAGTGGTAAAACATTCAAACAAGCGGGAAATCCTCCCCCCATTTTACGTAATTGTACCCAAAATAAACTTCTTGTTTTCCCTTTAAAAAGAAGACACAATTTTATTCATCGTCATCTACTTAGTAAAAAATAAATATTTTTTTTATAAAAAAATGGCTGAGAGTACTCAAGAGGAGTTGAACGGTTTTACTGAGCAACCAATATCTCAAGCAAGAGTAGTTCGTTGCAAATACTCTACTATACAAAACAGTATTTCTGGTAATTTTTGGGGGAAAAATCTCTTTTTTTATTGGCCTTTGTGTTTTTTTTTTCTTATTTTGTTAAAAAAATGTTTTTTGTTTGTTTCTTGATGTATTATACAGAGGGGAAAGATGATATTGGGAGTGTTGATTCGGAGAAGTTCAAGGAAATTATGAATGAAATTGAAAACTCTCATAATGAAGGTATTTTTTTTTTCAATTATTATTATGGTGTGACTATGGATGGGTTTCTTGATCTTTAATCTTGAGTATGATGGTATTTAGATGTTAAAAGTTTAAATTTTTATGTTGAATATTTACAAGATTTCGCATATGGTGCTAAGAACAAGAAAGAGATACACTTAAGTTTTGAGTAAAGTTACATTCTTGATGAAATTATGGGCTTTCTTGAAGAAGTTATTATCTTACTTTTATTACAACAACATACTCAGAAAAATCTCACAAGTGAGATATGGGCAGTGGTGTTCAAGATTTTGCATATGGTGTTCAAAATTTAATATATATGTATGAAAAATAATTTTTGATTTATATATTTTGTATAATTTTCTCTCTATATATATTAGAATTTTTTTACAAAGGCTCCCTTGAGGAGGGTAGAGTGTATGTTGACCATACCCCTACCTTGTGGAAGTAAAGAAGTATTTTACTTTCTTGCGGTAGATTGTTGTAACATTGGGATTTGGGAGAATTGTTTGGTACTACTATCTTGTTTAATGTCGCATCCTTGAAAAAGCTTTAAAGTCCTAAAGCTAGAGTTTGTACATTTTCCAACTCTATAAGGTAGAATTGAACATTCTTAATGAAATTTTGCTTACATACTAACTAGTGATAAAAAAAATATTAACTTTATTTATCATTGTGTTTGATTGCTAGTCAAAAAGCCAAGAGAGCAAGTTGCTGATGCAGAGGCATTGTTTGATCTCACCAGAACTTTGGTGGCTTCAGTTAGATCACATTCTGCTGATGATGTTACACCTTATATATTCATTTCCTCTTTGCTCGAAGCCTTCGGGCCACGAAGTGCAAAACATGAAAACGGGCTCTCTCCAAATGAAAATACAGTAGGCTGGAAGAAACTTGGGCTTGCTCTTTCACCAATTTTTAGGAATGGAAGAGGTTGCCACACAATGTAAGTTTTGTTTTGGCAACCCTTTTCTTGATGCATAATGCTCACTATTTAGTTAGTGTATGGGGGACTTGTTCTTGCATTTTTATGTGCTTTCTTTGTTGCTTTATCCTGAAGGATTGGACCCATGAACTGTGAAGTTAAGCAACGTAAGTATACTACACGTAAACCACGCACAAAGGTTTACTTGCATACTCAACCTAAAGAGGTATAGTCTTTCTCATATTTTGTGTACTATGCAGTTACTGTTGTAAAAATGTACATGTAAGAGTTGTGTGTTTTGAATACTGATGCACGAGTGTGTATATCAAATTCCCTTACTTTGCGTCCAATTTGGATTCAAAGTATCGTCTTGGACACAGAGTAAGAGAATTTGCTATGGTTGTTTGGAATTGAGGTGCCGTAGTTGTTTATTTACTAGAAGCATAAATGGCTGCTTGAGTTAAATTCAGAGTATCTGCTTGAGACTACGTCTTTCCAACATGACACAATGATGTATTCTGTCTTGTATCACAGCTTGATGTTACGGAGGAGAAAACAGATACAGACAGCAACATATCAACTATGTTTCAAATCCGAAGGAATAAGAAGAGAGTTAAGCTTGAGAATCTCATAATGAACAGAAAATCCTTTGCACAAAGCATTGAGAATTTATTTGCGCTTTCTTTTCTAGTGAAAGATGGACGGGTTGTCATAGATGTCGATGTAAATGGATCTCACTTTCTTTGTAAGATACCTTTCTAAATCTTTCATTTACTGTGCAGTGCAATTTATGTATGTCCTAGTCTTTCTTTCTGTAGTTTGTTTTTTCCTTTCTAATGTTCTTCCTTTCTCAGCTCCAAGGAATGGTCCTGATGCCAATTTAGTTAAGTCTGGTGAAGTTAAATACAGCCACTTTGTCTTCAGATTGGATTTTGCTGATTGGGAGGTAGGGAGATACTATGTGCAAGAGTCCAGATTGTTTCTTTGTTACACGAGCAATCCATATGATCACATATTACTTTTGCTTCTTGGTCTAACATTATAACCAAATGATCATTGTGCACACAGCTGATGAAGAATGCAGTACCAGAAGAAGAGCTGATGCCAAGCAGGGACATATCGATGAATCCAGTCTTTACTGAAGCTAATAAACCAAACAGAGACATATTGGTGAATCCAGTCTTTACTGAAGCTAATAAACCAGTTGCGATGGATGATTCTCAACGAATGTTAACTATCACTTGGGTCAAGAAATTGTCAAGGAACCGAGGCAAGGTATTAAGCAAAGCTTCAGAAGCTGATAACTCCCCTGAAATTGGTGATGCCAGCATTGACAATGGCAGCCTGAAGAGGAAGCTGCTATGAGACGTAGCTATAAGTTAACCTTCAACTCTCCACTGGTTGTGAACATGATTGTATATTCCAATTAGGCTATTTTTGGTGTACATAAGAAACTTTATGCCTTCGTACTGACTTAGGATCAATTTCTGCTTGCCTTTTTTGAATGTGTAAAGCTACTGGATCTGAGACTTTCCATACATTTACTATATTAAGTTTATTATTAATGCTTTGAGGCAATTCTGCTTTACCTCCTTAACATTTTATCTTGTATAGCAAATAGAGTGCAAGAACAAGATCAAAATATGCCTCTTGTATAAGTGATTGTCATTGTACAAGGTGAAAATGACCAAGTTTTCTGATAGTGACAACAATTGAATGAACAAAAGTAATTTATTTTATAAATGAACATACATAAATTAGAAGATAAACAATCTTATTAAGGCATGTAAAAGATATCAATGACTAGTCAAGTAGTATCATGTGAACACGCGGTAACTGTAGTAGGAGCTTCAACTCTCATTTTCAGATGATTGAATTCTAAAGCCAAAATGGGCTTGGACAGCATCACAGATATGCTGAAATTTCTCTTGGTCCCTCTGGGCACTCTGCTTACTGATTCCACATTTGAGCTTTGATCTTCAGATGAATTTTCCTTGTCTGCATCCAACGCAGATGGTCCCGAAACTTTTGCTGGTTGCACTGCTCTTACCCTACATATGCAAAGTAGAAAACCACAAATCACTAGCCCTAACAGCGAGTTCTAATGTCAATTAGTGGCCAAGAAGATGCTTCAGTTCCACTTGCTCAAGTGACCTATGGAATATTAGCAGAGAGATATATGGCAATGAATAGGTCGGGCTAAGAAGCACAGACCTGCACTCAATCTGGCAAGAGTACTTGAGGAGATTAGAATTGTACTTCGTCCGTCCACTGAAATTTAAAGCAGAACTGCTAGTTACGAGTCCAAATTTACTTCAAAGGTAAACACCCTAAGGAGTAAGGACCAAGATAGAAACAATTACCTGAAGTTTGGTAGTGACATTTTGATAAGTGGACCCATCCATCCCTTAGAATCCTGCTGAGAAGCTGCCAATTCCCAATGGACATTGTAACATCTAAAAAATGAGTATGATATTTGCGAGAAGTTTCCAAATAACCTGCTACTGGTCAAACACTCAAACTGCAAGATTTTGCCAATACCCCTTCCCTTGGTTAGCATATTTGGGTTTGGCATATTAGGCTACAATGCAAGAACCGAGGAGTTGATTCCACACTAAGATATTGAGACGTAATACACCAAATATTAAAATGGGTATGATATTCGAGATGAAGTTTCCAAATAACCTGCTACTGGTCAAACATGTAAACTGCAAGATTTTGCAAACACTCCCTCCCTTGGTTAGGATATGCAGAAGAGCATATTAGGCTACAATGCAAGAACGGAGGAATTGATTGCTTATTCTATTGAATAAAGGAACTACCTATTTGACCAGTTAGACCATGTCCTGAATCAGACTTGACAACTATTTCTACAACGGAAGTTGCAGACAAACAACATTGGATTATGAATTTAGTCTATCAAGAGATAATGCAGTGTCATCTTATTTACCAGTGGCATTAACATTGATGTTGCAGATACTCATTGCTGTCTGTTTCTTTATTTCAGTCACTTCTACGTCCATGTGATTCTTATAGTTAGAAGAAGATGTCCTCAAGCCAATCCTTCTTAGAAAACTGCTTGATTTACTTTCCGGTGTCTGTGGAAGTGCTGTAATTTTCTGCATGCAGGTCAACAAAGTGAGTTGTAGCTCAGAATATATCACTTTTTTAAACATCAGCCGAGTAATTGGATAAACATTGGCGAGAACTACATTTTCAGCTACCTTCAGTATACCTTTAGAAAGAACATAGTAAAAACCATGTGCATAGCTTGTGGAAAAAGGAAATTCATAGCCAACATGGCAGAAAAGAGTATTTGTTTAAGAAGAATAAGGTAATTTGAAAGCATTTTGCGAAAGCTTGACCAGGAGAATTAAACTGCATGATGCTTGATATACAAAATTACAACTCAAATGTTCAACAACAGAAGATCCAATCCACCAACTCATATGTACCTTTGAAAACCTGGCAACTTGGCTTGGAAGACCTACAACCTGTTACACAGGAGATATGATTAAGATTATGTCAAAACCATGCAATATACAAAAATCAAATTAGTGATGCAAACTAGATTCTTAGTAAGAACATATAGTGAGTGCCTATCTTTATTGGTTTTCAAGCCTTCATGCTGGAAATTACTGTTTTAATCAAATGATTAAAAGAAGTCGTTCTAATTAACACAGAGGTTGGGAGTACAGATGTATATCAGAAAGTAATCTCTACCTACCTTCCGTCCATGAAGGCATGCCTCATCACTGCCCACCAGCACCCTGGCAGCCCATCTATTATTGACAAAAATATGTTTGTTAGCATACACAAATAGTTTTTGGTTTAACCATTCAGTATCTGAAACAAACTGCCGTAACTAATCTAGATTAGCACACCATAAGGTCAACAAAGTGGGAAAGCACTCCCTACTAAAAGTCTCTATTTCCAAGGCTTGAACACGAGACCTCTAGTTAATTAAGGGTGGTGAGATTCATCTCATGCCACACCCTGGTAATGATACAACTATATCCTTCTGAATATTTGTCCCTAGTTATTGATTTTCAATTTTGTCTTCCGAGATAAAAGGAACTAAATTATTTATAGGATAATAAAATGTTTGGAATAAGGTTTACGTGGATTATCCCCATTTTTTCCTATTGCTCAATGATTTACTCGTGACAGCTAAATTTGTAGTATCAACCAGTTACTATGCGGAGCTTCAATGAAACTCCCCCTTCTAAACCACCAGAGAAGGAAAAAAAGTAGACACAAGAGAAATGTGTTTGGAATGGAGGAAAATGACTCCCCATATGGAAGTTGGGAAAACAAGTTGCATAAGTGGCATTCCAAGTTATTGTTTGCTCCCCAACCCACACCCCTTGACCATCCCACCCCCGCCATTCTCAAACCCCACTCCCCATCCCATCCCGCCTCCATAATATTTTGCTAGATAACATATAAATGCTCTTGGCATAGTATTTTCTTGCTTCTTTACCAAACACTAGAAACTAAGTAAGAACTAAGAAAAACATTTGTTTTCCAAGAAAACATTTACCTTCATACCAAACATACCCGAGAAGGATGTTAAATTTCAGGACACGAAAGAAAGCAATAAAAGGAACACTAAAGAAGTCAAATTGAATCTGAACGACGAGTCCAGATTGATTTTGTTGGGGCCATACTCAGTTTTCACAAGAAGCAGAAATTCCAAAATTATTTCATAATGTATATAACTAGTACTAAGCAGAGGAAAGTAAAACACTTACGCACAAGATGTAGGTGGATTCCACACTAATCCTGCAATCACCACAAGCTGAACAGCTTGCATTAGAATAATACTATTAACTAAACTAAAAAGCAGAATTCTTTAATCAAATCTATCACAATCCTGTACAAATTAAAGCAGCCAGCCTTGCAATATAGAATGAAATAATTCAACTTAAATAATACCAAACAAATCACTTGGTCTACTAAACAAAACTATAATACACAACACGAAACCTCATCGAAAATTCCAGCAGGACTATCATCATAGCTAGCAAGAAAAAACCCACCAAGAGTATATCTGCAAGTAAAGTAGTACAAATCAAACACAAATTGGTATTCCAAACAAAACCTACAAAAATTTAAAAATGGATACCCAAATGCCTCAACTAGTTTGCACTCTTTAGGAATGAAAGCTCTAGCGTTCTCTGCTTTGACAAGATGAAGCTGATATAAAGCACTGCAACATTAAAATTAATGGCTGATTTATATTCACAAGACTAACAATTTGTAAGAACTGTTACCTTTGTCAAAAAAAAAAAAAAAGACTAACAATTTGTAAGATAATTGGATACAACACTTGCCTGCCTTTAAAAATCCATGGAGGTTTTCCATAGCCCAATGAAGTACAATTCGTGTCTTTCACTTCCATCAACTCCAAAATAGCAATTAAATAATAGCATATGCCTTGCAATTAGGATGAAGAAACCAAAGAAAAGAAAAGCTAATACTTGAAGTTATTTAGAAGAAGATGAGGTAAGGCAGGTGAATCCTTTTCCTTGGCCCCCAATGTTGAGGCCCAAAAATATGAAAGTACTTATTAGTAAGTACTATATATATCATACTCCCTCCTTTCATTTTTTTTAAATTTATGGTCTAAATAAATTCTTTAAGATATATGTGTAAAAAGAAAATTTAAAGTATAATAATAACGTGACATACTTATTGGGATGTGCTAAAAAAGAAAGGGTGTCGTAAAAAAATGAAATGGAGGAAGTATTATACTAAAAGTGCAAGCTACAAATTTAAAGTTAAATTACTATTTTATTTTTGTACTAAATTAAAATATTATAAAAAATCTAATTAATTAAATAAATAGTAAAATTCCCAAATTTCTATCATATTTAAGTTAAAACATATTATAATAAGTTGGATCTTTTCTACTACTCATACATTTCATAATAAATTGAGTCTTTTTTACTATTCATAACATTTCATTATAAATAAGTCTTTTCTACTATTTGATTTGGCTAAAATGTTCATAATTTTTCCATCTCGAGTGTCACTCCCCGAGTCTACACCCTGGACGTGGCCGACACTCAAGAATCATTGTTGATCCCCAAGTGAACCCTTAGCCTGGCTCAATACTCAGCGAAAGACTTGCTCAACAATATAGGAAACTTAAATGCAAAACTCAGCTCAATATGTCTCATTAATGAAACTGGTTTAACTCAAAGTTATCTGAAATACTCAAATAGCCACAAACGTTCAACTCAAAGTCTTTAAAACATCACAAAGGAAATGGGAAAAAGACTCTTCAACTACTACTGTCTATGAATGCCTCTAAATACTATGAGGGAAGTCGGGACAAGATCCACGACCTCCTTACAAAAATAAATCCATAATGTGAAGCCCTCCAGAAAGCAAAGAGGCTCACCAAAGCTAGTTGGAATGCGATGGGATCAGCAAAGCGTCGGTTGATAATCCTGAATACATGTATCTGGATTATGAAATGATGCATGCCAAATGACGTCAGTACATTAAATGTACAAACATGTAAAGGGAAAACTGAACATAGGGATACATAATTGAACTGATAGAAAGGGAAAACATACTCACCTTAACTCAACTCAACAAGAAAACAACAATAAAAGGTGCAAGATGTATAAAACTTTTAAAATAGTAGATAATAACTCAAATGTATGTAAAAATACAACAATAAACTCTTTACTCTTATTTGGGAGATTCTCTAACCGACAACCATCACTATGAGGTACGTGATGATACAACGTCTCGCCCACGATGCCAGAATTTTCCTATATCTTGCTGGGGTATAAAACATCCTCAACTAAGTGGATACACTAAGCTATGCTTAAAAGCAATAAGGAATCATCTAAAAAGTATGACTTTTTACCCATGTTGGCATACATTGTTTATGAGGATTTTGAATTTTCTGAACTCATTCCCATATCAGTGCTCAATACTCCAAATAATATATAACTCATGCTCATATGTTTTAAAATCATAAATCTTCCTCAATTTGAGATAATTACTCAAAAGATTCTCTTAAAAGAGACAATGCTCCAAAACTCCTCAAGAACTCGTTAAGAAATCAAGGTTTCCTCTCATTTTAAATGTAAGAGTTTACATACTTGGAAATACTTAGTTCCCTTATAGTCATTTTGAAATATGAAAGTCAACTCTCCTCATTCTCATACTCATTTACTCAAGTCTTAAAACAAGTTATAAAAGATTATAAAAGACTTCTCAAAATGACTCAAAAGGTTTTCTCAAACTTTACTTTGATTTGAAATGAAGATTTAAGAGTTTTGATTAGGATATATAGGATCTCTCAATGATTAATGAGGACTTAGATAATTGGTAACAAGAAGATAGCGAAGACACGATTCAAAGGAACGCCTACGGGACGAAGAATAGAGGTGAAAGGGGCCTGACGCCCCTAGCGCATGAGTGGCGCGCCGCAACGGCCCTCAATTTATTGGGGCTGGTTTGGGGCGCACTGCAAGCGCAGAGTGCCAGCCCTCTGACGCTACGGGGGCGCGCCGCCCAGCCCAAACCCAAAACATTCTGACGAATTTTTCTCGATTTTTGGTCCTTGATTGAATAATGCCATCAAAGACACTTCATCCAATACTAAGTGTCAACGATCGTTAAGTAGTAATATAACTCAACTAAGTGAGTTGGGGTCGAGTCCCTAGGGAGTGGTTTGTACTCAAGAATCAATAGAAAAGCATGAATATGCTCAAGTCAATCATAGCTAAAAACATTTACGAATAAAAGCATGGTTCAAGTTTGGGGTAACACAAGTGTCAAATATCAGGGAGATTAGATTTCAACTATCAGTTACAACAACAAATAATACGAAAATAACAAGTATAGAGATGGGTTCTTGGGATGTGATTGGAATATGGGCTAAGGTAGACAATCGGGTAATTGCAATTAATAGTGAATAGCTGTAAATTAGTGAATAAGCTAGACTTTAATGGGGGTAAACTTTCTCTCGAACAATTTACCCCGAATCAAATTGGTTTCTCTCAAACACCAATAAGCAACAATTAAGAACAACCTTCGCTTTAGTCCATTCACTCTCTCGAGCTGAATGTGTGGAAAAGGGTTTAGAGTTCACTCTCTAGAGCTGAACCCATGACAATCCAATACCCACAGACCATCAAATCAATAACCTTGGTTTTAAAACCTCTCTCTCGAGCAAGCCAAAAACACAAAGGTAGAGTTGCATTTGCAACTACAACCCTTTAGATTAAGCCACAATTACTGAATGAAATCACTTTAAAACAACATTTACACTATCAAATAACAATACCCAATAACTAAATCAACCCATAATCACATAATCACACCCTAAGAATTGGGGATTTAGCTAGACATAATAAAAAAGTAGAAATTGTTACCAAGTTGTGTTTCCATCAACTGGTTAGGATTGATATAGTCTTTACAAAGGTCTAAGATGAAGAATCTTCAACACCCACTTCCAATTTCTTAGAAATTGAAATCTTCAAATCTTCAAAGCTAAGGAGAAAATGTCTCTAAAACTCAGTTCTAAGCTCTCTAACTTGAAAACTTAATAATCTCAATGATAAAAATGAACTGGATACTAAACTAAGAATTTAAAAACGTATTTATAGTCTCCCAAAAATGTGTTGTGAAGGACCATTCGGCGCAATAAGTCGGGATCGTTGATCCACCCTTTGGTCAGTTCCATCGTCTTTTTGCTTTGGCCTTCAACAACTTCAAGCTCTGTAACTTTGGGCGATATAGCACCACATAGCGGAACCGTTCGGCGACTCGCCGACTGCTCCTTTTTATCGCCGACTTGATTTTCTCCTTCGGGGCTTGACACACTAGAACATTAGGCGAGACCATAGCCATTCGGCGACTCGCCTAATGGTTTAGGCAATCCTCAGGCCTTCTTTTCTTCATTCTTTCAGCTGCCTTGTTCTTTTTTGCTCATTAGTGTCCATGCTTTGTTCCTCAATCCAAATACCTGAAAATCAAGGATTTACATCAGTTATTGGCACAAAATATGCATTTGAGGACACTAAATCTATTAAAATAAAGCCCTAAATGAGTCCAAATCATGGACTCATCAGTCCTAAATCACCTAGAATCGATTGATTTCTTCCAAACTCCCTTAGATTTATTTCATAAAACCAACACAATTAATCGAAAAACCACTCAAAATCCCTCAAGAACAACACTCATTCGCAAAACCCTCACCTCAAGAACTCAAAACCTCCATTGATAAAGAATGGGGTTAAGACTTCAAGAACCCTTTCAAGAATCTTTACATAAACAATTTCATGGATAAATTAATGAACGAAATACATACTTGGCGTGAGGATGAACAAATCCATCACTATGAGAAACCTCCATACCTCGAAAGAACTAAGTTCTTGGCAATTTCCCCAAATCCTTGAAGAACTCTTGAAACCTCCTCTTGAACTTTGCCTAACTTTCTTAAATGTTTTTGAAAGAATGAAAAACTGAACTCAATCAACTTAGATCCCTAGTTGGGTAAGAAAAACGTTTAGGCCTAGTGGGGTAGGGAAAAGACCAAAATACCCCTTCTTAAAACGGATGAAAAAGCATTATCTAGAGAGGCTGCACTCAAATGGGCATAACTCTTTCATCCGAATTCGATTTTAGCAAACTTGGCGGCATTGGAAAGAGGACTCGAAGGCCTTCGATTTGATACCTCATGGGCCACCTAAATCATTCTATGCTGGAAGTTATGGTTGTTTGAAGCTGACCCAAAAACTCAAAATTTGAAGAGTAACTTGAATGAATCTCAATTTAGCTCGTTCTAATTTAGCTCTTTCTAAGTTCGAGGTGTTACATCGACTGTTTCCTCCAAGCTGACATATTCATCGTAGGAATGGGATAATCAACTTCAAATAGTTGTTGGGTGAGGCATTACATGAGGTTTGACTCAGATTTAAAAAGAAGATTGTTCAATGTCCAAATTACAAGCTACCAAATGAAGTGTTGCTAGAAAACTTCTACAAGTTTGTAGTCAACAAGTTTGTGGCAAAAAATGATGTAATAGATTCATTGATGGGTCATACTTTATGATAAAGCCGATGCTTTGCTTAACAGAATGACTAAGACCAATAGGGCTTGACACACCAGAGAAGCTAAGGTAGTTAGTAGTGCATCAACCAAAAAACTGTTAAAAAAAAAAACTTACAACAGAGGCCAGAAAAGAAAAGGGATAAGGCATAAGTACCTCACTCAAATATGGAACGAAATCGCAGTGACACATCCTAATATAAGTAGGGTCCTATTACCCTCTCCTCCCCTCTCCTCAAACTCATATTTTTTGTATTTTCGTGCTGATATGACACCTTCAATCAAATAAGTTGGTTGCGTTTGTATAACACACATCGCCACGTGTGTAATATTTTATTTTTAAAAAATAATTTATTTTATTTGTCTTGTATTTAAACAAAGTTGATACACATAATATTTTTTTTAAAATTTGCTTTGTATTTAAACTTTTTTTTTCTTCCTTTTTCTAACCTTCATTCATTGTCTTTTATCATTTTTTATATTGACTTTATTTATTTGTTTTGTTTTCTTCATCTTTCCTTTAGATTTGATTTCAAATGTCTTGTATTTAAAATAATTTAATTTCATATAGATATTAAAATAAATGAATAAAACCAAATAAAACATAAAAAAATTTAAAGCATTAAAATTAAATGACACATTTTAAAAATATTATTGTTGGATATTTTTTTTACAAAATAATTAAAAGTGACAAAGTAAGAAATTAATGAAAGAGAAAAAAAATTCAAAATGAGGAGGGAAATGCATATTTTATAAAGAAAGAAATGAAAATAATTAAATATACATAAATTTTAATGTCAATAATTATATGTACTAACTAATTGTAAAATGATAAATAAAAAAATGACATGTGTCCAATTTTTTCGAAATTCACTTCCCTTCAAGAGAGTGCACTATCTCTATGTCACATCATCATCTAGGTGTGTTTATTTCATTTTAAAATAGTTTAAGAGGATAATAAGACCCTAGTTAAGTTTATGTCCGCCGCTGAAATTTTGGATATAATTCGGAGAGGGGTGGGTTGGGGGGCGGGGGGGGGGGGGTCTTATGTCTTTTTAAAAAAAAAAAAGATGATACGTTTGATGAAACAAATTAAGATTTTGCCCAAATATGTGATGAGTTCCCCAATCCAAAAGGTGAACGTTGTGACTTATCACGATCTTGGTCCGTCGTAAGTGGCACTGTAACACCCCGAAATGCTAACCAAGAGTCGTTTGTCGATAGACCATTGCTTAATTACTACAGTATGTTTTACTCTCATTTTGGGAACTTGAAATATTGTGATATTTGCAAACTTGCTTAACATAAATTGTGATTGTAATTTAATGAATTGTATTGAGGTATTTGTGTAATATTCTAGTTGGAATTATCTATAACTTGAAAGGGAGGTGAGGTATATACATATTGGTATATATGTATACTTTTGGGCAGCACAACTTTTACTTTTGGGCAGCCAACCTTTGACTTTGGCTGTATGTAGTAAGTGATAAATATCACTTTTATAACATATAATTTCACAACTCCTCTATAAGAATTCGTGTCCTTTAACTCTAAGAAATCTGTAGAACTTCCTTTAACCATATTACTCACAAAATTTCAAGAAAATCTTGGTCCTTTTGGCTGGAATTTGAGATACACCCTTCTCTTTGGTAAGTAGTCGAAATCTATTTTTTGAGCTGAGTAGTGTTTATTACTTTTAGAATATCTCGTTCTCCAGAACTCCTTTTTCGGTGAATAAATATGATTTGGAAAGACAATTCATATACCTACGACTCTTATGTTTATGTACAACTCTAATTTAGCTGTTATGGATTCGAAATATGGGACGCAACATAGGACAAGTTTTGTCCAGATTTCGGATTTAGAAATCATGTATGAACAACTGTTAGTGTATCAATGATATCTTTTTGTACAAAATATACTTTGCGGTGATTCTTGATTGTTTTCAACCTTAAGAGATGTACCTACATCTTTCATGAAGGATATACAGTCCATTTTTGCCGTTTTCCTTTTCATATCTAAGTTGCGACATGAGGTACTAGGCTGCCAGAATTACTGTTTTGGGAGAATAGTCGTATTTGTACAGGCTAAGCTTACTTGTGATGATAATCCTATTTTACATTAACATTATTGAGCTACTAGGGATTAAAGAAGTTATTTAATTTTATTTTAAGGTTGTATATACTCGTGAACAAGTTGAGGACCTTGATACGTTGGTTGGTCTACGGTTTGAACTCTTGAAGTTGTGTTGGACTGTTTCTAAGCTAAGCACTGAGGTTTGTGTATAAATTTGTACTTATAGTCTTTTTACCTTCTGGTATATCTGAAAGTTTATCTTGGTACCTTGGTTACCCCTTGTCACTTTGCATTGTCGTGTTGGTATCCTTTAAGACATTAAAGACGCTTGTGTAACTCGCCCACTTGTACAGATTGTTTGATCACTTGGTACTCTTGTTGGGACCTTGTCCTTCTAGTGGCTGTGACTTTGTCACTATTGGCACGCCTCTTGATTCGGATCATTTGCCATCTTGACTCTGGATTTTTAGTCTGTCTTAAGAATGAAAGTTGTCCATTTTAAGTATGAACTAGAAATCCATTTTTAATATGGTTTTTGGTTCTCTTGATTATTGGGCTTTGACCTTTCTTGATACAGGGCATTGGCCTTCTTGATACCTGTTTGTGCTTGGTGTGACGACATGATGTATATATTGGGCGAGCCTTGTTATTGAATCTCTTGGGAAATGGTGCTATGAGCGTTCTTGACATTTGGATCTTTAAATATCAAACTTGATACTCTTTATATAATGTTTACTTGATTTGTTTGTTATGTTTCAATTGTGTTGCCTATGACTTGAGAAAGGTAGCTTGGTGAATCTGAGAGCTCCGAACCTATAATTTTTACACCACTAAGCTATATGCTTAGCGATAGTTGTTTCTATCGTAGGGAATGATCGAGAGGAGGCATGAAGTTGTCCATTGAAGATGGAGATTTTGAGAGCCTTAAAGAAGATCACATTTGCATATAGACATCTATATTTTCTATAAACCTTGGGACTTATACATGATCTACGTGTTGTATATTTACATGAAATTTTGAGGGCTAATTTGATCATGTCACCATGAGTTGTAATATAAGTATGGCTATATGTTTTGTTCTTTTGGGGTGTGTAAGCCCAAGTCTTGTAATATATTAAATTTACCACTTGTTTTGAATGGTTGTGTGAAGCATGAACCACCTAATTTGTATACTCGGAAGTTGGTAATATTCTTTTTATATCATTTTTACAGTGTGAGGATAATGTATGCATAAAAATCTCGTGAGTTATTGGATTATATTATTTTGGAAGGGTTTTCCACCATAAGTTAAAATTCTGCGCATTATCAATTTGACATCAAATAAATGTTTAAATGGGCAGGATGCACATCCTTAACTATTTCTTTTTTTTTTCTTTATGAACCGAATCCCTCTACTAAATTATAATCAATATGGCCATAGTTAATCTCTTTTAAATGTCGCGAGTATTTAATTAGATTTCTTGTTTAAGCGGTAGTATCCTTTCGAAAGGGTCGCTACATGCACCCACACTAACCCTCTGCTAGGAGAACTATTTTCCTAACCCAACAACCCTTAAATAGAGCAAATTATGAGTTTTTGGCTAAAATCATCCTCAACTATGATTCAAATCTAATGTACATCTTTGTATTATCTAAGTGAGCAAAAACATCCTTATACTAACAAAAAAATAACAAGAATCATCCTTCCATCTATTTTTGTCAGGAAATTGATTGAATCAATATATATATATATATATATATATTAATTTGATCATGTTTTAGCCACGATGAGAAGATCAAAGTTACCTAAAACGAATAAGTATATGGATAGGAAATGAATCTTTCATTCTCAGAATTTAATTTTTTGTGTTGTTAGTTTATATGTTTTTTTTGCATCATCAAGTAAATTGACTTGCAACAATGCATAAGTCTTGAAATATTTATACGATATGTTTTGATGGTTAGAAAGATTATGTGAAAACTTCATTTTAAAAATATTACGCCCAACTATTTAGAGATTTTCTTTAATAAAATATTTAGTACATATGTACGTTATATACAATGCAATTCACATTTTATACAATGTAAAAAAATGCTGGAGAATTAGTGAAATTACGTGGCCGTTTAGTTATGAAAACAAAAAAATACTTTATTTGAAATTTTTGAAGTTGGAGTTGTATTTGGCCATACTTTTTACAAAGAATATTTAGAATTTGAATATATTTTGTTTGAATATGGTTTAAGCCCTCAATTTCTACAAATTAGAAAAACAACTTGACTAGCTTAACCATGTGTACATATATTCATTCAACTTTACACATTTTTTTGTTGGTGACGTCAGTTTCTTACAAAAATAAACGAAGGATGAATCTTGCAATTTCTAGGATAGTGTAAGAATGTTTTTTTGTTCACTTGTATAACACAAGGATGTACTTTCGATTTAAGTCATAGTTGATGATTTTAGCCAAAAACTCAGCAAATTACTTTAACAAATCATTGAGTTCCCATAAACTTAACAAATCATTATAACGATGACATCACTCAACCTCTAGAATCTGAAAGTCATAGTACTAGGATTCTAAATAGTCAACAGTGAGAATGCAACCCCCAAAACTAGAACACATTAACCTAATAGTCTAAAAAAATATGCGTCCGAATAGAGGGATAAAAAAGTAAAGAAGAATCCATGGTCGTCTGGATGAGCAGCTCACCCTTGGATTCAAAGGTCAAACGTCTTTCAACTGAGGCTTCGTATCACGCGCCTAAATATGCCATGTACTCAACAAGAAAAAAAACAAATGCAGTATCAGTATACACCAACCGTGTACTGGTAGAATTATACAAATAGATCTAAAATATGAATGTAGACAAGTAACCACATAATAGTAATACATGCCAACACATATACTAACAATCATAACATAATACAAATTCTAAATCACAATATCCTGAATCAACCAATTCATGAAACATGTCTCACGTGATCACAAATGCATATCATTGGTCCTCTCACGGATCCCTAAGACATCATCTACAATATTTAACATGCAATCTCAGTCTATACAAGGACCATCTCAACATTTTAACACGAATTTTGGCCACTCATGAACTGACATACGACAATCACATCATGAAAAAGTAAACATGGTTCACTCATGAAACCAACATGTAAATCTGATTCTTTCATGGAACCCACTCACAAAATGTTAGTGTATCGACATTGTATCCAAGCCAACCATAAATGATTCATACCAGACGTGATATCCAAACCAACCGTTAGTATTTTGTACCGACGTGGTACCCAAGTCAACCATCAATCACAAACATACACAACGACAATCACAACGAACAACCACACTTGAAACCATAAGCAATTAACATGTTCATTACATGAAGTTATCAACATATGTCATCATTTCACATTACCTTTTTAGTTTCATCACATGCATTGCACAAGTGATACTACAAAGCAGTAGACATGCATACATTACATACTTGGAAAACACACAACCATCATCTACCTTGGATTAAACCTTTGGAACCTCTAAAGAATTTGATCTTTTCCTTTTTGCAATGTCTTGACTTGTTCTTGGTCTAAACAAATAATAAAACACAACAATCAATAATTAATGGCCTAAAATATCTAGATTATACTCAAATTCTAACCCCATGCTAATTATAATCATTCTACCTTAGGGCTTTTCCCACCATGAAACAAACCAAAATCCTCTCCCAAGAGCAATATCTTAGATTATAAGGCTTAAGAATCAATTTACAAAATAAGGGAGTAACTAACTTATCTTTATCGAAGAATTTGGTGGAAAAACGGGTGATGACTCTAAATCGCCCCTCTCAATTTCAAGAACAAAGTTGCAGCAAAATAAGATTTTTTTAGACTTTTCTACATAAAATCTCAACTTACTAAGTTATAGCGGCATCACCATAGCAACTTCCCCCGCTATAGCGCCTGCACAACCGCCATAACGGCTTCCCCCGCTATAGCACCAGCACAACCGCTATACGACTGCACAGACATCCCGCTATAGTGCCATGCCAGCCGACATAACTGCTTGTACGGAACCAGAGACTCGTAAACCTCCCCAAAAGCCCCTATTTCGCGACTTGCCTTCAATCCTTGATATTCTATACCAACCCTTTTAGTTCAAGTTCAATTTCAGTAGTTTTACTCACCCGAATTCGATTCTGAAAGGCCCGATGTGTTCCTTAATGTCTTGGCTACTAGACAATATAATTCAAATCTAAACATATCACCTAAATCATTTCTGGATTTCCCTAGACCTCACCTCTTTCAGATTTCATCTAAGACTAGCCTAACCTAAAATTTTTAAGTCACTACCTAAAAAAAATTCTGACCCAATTTCTTTCACCATTGGCCTACTCATACTGACCGAGACAGATCATTATATGACTGCAAATGATCAAGGATAAAGGAACGAAGAAGCTTTCTATACTTATGAGAATGACACTCATTATGTGAACAATCAATCGGAGGATTTCCGTCCTGACTATTAAGGTTTCAATCAAGATTAGAACAAAGAGCAGCAAAATACAGGGTGAAGATACACGAGCCATGATAATTGGGACCAAGGCTTCAACCACAAAAATGCAAATTCATATGTCCCATCCCAAGATATTCACTATAATGCAGAACAAATCATCTACTCTTATCAACCAAGTTGAGCTGCATGTCAGTAATAATAAACCAGAGGCAGAAGGACACTTTTGCCCGTGACACATAACTAATCCAAAAATTAAAATAAGTAATGCGAGTCAGTGCATGGCTATCGCAACACAAACAAAAATTAATATTATTATTTTCATCAAATGCACATATGAAGGGACTCATTATTTATGTTCATCAGTTAGATTTTCTTATATCTTTAATTATTAAGTACTCTGTATATCATAAATAACTATTTTTTTCGATATACATCATGAAATTGATAACATATAATCTACTAATAATCATTAAGAAGACATCGACTTTGTGAATAATATCTACGAGATATTACTTTCATTCAATAATATAAATGTCGGTTGAAATAGTTTAATTGTTCATTAATTTGGGCTTATATTTTTACCATTAATTTTATTATATAACATATGCAAAAACATGAAGTTACCACTGAAATTGTCCTGAATTTTTAAAAAGACACCTTAACTTTGCGGGCGTCGTGTTTGAAGTCGGAGACATTGCATGTATTCTTTGGAAATGTTTCTCTAATGCTTGTGGAATCCTTCACAACTCTAATGAAACTATCAGGGCTAAGATTATTAGATGGTGGTTGATCAAATATGTCAACAAAGTTCATGAACTCCTTCTCCAGAGTCTTCCATCTATTATTTGCTGGGAAACTTGGAAATGTAGGTGCATTTTCAAACATGAAGGTGTTAGAATTCCTATTCCTAGAATCATATATTGATCAGATCTCCAACCTCCTCTATTTGATTATTAAATCTATTTTCCATAACTTCCACTTTCACCTTCTGTTATCAGTGTCTCTCATCTCACAAATCACATCACACCAAAACTTGAATTTAAATTGGTGAAATGGAAGAGACCAAACTATAATGAGCTAAAACTGAATGGGGATGGTTGTAGTAAAGAAAAGCTTGGTAGCCATGCTGGACAAATGATTATGGCTTTCAGTGCCTATGTTGGTTTTTGCTCAAATAATTCAGCTGAGGCTCTAGCTCTAAAGACTGGCCTAAGATGGTGTCTAGATCATGGTTTTCACAGAGTTACTGTTGAGTCTGACTCCCTCTTAATTATTCAGATGGTTAAATGTACGATCAATCCCCCTTGGCAGATGAAAGATGATATAAAACAGATCCAATCCATGAGTTCACTTGGTGACTTCTCTTTCATTCACACTGTCAGAGAAGGTAACACTACAACTGATTTACTCGCAAATATGGCTGAACATTGCAAAACAACTACCTTCTTCACCGAGGCCATAAATCTTCCTTCTAAGGTTACTTCCACTTTGAAGAATGATGTAGTTGGCAAGCCCAACATTAGAATTCAAGTGAAGAAGGGCAACTTCATATTCGACCCTGGTTAAATTTTGTTTGGTTGCTTCTAGTTTATGCATTCTAGAATTTTTTGTAATCTTACGTGACGAGGAGCAACCCTCCTCCTTTTTTCTTTCCTTTTATTTTGATAAGTTAGAGAGTAAGGATGTGCCCTCACTCCTAGTTTTGTAATGCGGAGGTGATCAGGTTTCACCTCCCTCCATGCTCATTTGGCTTATCTATAGAAGCCCCTTTGAGGGAACCTTTAAATGAAAAAAAAAAGGTTTGTCTTAAAAAAAATAAAAAATGCAAGCGTCCTATTATCTCACCAAAGTATTGAATATCTTTGTAAGAGGTCATTTTGATCCATTTCTCACCTGGTTTGTGAACACGCATAACACGCGTGTGAATGTTTGTTTTTCGTGCTAAAAACCAACTAAAAGGTGCCACATTTCAGTTCTTTTCTTTATTAATTATTTACTTTATTTAAATTCATCCTCTTCCCTAGAACAAGCTCAAAAGTGCCGTTGGAACTCTCTTTGACGAATTCATCATCTTCCCCAAAAACTATTCATTTTTAATTTCCAATCGAAGAACTTAATTTGAAATTATTCAAGGTTTAATTTATTCTTAATTTTATTTAGTTTTGAGAAATCAAGATATTTTTGTGATAAGGTTTAATTTCTTTTTTAAAATATGACCTTTTTCAAGTAATATAAGAAAACCCTAACTTATTAACCTTTGAGATGATCTCTACTCCACTATCACTTGACTAAGAAATCGAAGAGGCATGAAAAGCTGAGAAATGAAAAAGAAAAGAAAGATATTCAATATCAAATGATGCTCACGACACGTGTCTTACCAGGTGAGAAAATGGCTCATAATGTTCCTTTTACAAAGATATTCAATACAGGTAATAAAACACCTAAAAAGTTAAAATGACTTTTTAAAAATTCGAAATAATAATATTATTTATATTGTTTAAAATATTTTTAACAGCATGGAACACACGTATTAAAAAATAAATTAAAAAAGCAAACTAAAAAATCACTTGTCCACACATTGGGATGAGAGTGAACACATGCAACCGCATAAACATAACACCTCAGCACTTCCTTTTGATGTTTTCGTATAGTACTACACACGTATGCACAACACATTATGTCATGTCCACTGATACTTAGAGGTAGAGGTAACAGTCTAAATGATAAATTTATATTATAGTAATAAATTTATTATATACTATAATATTATTATAAAACTTAAAATCAATAAAAATTAAAATTCTAATTTTGAGCTTTACTAGAAATATATGTATATTCTCCATTTTTGTTCTCTACAAACTTGTACACAGATTAATTCAGATGAGAGCAACCAAAATTCATCCGAAAACACATTTTAAATATATATAAGTTGAAGAAGGGAAATTAAGAATATAACACTCTTCTAACGTGGTTGTGGTTTTGGCTGTTAATTCAAAGTTCAAATTAGCTTCTTATAATAAGGTCTATCTCTTTCCCTACTCATTCTAAACATATTGCAATTTTTGTTAGCTTCATTTCTCTTCATTAATTAGGTATATTTATGTTTTTTCTTGTAATAATGCAATTAATTTCCTTTGAGATTTACTATAGCGTAGGAAGTTGGGCTTTGATTTGACTTGTGTTTTGTAGTTGACTCAATTATTTCGTAACATACTATGTTTTGCCCGGTATAATTTTTGTTCTTGATTTTAATTGATGCTACTACATCTCCAAAGTAACAATTTCCACCTTTTCTTTTATAGTGATTTGAATGGTCTTATAATCAGAATTTTCACTCAGAGTTTAAAATATGAAGAAGTAAGTACACAAAGAATCTGAACACTGTTTAAAAATAGTTTTTAGCGACAATAAATATGAACATTAACAAAAGAGTGCTAAGACCGTTAATTATCATTTGATTCAACGTCGCTACATATTTTAGGAACATTTACAAAGAGTGTTAATTGTCTCTATGTATAAATAGTATAAATTTTCGCTGAAAAAAAGTACGAATGTTCCCTACTCCCCTACGTGGCTACTAGGGCTAGTTGTTAATGGCTATGGTTAAAAAATCAAACCGAACTGTAATCTGAACCAAATCGATTAAAAAATCTGATATTTGGTTTGGTTAGGTTTGGTTTTTAATTTTGAAAATCAATACTATTTGGTTTGGTTTTGGTTTTACTTAAAAAATTGCAAAAATGACCTAATCGAACCGAGAAATTATATAATATAAATTTTATAATTATTTACATAGTATTTATAATAAAATATAAATATTTTGTTAAATTTAATTAATTTACTTAAGTCTTTGGTGTATAATGACTTTAATATTGCTTAACTAAATCATTTTGTTCGTGTAATAATAACTCTAGCATTGCTTAATTGCTTATTGAATCCACATTAGCTTTTTTGTAGATTGTTCATGTAGTAGGTGTCGTCCGTGTCTATCAAGATGCGTATTCCCTTAACAAACTTATTACTTTCAAACCGAAAAAATAAAAAAAATCGAACCAAAACAACAATCATTGCTGAATACATATGGCTGAATCCACAGTAGCTTTTTTGTAGATTTTTTGCTTGACAGTGAGTTAAGAAACATGTCACTGTTGGATCTTCTCAACTTGGATCTCTCTGAATGCCACAAGACAAACAAAAGTAAAATCATTGCTGAATACATATGGTTAGTTTCAGATCTTTGTTTTCCATTTTCTCTACAGTATTTTGCTGTATGCTTTGTGTTCTTTTCCTTATTGCTTTGTTTATTGGTGTTTCTTGTTACAAGTTTTGATCATTTCATATAATATTGACTTACTATTTCATAGTATATAATACATATATTCTTTTGTGTAATAGGTAGTGTTTAGTTTTATTATACTAAAAAATAATTTTCTTGTTCTGATATGTGCATTTATCAGGATTGATGGATCTGGTATGAACCTGAGAAGCAAAGGAAGGGTAATTCATATCTCCCTTTTCCTTTTTCAATATTTGCATGGCAATATATACATGTATGTTTGTTTGATTTGGTAACAACTTTGGGCCTAACTCATGCCCCCAAAAGCTAGTTGTTGGGGGGTGGGGGGGAGCACAAGTTTATTTAAGTCCCACTTCAGCTCCACATTCAGCAGATTTGTGACACACAAGATCGTAACAATAATTAATGGCAGAGTCAGGATTATTAGTTTTAATAAGGAGGTTCAAAATCTAAAGAACTGAACACACGAACTAGGGGTTCGACACATGAAAAAAATATATATTAATCATATGTATATAATATAATATTTTTTCGCCGAAGGGGGTTCAAATGAACCCCTGACCCAAGTGGGCTTCGCCATTGATAACAATCTCCTCGCTTGATACCAACGACATCGTTAGTCACAATTGTCACCTCTTTCGAGTCCAGGCCACCACTATTGACACATAGATCGCCATTCGGAGTGTTGACCCTATCTGTCAAACGATTGGCTCTGATGTCATGTAACAACCTTGGGACTTTCGGGGAGTGAGTTAGGCTCAATGTTGTTACAAATTTTATGATAAAAAAGGTCTATTATGTTTTCTCGGAATTATGATCTTTAAGGGAATATTGACATCTAGGGTGTGTTCGGTACGAAGGAGAATGTGTTCTCTTAAAAAAATATTTTTTAGGAAATTAAGTGAGTTCCTTACTTATTTTCTTTTGTTAAGTACGTAAGCAAAATTTATTATTCTAAACACATTTATTTATAATCTAGACGAATACTATAGGAATTAGGGGTGTGGAGTGGTAGGGATCAGGGCTATCGGGGTTGGGGTGAAGATGAGGTATGTTGAAGGACAGGGAGGATACAATTAATGTAGAATGCCAATAGTGAAACTTGTTTTCCCTCTTTCGTTAGGAAAATCATTGTCCGAACTTGTTTTTCTGGACAATTTTTTTCAAAAATTTGATCAACCGAACCGAACATCAGAAAACTGAATTCTTGTTTCCTCCAAACGGAACACACCCCTTATTGTGAATTCGATCTGTGGATGACAGACCCTACATGGTCCTGTTACTAATCCTTCTCAAATTCCAAAATGGAACTATGATGGTTCGAGCACTGGCCAAGCTCCTGGTGAAGATAGTGAAGTCATCCTATAGTATGTAATCACTTGTTTTTTTCACGTTTCCATTTCCATTTTCGAAGTTTCATCTGTCGTTTCAAGTTTCTATGTTTGGCACTCCTTATGTCTTTTTGTTTATATAGTCCCCAGGCAATTTATAAGGACCCATTCAGGGGAGGAAATCATATTCTTGTAAGTTCTCTCTCTATTTCATTTTTGACAAGGTAGCGGTAAGGTTGAGCCTCCCCGGACCCCACTTTTGTGGGATTACACCGAGTATGTCATTTGAAGGAATGGACATCTTTTCTGGATTTTGATATTTAGGTCATGTGTGATGCTTATACTCCAGCTGGAGAGCCCATCCCAACAAACAAAAGGTTTAATGCTGTAAAGATATTCAGCCACCCTGAAGTCCTGACCGAGGAACCTTGGTAAGTTTAGGAATCATGGACTATGTTAGTGAATCCGGTGATAAAAGAGTCATTGTCCTATGCTAGCGCACTTCCGTGCAATAGTTCAACCAAAGCTTATCCTTTTACAGTACTAGCTTCAGGGACATATTCTATATATTACTTTACTAATACTATTGTCATTGTCCAATAACCTATTTTCCGAAGATGCAGTTAATTTGTTTGTGTGTATGTCGTCTTCAAATTCATCCTCAATAACTTCCATTATTCTCTATGATAGGTTTGGTATAGAGCAGGAGTACACTTTGTTGCAGAAAAATCTGAATTGGCCACTTGGTTGGCCAATTGGAGGATATCGTGGACCTCAGGTAGTGTGATGAGAAGCTTTTCTTGAAGTTCCTAGTTTTCTTGGTTCATAAACAAATATCTGTTTGGAAACATAATACTTTTCTTGTGCCGTGTATTGGTAATAGGGACCATACTACTGTGGTGTTGGTGCAGAAAAAGCCTTTGGCCGGGATATTGTCGACTCACACTACAAAGCTTGTTTATACACTGGTGTCAACATTGGTGGAATCAATGCTGAAGTTATGGCAGGCCAGGTAAAACTAAAAAGAAAAACAAAAACTTTCATGTGAATTTCCATGATGTCGTAAAGGGAGGATATTATAGGGAAGCATCAAATGGAGAAGAGCTGGATGAGGGGAAACTCTCATGTCCGGCTCAGAGGGCAGGGTATCTCGATTCTACTAGCATTAAGCCTGCAATGTTATTTGGTTCAAGTCAGTTGAGAATACAATTAAATAACAAAAATGTGGTCTCTCTAACAACTTAAACCTTTAGATGGTCATATACTTCAACATGGTATCAAAGCATACCTCTCGTCACCCATTATCAAAAAAAAATTCCACGTGTTTGGCCCATAAAAAAGATCAGGTCTACACGTGAGGAGGTATTGAGAATACAATTTAATAATAGAAGTGCGCTCTCTCTAACAACTTAAGCTTTGAGATGAGATGGTCACACACTTCAATGAGGTTGTTTGTGAGTGAAACTATATGTTGTCATTCCAATTTTATCTGGCTGTGCACTTAACTTATGTTCTTAGAGCCCGTTTGGATTGACTTAAAAAAAGTAACTTTTTAAAGTGCTGGAACTTATTTTTAAAATAAGTAGTTATGTGTTTGGATAAAAGTGTTGCAGTTGAAAAAAAAGTTGTTGATGTGTTTGGCAAATAAGTGCTTGTAAACACTTTTTTTTATCAAAATGTCTGAAATACCCTTTAAGCTGTTAACATGATAAAAAGTTGATTAATTTAAGGTTTTTATACTTAAAAAAAAAATTAAAACAAAATTAATTTATGTTTTACATCCATAAGTAATAATATTTTTCTATCATTCACATATTTCTTTACCACCTTATAAGAGGAATATAAATTCATATTTCAGAAATAATAATAATAATAATAATAATAATAATAATAAAATAATAATAATAATAATAGTAATAATAATAAAATAATAATAATAATAAAATAATAATAGTAATAGTAATAGTAATAATAATAATAATATAATAATAATAATAGTATAATAATAATAATAATAGTATTTATTATTATTATAATTATAATTATTATTATAATAATAATAGTATAATAATAATAGTAACAGTAACAGTAACAGTAACAGTAATAGTAATAATAATAGTAATAGTAATAATAATAATTATAATAATAATACACATAATAATAATAATATAATAATAATAATAATTATAATTTAATAATAATAAAAATAATAATAGTAATAGTAATAATAATAATAATAATAATAGTAATAGTAATAGTAATAGTAATAGTAATAGTAATAGTAATAATAATAGTAATAGTAATAGTAATAATAATAATAATTATTATTATTATTATAATAATTATAATTATAATTATTATTATTATAATAATAAGAATATAATAATAATAATAATAATAATATAATTATAATAATAATAATAATATAATAATAATAATAATTCAATATGGGCAATTTGAAAATTGTATAAAAGAATTAAGGGCAAAAAGGTAATATACTTGGTCAACATAAAAGTGCTTTTAAGTTAAAAAAAAAAAAGCTCCCCCCCCCCTAGCTTTTAGCTTTTGGTTTAAAATAAGTCATTTTTTACTTAAAATAAGTCATTTTGATAATTGCCAAACACTCTAATAAGTTAAAAACTGGCTTTTAAGCCAATTTGACCAGCTTAAAAGCCCATCCAAACAGGCTCTTAGTACTTTTGTTTTGATTCAGTGGGAATTTCAAGTTGGACCAACAGTAGGCATTTCTCCTTGTGATGACCTTTGGGTTGCGCGTTACATTCTAGTGGTAGTTCTCTTTCACCTTCCAGCTAAAGCTAATAGAAAATTTAAAAGACCAACGTTTACGTTTCCTTGTTTGTGGTTCTAACAGAGGATTGCAGAAGCAGCTGGTGTAATTGTTTCTTTTGATCCAAAACCTGTTGAGGTTAGGTTCTGTTTAATCTTTTACATAAATATATGTCCTATTATATCTTAGCATCCGTCTCGTGGCAGGGTGATTGCAATGGTACTGGTGCTCATACAAATTACAGGTACATTTTCCGTTGATACATACGTTCATCTCCCTCATCCCGGGTAACTTCCAATGAAAGGTAAAAAAGAGTTTGACTTGACATATTGTTGTTGTGATTAGTACCAAGTCTATGAGGGCTGATGGAGGGCTAGAAGTAATAAACAAGGCCATTGAGAAGCTAGGCAAGAGGCACAAGGAACATATTGCTGCTTATGGGGTTGGCAACGAACGTCGTCTCACAGGAGAGCATGAAACAGCTGACATTAACACCTTCAATTTTGTAATAACACTTGTGACCTAAGACAAGTCTGTTTATTGATTGATCAATCAATGTAGATATCGTTTTTAGGGTGTGGTCAATGTAGTTCTTTGACATGATTTGTCTTATCGATCTTTTACATAGGGAATTGCTGATCGTAGAGCATCGATAAGGATCGGAAGGGACACACAGAAAGCAGGAAAGGGATACTTGGAGGATAGAAGGCCTTCTTCAAACATGGATCCTTATGTGGTAACTTCTATGATTGCAGAAACAACCATCCTCTGGAAACCATGACACTTCTATGCAGAGGCGAATCCAGGATTTTAAGAAAACGGGTGCACCATTGCTTTAGAATTTCGTTTTTTTTTAAAAAAAACTAGTGTTATTAGTTACTACAAAAATTGAAGTGAATTGTAGTTGGCTGAGATTGAACTCAGGACCTGGCTGTCAAACCAGTGAACCATCCAGCAACTTTAAGAACGGGTTCACAAGTATTTATTTAATATGTTTTTTTAATAATTATACAAGTAATATATCGATTTAATATGTTTTTTTAATAATTATACAAGTAATATATCGAGTTTAGTCGGATGACCACGGGTTCGGGTGACCCAATTTTTACACATAAATTCGCCACTGCTTCTATGATTGTCTTCTTGCATGTGAATGAAAATAACAAAAAGGATAGTACAAAGGTGAATTTTATGCCTTCATAAGAGTTGATGAAACTTTAATATAATATTGTTAGCCACTAGCCAGGTTCTACATCACACCCCTTGAGGTGCGACTCTTTTTTGGACGATGCTAATGTGGGATACTTTGTTCAACAAGTTGTTTTTTTTTACATAATTTTGAAGTCTACCTAAATAGCTACTACGTATTTGCTCAATTTTTTCTAATAAAATATTCTCTCTGTTTTAGATTTGTTCGTCCTGTTTGCTTGATACAAGTTTAAGAAAGTAGAAACATTTGTTTTGAATATTGTGGTTTTAAATGAATGATATATCATACCAAAAATATTTGTTCATTTTATAGTCTTAAATATGTGGAGAAATTGAAATTAAAGAATTACGAGGAATGGAATATTCTTTTAGTACATACAAATTAATACGGAGGGAGTAGTTATATTTATCATCCTACAAATTATAGTGTGACCACAGTTAAGTCTGGGCCAACAATAAATAGTCCACTATATAAAAATAGGGATTACACAGTACATTAGAAAATGCTTTGGCCAGAAGCAAGTGTTTATGTTGATAGCACATGTCAATTTGTCAATATAACATGTTTATATACAACATAGTCAATTTCATTGTAAGAGTTAAAAAAATTGCTTGAGACTACTGAGCTCCATTCAATGGACAATTTTCCTATAGTTATCAATCAGTCACCCAGTAAAGTTATGTTATTTTTTTATTAGTTGCTTCTTATAAGCGGTAAATTCAAGATTTAAATTTTATGGTTTTAAATTGAAATTCTTATCTCAACTATAAATACATAATTAATATGAGCATCAACATATGTATTTTTTTTAAATCTATAGTAGAGAAACAATATGTAAAAGGATGTATAGATCAATTAATAATTCATTAGCTTCTGAAGTAATGAATTAAATGCATTACCTTCTAAAAAATTAACTAATTTTCTAACTTTAATTTTATTCATGCATGTACAAATCTTCAAAACTATTTATTTCGAATTTTTCAGTTTCATAAATATTATATGCCTAATCACATCAATTATATCAACAATAAAATGAACAATAATTTTATAACATCCATTATTAGCAAACAAATGTTACACTTTAAATTTGTATCATAAAATTTTTAACAATATCTAAAAACTAAAGATAAAAATTCAATGTGTTAAATGATTGCAGATAAGTTTAAAGCCACACTTTGGTGGCTTTTTTGAATTCGATAATCTTATTTGCGTGATTAGAAAAGCATAAATGGTTATAGAAGTAGAATTTGTAAAATAAAAAGGACAGAACATTCATATAAATATACTCCTCCAATCACTTTTGTTGGTTAACTATATTAATAAATTTTAATCTAAAAAATAAAATAGAAAAAGTTAAATATTTTCTTTTGTTGGTTAACTATATTAATAAATTTTAATCTAAAAAATAAAATAGAAAAAGTTAAATATTTTCTTTTTTTGGCTATCATGCCGACATAACTTCCTTTCTGTTGCCTCTATTTCTTTGATTCTGCACTCAAAAAGAAAATAAATTACCCTAATATTAAAATTACCTTTGATTACTCTGTTAAGGCATCACACACAATAGAAACATCGTTGGACCACCACTCTCCATTGTTTCTTCATAAGCTTTCCGTCATTCAACCGCCATCGACTTTCAAAGATAAAAATATGTTAAAATTAGCAAAGAATAGATCATCACTATCTAATCATTGAGTAGAAATTTTTAAAATTTTAAATACTCTATTCATTATTTGAAGAAACACATAAAAATCCTCAAAATGGAGTGATTTTCTTGACTTCCTTGTTGTTGGATTTGAGAAAACTGTAAACTGATCAGTGATTTAATTTAAAAGGGACTTCCGCATTAAAAATAAACTAATGAATCAGTTCTTTTTAATAGGAAAAATGGTATGAAATAACAAATTATTAATTCAAATTAAATGATATTGACATAGTTTATTTTATTTATAATTCGCAGCAAACATACCATCCTTTTGCCATCTGATTCAGTATATAATTAGTCATTTTCGGTATACAATTACCCATTTGGTTTACAAATGTATAAAATGTGTTTGTGTTTGTATAAAATGAGATATACAAATACAAATACATATATTTTCGTTCTATACACTTATAATCATACAAATACAGATTTTATTATACAAATTACAATGTATAAATGAATTTATACAAAACTGAACAGTTTGTATAAAATTGAATGTATCTAGAGAATTATACAAATCAAAAGCTCCATAATAAACATAAAATTTGTTATTGAGCGCAATTATGCAAACTATAGCTATAACATACAAATATGATTTTTATGTTTGTTATATGTGAAAGTTGTCTGTTTAATATCGTTTATGTAATTTTTTTCTTTTACGAAGTTATTTACTAAAAAAATGATAGAGGGACTGTTAAATTTTATTATTTAGATTGTGGTTTAGTTAATTTTTTAAACTATGGAAAAGTGGTATATTGAAAATAATACATTTTGCGTACAATTTTGATTTTTTTAAAGATACTTAGTAATACAATTTGTGTAATTTGTTTTATGTTTTTACATATTTAAATAATAAAAAATATGAAAATGTAATGTTTCAGAAAAAAGTTTGAACAACTGAAAATCTGAGAATATTTGTGTTTGTGAAGCGGTTTGTCTTAGTTAAAAAATATTAAATCGTATTTTTTTTTTGCGTTGACATTTGACATTAATTGTAAAATTACATTTTAAAAATATTTTAATATCAAATTTTAAAGATATTAAAAATCCGATTATTTATTAATTTATTAAATACAGAAATTTCAAGAATAATTGTGATGCTGACACATGACACTTTTCACCTCTCCTATTATAAATAGGTAGATGTTTAGTTATTTTAATTATAAATTTGACAATAATTAATGAGGGTAAAAATGAAAAGTGATGTCTAATTTATGTCTTAATTTTCTTTTCATAAAGAGTGTAAAATACCTCAACAATTCAATTAATTTGAAATGAAGAGAGTAATATTTACAAAACCAGACCCACTATTTTATACTTCCTCTATCCAACAATATCTATCAACTATTGACTTTGCACAAGAATTAAGAAACCGTTAATGATAGGGGTAATTTTACCAAATTACTCTTATTAATTATAAGTCATCTAAACATTGAAAAATAAATAGTATTTAATAACAAGGTAAAATAGACACAACATGGTAAACTATTCATTGGTTTTATAAACGAAACAAGTATTATTAGACATCTCAAAATAGTATAGTGGACAAGTAAAGATAGACATAGGGAATATCTACCAACCAATTATTTCATACGTGAACAAAATTTATGATTAGTGGATATTATCACTCTTACCAACCTTTAGATCATTAATATTGGATATAATTATTACTCTCACCAACCAAATTTATAGTTGATCTTATTACTCTTATCAAAATTTCAATCATATATATCGAGAAATAAAGTAACTATTACTTTCACGAGTTTTTGGCCAAAATCATCCTAAAATTATACTCAAACTTAAACTACATCCTTAAAGTATCAGTTTTAGCATAAAACATCCTCTAAGTATTTAAATGTGAACAATTTTCACCCATCTACTTGAATTTATCAGAAAACTAACATATCCACAAAAATCAAGTCATCCCTTCATAATTATACTTCTTAGATATGCCAAAAATACTATCGTGAAACTATTCGGTAATTGAGTTTAGCATTATGCAAAATCTTTTAATTTGACGATTTTTTTCATTTATTTTTCATGTAATTTGATATTAAAAATATTATTAGTTGAAATGTGTTTCTTCTCAATTGAATATGCTAGAAGTGGCGTTTGTTGGAGACTTCCACTTCTTTCTGTTACTAAATGAGAAAAAGAACAGATTATGTATCCTCACACCTTTCAAACATTTTTTATTTCAGTAAGCAATAGTGTCTAAGATTTTTAATAATTTTTTTCGGGAACTTATAACAGGTAATGAAATTACGCAAGAAAACTTTTGTTGATAGTCACGTGAACCACTCATTTTTTGTAGAATTCCTTAGTTTTTTGATGATATCTAACAGAATGATGGAAATTTTTCACTTTTAAACACTTGAATGATGTTTTCTGCTAAGAATGATACTTTAAAGATGTAGTTTAAGTTTGGTGTATGGCTTAAGGATGTTTTTGGCCAAAAACTCTACTCTCACCAACAAATTAACATTATTAGACTTAGCAACTTTTAATATTTATATGAAAAAGGGTCAAAAATATTCTTAAACTATCTGAAATAGCTCATATTTACCCTTAAACTATATTTCGGCTAAAAACTACCCTTTCCATCAAATTATTGGGTCAAAAGTACCCTTCTTATTAAGAGAAGTTGTTAAATGTCATGTGGATGCCACATTGCATGCCAATATTAATTACTCTTTTTTTCACTGCCACATAGACTAAGACCTCATTTGTTTGCACTTAATAAAGGTCTGAATCTGAATTGTTCGGACTTCAACCTATTAAGTGCATTTGTTTTGATTCAATCTAACCACTTAATTCCTCTGAAAGCCTCTGACTGAGTCAGACTTAGTATAGAGTCTGAAAATCGTTCAGATCTCTATTTTTAGTGCTCTTTATTTTCTTTAATATTAAATTCTAATTCATTTCTCTTCTTCTCCACTTTTCCTGCAAACTCACCACACCCATTACACCATTACTAACCTGCACTTTCATTTTACTTTTATCTTGCTTGGTAACTCTTTCTTCTTCCAAATCACTACACCACCATTTGCCAAAAAATATATATAACTGAATTTATTGACGAAAATATTAAATCGATGACTTGAGGATACTAACTATTAATCATTCCATGGAAAAAATCATGAACAAGATCTATAAGAGCTTGAACTTTTTCTTAAAATGCATCGATAATTGCTTCGCTAGATGCTACCATACGTGGACAAAGCTTGTGGGTTCTCCGATAGCGTAAATACGCAGACGGGTGAATTTTGGGAATTAAATTGAATTTGTTTTCTTCTTTCTCGTCTTTGGAATTTGAGTTTTGGAGCTAAAATTTGATTTTAATGGAGATTTTAAAAGCTCAATTTGTTGATGAATGTGGAATGCTACAGCAAAGGGAAATGTTGACTTCATAGTGTAATGTGCCAAAAAGAATGTGAACTTGAAAGTTGATTTAATTTTTATTTTTTAAAAAATATTTTTATTATTTAAAATAATACTCTCTCCCCGTTCCATTTTATGTGGCAATATTTGACCAAACACGAAGTTTAAGAAATAAATGAAGACTTTGAACAACAACAACATACCCAGTGAAATCCCACAAAGTGAGGTCTGGGGAGGATAGAGTGTACGCAGACCTTACCACTACCTCGTGAAGGTAGAGAGGCTGTTTCCGGTGGACCCTCGGCTCAAGTACATCCAAACCAAGCAAGATGAGAGGAAACATTATATATAACATAACATCCAATAAGAGAAAAAAGTGCATAATCAACAACGGAGACAATAACATCAAGCAAGTACTGTGAGAGGCGAAGCGCAGTAAACAACATATGACTATAGGATCACAGACAAGAACTACAAGTGCCAGGCTAGGACTACTATAAACCCTACCAACCCATACCCTCACAAGGAAAGACAACCCACTAACCCTACTAACCTTCAACCTTAATACGCGACCTCCACTCCTTCCTATCTAGAGTCATGTCCTCGGTGATGTGAACCTGAGCCAAGTCCTGTCTAATCACCTCTCCCCAATACTTCCTAGGCCTACCTCTACCCTTCCGCGTACCCTCTACCACCAGCCCCTCGCACCTCCTCACTGGAGCGTCTACGCTCCACCTCTTCACATGCCCAAACCATCTCAGTCTCGCTTCCCTCAGCTTGTCCACCACAGGAGCCACTCCCACCTTCTCCCGGATAACCTCATTCCTAATCTTATCGCTCCTAGTGTGCCCACACATCCATCTCAACATCCTCATCTCCGCAACATGCAATTTTTGAACATGTGAGTTCTTGACTGGCCAACACTCCGCTCCATACAACAAGGCCGCCGGTCTAACTACCACTCTATAGAACTTACCTTTAAGTTTAGGTGGAACTTTCTTATCACACAAGACTCCAGAAGCAAGCCTCCATTTCATCCAAGCAGCTCCTATGCGATGTGTGACATCATCGTCAATGTCACCGCTTCCTTGGATTACAGCCCCAAGATACTTAAAATGAAGACTTTGAAATATTACTAAATTGCCCTTCAAAAAATAATCATATTAAAATTTAAAAACAAAATATATGGATTCCAATTTTTTTTTAAAAGTACACTCATTTTCTCTCACCTCATAAATATATTAGTGAAGGGTAAAGTCAAAAAAGCTAAAGCACATTGACTTTTCAGATTTATGTTCCCAGAATCACTTATTTTCTCTTTTTAAGTAATCTAAAAAACACTCTCTCTTTCTCTTAGGAAGAAGATCGTCCCATCGCTGCAAATCATGTTTTTTTTTTAAAAAAAAAAATCCTTTTCTTGATTCCAATGGAGTACTTTATTTTTAGATTTGTGGCGCCAAAATCACATTAAATTTATGGCGCGAAATCATAATTTTGATTGAATTTTTTCAGCAAGTGCTATTAAGAAAGATGTTTTCTATATTTTCATGTCATTTTTTTCCTCTGTTACCTTTGAATAATTTCTCTTGCAGGACTATTGTATTGTTTTCTTTCATCTTTATTTTTTTGTCTCTTGCTTATACTCCAGAAATGAGTATAGTTGTATTTCCGGAAGATCCAACCACTAGAAACAAGCGATTAAAACTTGAAGAACGTTAAGCCATTGCAGATTGGCTTTTGAAAGAAAGCAAGGAAGGAAAACTTAAATATGGATCTTTAAAACAAGCTGTTATTTTGTTCAACAAATCAAGAAGAACTATTTTATGCACTTGGAAGCAATGTAAATCATCGGTTGATAATGGTACACTGTTGGATGTGTTTTGAATCTTGTAGGCAGAGTTGGAAGAAAACGGATGGAAGTTGACATTAATCAAGTTAAAGAAACTCCACTTTGTCGTCGAATAAATATTCGATCTCTGGCTTTTGCGATGAACATGGCAAAATCAACTGTCTTTTGACGGATAAAAGATGGCACTATTTGGACACATACCAATTCCATTAAGCCTCAACTAACCGAACAAAATAAGAAGGTACGACTTGAATTCTGCCTTTCAATGCTTGACCAGAGTACAATTCACACAAATCCAAATTTTATGAATATGTTTAATTATGTTCACATTGATGAGAAATGGTTTTTTTTTATCTAAAAAAAGTGAAAGGTACTACCTACTTCCTGAAGAACATAAGCCTAATCCATATCGCTCTTGCAAAAGTAAAAATTTTATTCCAAAAGTTATGTTTATGGTTGTTGTTACTCGTCCTCAATTTGATGAAAATGGAATTGAGCTATTTTCTGAAAAATAGGTATTTTTCAATTTGTAGTTAAGGAACCAGCTAAGCGGAATAGCAAAAATCGAACAACAGGAACTCTCGAAACAAAACCCATTATATCAGCAACTAAAGATATCACCAGGGCTTGTTTGATTGAGAAAGTTCTTCCTGCCATTAGATCAAAATGGCCAGCTTCAGATTCAAACATTCATATCTTTATACAACAAGATAATGCAAGACCACACATTGGTGTCAATGATTTGGAATTTGTTGAAGCTGCCCAAAAAGATGGATTCGACATTAGACTATGTTTTCAACCACCTAACATCCCTGATTTAAATGTGTTGGACCTTGGATTTTTTTAGAGCAATCCAATCTCTTCACTACCAAAAGGCTCCTTCAAATGTTGATGAATTAGTGGAAGCGGTGAAAAGATTTTTTGATGAAATGAAGGTTGAACAACTCAACCATGTATTTCTTACTTTACAATCTTGTATGATTGAGGTGATGAAAGATAATGGAGGCGACAACTACAAAGTGCCTCATTTGAACAAAAACGAATTAGAAAGAGAAGACAATCTTCCTCTTCAACTTTGTTGTGATATTGGTATTGTCAATCATGTTTCAACTCTACTTCAACAATGATATGGATCACTAGTATGACAAAATTTTCTTTTTTGAAATGCACTTTTGATAATTTTGCAGGAACATAGAAAAATTTAACAAATGAAAACTGAAATGATGTTTTATAAGTAGAGATAGTACTAGTATTGTGTACATCCAAGGTGATCACCATGTAATTTTTGTACTCCTTTAATATGTGAAAGTTGAAATGATATTTTGTCAAGTATATTAGGAGCATTACTATTGTTTACAATCATGGTGACCATATGTAATTTTTGTACTTATGGCAATTAGTTATGAAAGTATGACAAAAACTACGATGGATCTAAAGTAGCATGAATTATTTGTAGCATTGTCACCATATTTTTGGGTGCCTTATTGCTAATTTAATCTTAAAAATAAATCTCATTGATATTGAATTAAAATTGTAAGTTGAGAGCAATGTTACGAAACGATTATTATTGAATTGTTCACTATCTAGTTTGAATTTGAAGTTTTTGATTTTCCTTAAATAGATTGTAATTTGAGATAATCATCAAATTCATGTTAGAATACTTTTCATTAAAATCATTACCTTAGTAAGTGAAAGCCCCAAAATTTTAGTGAAAAAATAAGGAAGCAACGTAATGTAAAAATGCAAATCTTTTTTTCTTGGTGAAACGTTAGAAAGAACGAAGAATAACTGTGGACAAAAAAAACTACAAATTGGAAAGAGTACAAAATGCTTAGGAAAAAAAAATGGAGTAAAGAATGGTATTCCAGTCATATACAACAAAAGGCTGCAACATTGTTTTAATAGGAAAGAGAAATTGCAGGTTCAATTAATTATTGATGACCTTTTATAAAAAAGAAATAGGAGTACTATTTTTAAAATTAAGTGGGACCAATAAGGATAAAAGAGGAATCGTATCTTTAAAAACTTACCATAAAAGGAAATGTGACATTCTTTTTGGGATTGACCAAAAAGGAAATTGTGCCACATAAAATGGGATGGAGGGAGTATAAATTATGTACATTCAGATATTGAAAAACAAACTATCTTAATTATTCAGTGTTCAGATCTAGAGATAACATCTTAATATTCAGATGTGCATTCAGATTCAGACGTTTTAATCTTAATGAAAACAAATGAGTCTTAAATCCCTAAATCCTAATTACTCTTTTTTTCTCCTCATTTCATTATTTTTCAGAAACGATTTCACCCCTTCTCCCTCATTGAAATTTCGTTTTTGTCCAGATTTTGTGATGTTTATTTCCAGTTTTTACTTAATGTTTGGTAATGCACTTCTTCATTAGTTCTTTACTTAGTTTATGTCCAGCTTTTGTGAAGTTTATTTTCAGCTTTTGTGAAGTTTATTTCCAGTTTCTCTATTTTTCCATTAGTTCTTTACTTAGTTTTTTCCAGCTATTGACCAATTCTACTAGTTTTTAACAAACAACAAGCTAGTGGGGGGTTTTGTATTTGGAGTAGTGTGTTTTGTGCTCAACATGTTTTGTATGAAGTTCAAATATTTACTTCCACTGTTAATGTTCCTCATTTTACAAATTAGTTTATCAAGTTACGATTGTTGGTGTTCTATTGTTGAATGCTTTCTGGTTAGCGGTGATAAAGTTTACTTGTTCAATAACATACTTCAATGAGGGAGAAGGGTGAAATCGTTTTCTGGAAAATAATGAAATGAGGGAAAAAAAAGACTAATTAGGATTTAGGGATTTAGTCTATGTGGTAGTGGAAAAAAAAGTAATTAGAATTGGCATGCAATGTGGCATCCACATGGCATTTAACAACTTTCGTTAATAAGAAAAGTACTTTTGACCCAATAGTTTGACGGAAAGGGTAGTTTTGAGCCGAAATATAGTTTAAGGGTATACATGAGCTATTTCGGATAGTTTAAGGGTATTTTTGACCCTTTTCCGATATTTATAATGAGAAATACATGTTAAATGTGATGAGATTGTCCGTACTATGTGAGATGGTTATATAAAAGAGTAATATACTATAATTCATTGTAGACATTGAAATTTTGTAAGACTCTATAAAATGATGGAAAGGCTCCTCTCCAGTACACTAATCTCTCCAGTTGGTCC
Organism: Solanum verrucosum; assembly: GCF_900185275.1. NCBI lineage: Eukaryota > Viridiplantae > Streptophyta > Magnoliopsida > Solanales > Solanaceae > Solanum > Solanum verrucosum. The sequence goes on along the minus strand of NW_026020210.1, from coordinate 853,886 downwards.
AGTGCATAATTAATTTAATGACATCTGTCAATTTTAAAACCTAATGGTTCATATTTATTTAAATAAAACAGCCTTTAAACCATTGTCAAATATCATTAACCATGGTTATTATTATTTCTCTTTCTCTCTCCTCTCTCAACTCTTTCTTTCTCACTTAATTCTGCAACAAATCTTTTCTCAATCAGCAAATAATTTGCTTTGTTAACAACAAATCACGTTTTCTTTCCATTATTTTCACACCGTGATAAAAGAAGACAAAATTCAAAGGATGAGCTTGGGTTATAAAATTTAAAAAATCCAACCCATGAGACTACTTCTTTGAAGCTTGGTTCAGTCACAATAGTTATCCACAAAACTTCGTCGTCTTCTTCGTAACATCAATTTTTTCAATTTGGAGTTTCTACAAAAGCCAACTAAAGGATCTGGAAAGGGCATGAAAAATGGGTAGGAAAATATTTTTCATATACATTTCTTTTAATAGGTGAAATTCTCCATTTATTTTTTGGGTCTTCTTTTCTTGCGGTATTTATAGCTGTAATCTTTAATTGGGGCTAATCACTCCATTTCAATCTTTCTCTTTTGAGACTCTCCATAGTTGTTCATATGTAAATGTAAAAACATTAAAATATTGATGTAATTTTAAATTTCAATTGTTTGATTGCTTTGTTTTTCGGAGAGTTTTGGAAGGGGAAGAAGTGTTTCTTTGCTGATTGAGAAAGGAATTAGAAGAGAGAGAATTACTACTAACCATGGTTAATGATATTTGGTCAAGAAAATTAATCTGGTCTATTAAAAATTAAATAGACACATGTCAACTATATGAAATAGCACTAGGGAAACTAGAGAGATCATCATTGAAGAGGAGCCTCTTCCATAAAATGAGTCCTATTTGGGTTAGAGTTTCTTGGAGGCTACTCTACTGTATACCCTAACCTAATTCATGCACACAAACAATTATTGACATAATAAATTTATCATTTTACTCTTATTAATTATGAAGTGAATGAATTAAAAACTTAAGATTTTCAAAAAGTTTTAGCTTTTTCAAAATAATTAATTGTGAGTATAATATATAAAAAAATTTATCCTTTCTTAATTTATCAAAATGGATAAATAATTATGGACACCTAAAAAGAAATGAACAAATAATTAGGAAGAGAAGAAGTATAAATTAACCTTACTTTTAACGAATGAACAAAGTCGATATCAAATGAGTCATCTCCAATTATTGAGCCACGCATAACGTGTGTGTTAATTCTCATATCTATTCGTGTCTCTCATCTTCTACTAAAGGAACGGACAAACAAACATTAAAATCCTCATATTATCCACACAATTAATTATATTAAGAGAAAAAAAAAATTAATTCTATCTCTCACATATACTTTTTTTTTAAAAAATTTTTTTCTTGAAATTTATGATGTAACCCAAGAAAATAGCTAAACATAGATTGTACGCGCAAAATTTTGTGTCCTCTGTAACAGCCTAATTTCAATCCTATATATATTTGTGTCTTTTGTTGCATACCCTTTTTGTTTCAGAAAAAAATATTTAGTTTTGTTGAATATGCAAATCAAGAAATCGTTCTCTATGAATTCACGCACAGGAAGAGATTTACAGAGATACAATCGTGGTTGTCGTCAAGTTGTTGGGTCTCTGTTCTTACCTTTAATCTTTAATTTTAAATTGTATTTAAGAATGATTTAAAATGGAGATTTAATTTTATGATAATTGTTATTGGCAGATGTATTCCATATAGAAGCAAAAAAAGGGATCCATCATCATGTGTTCAACAGGGTAGTACCCCTATTGATGATTTGGAATTTTTATTGATTAGCTCACAGAAGAATCCAAGAATGATGTTCCCTAAGGTATATATTTATCGAATTTGTACAATTCAATTCGATTCGATTGAATATGTATGATTGAGCAATTGAAAATGCAGGGTGGTTGGGAAATTGATGAATCATTGGAAGAGGCTGCTTCAAGGGAGACTTTTGAAGAAGCTGGTGTTGTTGGCGAGGTTGAAGTTCAGGTTCGTATCTAAATACTTCCCTTCTTTGTTGTAAATATACCACAGGTGAATTCAAAATTTGAAAACTTCGGGTGCACCAAATATGATTGAGAATTGAACCCTAATCTTGTGGGTGGATCCTCTACCTTGTACCAACAACACAAGAACACTCCTATAACACTGTTAATTATATATATATACACATTATTATTTTTGAAGTTACGGGTGCACATCCACCCCACTAATCAAGGTGGGTCCGCCTCTGAGTGCAATAGAGGATTATATTGTTTTTTCAGGTTGAAGACACATGTAAGAGATAAAGTACTCATTTCTGACTGTTTTCAATCAGTGTTCATTATTGAGTGATCGCTCGTAGGAAAATCCTCATTTATTACTTAGGGATTGATGCATAATTATTATTAGAATTGTTTTCTTAAACATGCATTTTGCTCATTGTTTGCAGGAATATTTAGGTACGTGGAGTTTCAAAAGCAAAAGCCAAGGCATATTTCATGAGGGGCACATGTTTCCTCTGCGTGTAACCGAGGAACTAGACGATTGGCCTGAGAAAAGTGTCCGTCGACGTTTATGGGTACGTGTGTATATACAGTACATCAAAAATGATCTTTAGCAGCAACTAATTAACAACAATAACTTAATTGCCGCTAAATATGTTCTTTTAGATACAATAACTAGTGACAATTACAGTTCAGTACTCTTTGTAAAGTCTGCTGATAAAAACATCAATACTCTTTATTAATGTTTATATTTATTGCTGCTAAAAGCTGTTTTTGTTGTGGGATCCTCGGATTTGAAATGAAAATGTATTTGATTTTTCAACATTGTAGGTGAAGTTTAATGAAGCAAGAGAAGTATGTTGGCATCCATGGATGAAAGAAGCATTGGATGTGTTTGCTTCAAAGGTGTCAAAGAGAAAAGAAGGAACACAAATATACCATTTCAAGGAAAATACTGTAGTCTGCTGTAGTTAACTCAATAGTACTACTACTAGCAAGCATTCTTCAATCATCAAGATACCACATTCTCTTTCCCAAATGTCAAAATTTCACACCCTTCTTCATGAATTGCAAACATTGAGTTCAATGACGATGTTAGAATGATCACTACTCCAAAAGCCAAGCCAATTAGTACTACTCTATGTTAAGCGAAGAGTCGAGAATGAACACCAAATCAAAGACAAGAACAAACATTGTATGATTAGCAATGAGAGGAAGGAAAAAACATGTTCCATATTATGAACCAAGAATGAGTAATGTAGCTTGAAGTCCTTGGATCGATGGCTACCTGGAATCAAGAATCTTTCGAACCTTAATTTACATGACAACTTGAAATGGAGGGAATCAACATTATTGTGCAATCAATCTTTGGTTGCAAGTGTTTAGCAGCAGAGGAGAGGTGAAGAGAAGTCTAAGAAGTTTGTTTGATAGAGGTCAAAAGTTGAGAGAACTAGAGGACATGGGTTAAGAGAATTGTAGAATATATGTACAAAAAATTTTCCAACTTTGTATGTAATTAATCCAAATTTATTCATTCATCTTTTCACAACTTCTCTTCCTGTTTCATTGAATTATTGAACTAATCGTTTGATCAATCCCTTTATTGAGATAAAATTACAAGTTGTTAGCACAAACTAATTCATTGAATGTGCAATTATGGAAGTATTCTTAGTAAAAGTCATAAATCCCATCACTCCTACTAAGGCCAATATTCTTGGTATATGCTGTTGTCATTAAATCTGTGACTCTTTAACTAACACAAGTAGTTAATGCAACAATGTGATCAATTATATTAATTTATAGAATTTACGTTATTGGTTTGACATAGAATTGTAAACGAGATATCAATAACAATATATTCCAAAAAGAAAATTCAAAAACAAAATTTGACGATTTTTATTTATTCCATTTGCTTCGTTTTCTTTTTGTTTATTGGGAGTTGTAGGTTGAAGTATCAAAGTTAGTCTATTATTGTGGTGTATCAACTATGTCAACCATTAATACATTTCCGATAAATAACATCATGATATATACCTTTCTTATTGCATCATGATACAGTTTCGATACATTATCGAGTTAATATCTTAAAAGGTCACTCAACTATTAGAATTGATGTAATAAAGTCATTGAACTTTATTTTTTTATCAATAAAATCACTCAACCAAATTTTATCATTAAAAAATAATCTAACATGATAAAATAAATTATTTTTGTATGTATTGAAACATAAACCCACAAATAAATAAACTTAAAAGAAAAACCATTTACACTTCTTCTTCGAGAAAAAAATACTTGAATTAAAACGGTATTGTGCTTTTCTTTTGGGATTTCGTTATGTGCCCTCAGAAATTTATAGTTTATTCTGTGCAATTATAATGTATGAATTTAGATTTTCTATTAAATTTCATGTCTTCGTTTCTTTTATAAACTGTTGTTGAGCTTCTTCTTTTTGTCTGTTTCTTTAATTTATTCACCAAAAAGAGACCCTCAAAAAATTGTTTCAGATTATTCATGTTATTTTTCTTAAATAATGAATTTCTTCTTAGAGTTCTTACAAAGTATGAAGGTTTAATTTGCCTAAATATTATGTAAAGAAAAAATAAAAAAATAACAGTAAACACATTTATGAATATATATGCTAAAATGAAATCTCTGACTCCAACTGTTACCAACAATTCTTCGGATAAGCCTAAATTCTTATTCATAAGTTAAATTGTAAGGTTATTAATATTATCTTATATAAATTTAGTTGTCCATTTATGTGAATCCATTATTTAAAAAGATTTTAACATGAACAATATTAAAGAATCTTCTGAAGGCCTTTTTTATGAGAATTTTTTGTGGAAATAGAGAAATAAAGGGAGAAGAGGTGTAATGGATTTTCTTTAATTTTATTTATTTATGCATTTTATGCTTCAATACATACAAAAATAATTTATTTTGTTATGTTAGATTTTCTTTTAATGATAAAATTTGGTTGAGTGATTTTGGAAAATAAAAACCTTAGGTTGAGTTTTTTTTTATACAAAACAAAGTTTAATGACTTTGCTACATCAATTCTAATAGTTGAGTGACCTTTTAGGATATTAACTCTACATTACATAGTGATACATTTCCGATACATGATATATCATGATACAATGGACATATTAAAAAAAAATCACATACATCTTTGATACTCTATGTTTGGACATCTTCCCTTTAGCAACAATCTTTCAATTGGAAGAAAAAATATGCAGATACACTTATTGTTAATTAAAACCTTTACTTGATATGGATAATCACAAAAGAACAACTTTAGGAAAATTTCTAATATGAACTTGAAGAATTTAAAAGTAAATCATTCTAAATTGGTGGAGTCACGATGTGGAAAGAAATACTTACGGTATAGGTTAGAGATAAAAAAAATTAGTCAGATACAATTTCTAATTATGCGTGAAATAGGGAATTGAATATAACTGTATAAATTTGCTATTAAAATAATAATGTAGCTTTGTTAAGTAATTTATTTTAAAGTAGGTTTTAGCTTTGAAGTAGTAAATAGGGGAAACTAAGCAAATACCCCATAAAAACAAAATAATTACGTACAAACATATACCCTCTTACATTCATACCACTAAATAATTAGACTATATACCCCCACCTCTCCCCCAACTAATTTCACTTAACAGATACTCCCTCTGTCCCTAATTACTTGTCCACTTTTCCTCTTTTAGTTGTCCGTAATTACTTGTCCATTTTGACAAATCAAGAAAGGACAATTTTTTTTACCCTATTACACCCTCAATTAATTACTTTGAAAAAGGTAAAACTTCTTGAAACTCTTAAGTTTTTAATTCATCTACTTCATAATTAATAGAGGTAAAATGGTAAACTCACTATGTAATCATTGTTTTCTTAATAGGTGTGGCAATTCAAAAGTGGACCAGTAATTATGGATAGATGGAGTACTAAATTAGTACATAGATACTGTATTGATATCGTTAAGGCAAATAATTTCACTTAACTGATACAAAATCTGTTTTTATATTTTGTAAGGCGTGATCTGACAGCGTCTTACAGGTCTGATGTGCCTTGTAAGGCACATGAATGGTGCGTCCTATTAATAATAATAAAAAAAATTCATTGCAGTGTATATTTTTTTCCCGCATGACTATTATACACGAATTTAAAGGGAAAAAAGTGTTGAGCAGTTAATAAAGTGTACAACTGTCAATTAATGATTGGCTGATAATTAAGTTAGTTAACAGGTTGTTAGACAGTTAGTGAGCTGATTATCTTGTATATATAAGAGTTAGTTCATTGAGACGAATAGCATTGTATAGCAAAGCGTTCATTCAGTTGTAATTATAGTTTCATGTTAATGGAAATCTTCTTCTTCTTCATTTGTTATCTGAGTTTTGCTTGTTCAGTTACTAAACTTCACATGATATCAGAGCAAGGAGTACGCATCTAGGGATCTCGTTTTTGTTCTTTTTTGCGAGGATTTTTTGGATCTAATCCATAGCCATCGAGGATGATACACCAGGAGGATCGAATGCCAGAGCACAGGGAGAGATTACCCATGAAAGCTCGGTGATGATCGATCACAATCATCCTTTGTACTTGAGCTCTTTGGATGTACCAGGAGCCTTATCTGTAGGAGTTCAATTGACAGGGATGGAGAATCCTACACTATATAGTATATCAAGGAACGATTTGATAAGATCAATGGATTGCGACTCTATCAGCTACACAGAAATATATTTACTCTTACACAGGGAGTACTCAGTGTTTCTGTCTATTATACAAAATTGAAGAACCTATGGGATGAATATGATTCCATCTTGCCTCCACCTAGTTGTGACTGCCATAAGACTAAGGAATATGTTGAGCAACTGCAGTATCAACAGTTGCTTCAATTCCTAATGGGCTTGAATGACATCTATTCTCAAGCTCGAGGTCAGATCGTCATGATGCACAATTTACCAAATGTCAACCAAGCATATGCCTTAGTAATTCAGGATGAGAGTCAAAAAGGAACTGCAGGCAATATAATGAAGGAATGGAGTCCTTGGCAATGTATACTACCAAATCTAGACAGTTTCAGAATTCTCAGAATCCACGGAGGAATTATCATTCACTTTACTGTGATTTCTGTAACATGAAAGGTCATGTTAGGGCTGATTGCAACAAATTGAAGAAGTGTGACAATTGTCATTCAACAGGTCATGTGAAGGAAAATTGATATTTGCTCATTGGATATCCAAACAATTTCAAAGGAAATAAGAAGACTAATGTTGTTGGTAGAGGACGAGCACAATTGCAAGAGGATCAAGACTATGCAGTTTTAGGAGGAAGTGCAATGCATTCAAGGCTACAAAATGTGCAGGTTCAAGAGGACATGAGGGGATCCGGACAAGCAAATGCACCTGAGCAATGGTTGGAGATGTTGCACAAGGCATCACCAAAGCAAATTAAACAAATGCGTGGTATATTGCAAGGACATAACGAGCTTTCAGATTCTTTAAGCAGTACAAATCTAGCAGGTAATCCTAATCCCAGCTTGAAATGGATTGTAGACACTGAAGCCTCAGATCACATGATACACAATCATGCCTATTTGTATCATAAGCACATAATAGGAAGTAAAGGGATAGTGCAGCTCCCTACAGGAGATTCAACAACAATTTCACATATTGGAAACTTGAAATTGAATGAAACTGAAATGATCAGTGATGTACTGTGTATACCAGCCTTTAGGTTTAACTGTTTGTCACTGAACAAACTGACAAAAGAATTAAACTATTGTGTTTCTTCCTTTCCTACACATTGTATTTTTTAGGACCTCTCATCTGGGAAGGTCAAGGGGATTGGTAAAGTGGAAGAAGGCTTGTATGTGATGGACTGGAGTACAAGACCACAAAAAGATCAGGTTCACACAATGTCTGCAATTAGAAAAGAAGTGAGAGATTCTGGCACTTTGGCACAAAAGATTGGGACATGTTCCTATGGGAGTACTTAGAAGGATCAAAGAATTTAGAAGGATCAAAGAATTACATACTAGTAGTGGTTTTACTATTGATCATTGTATAGTATGTCCTCAGACTCGACAAACCAGACTTCATTTTCAAAATAGTAGTACAACTATAAATGCTATTTTTGACTTGGTACATATGGATGTATGGGGTCCTTATAAGGTAGCCACTCACAATGGAATGAAATACTTTCTCACCCTAGTTCATGATAAGTCTAGATTGACATGGACTTTCTTGATAGGTTTAAAGTCTGATGTAGTTGTTGTTCTGAAACAATTCTTAGTAATGATAAAGAATCAGTTTGGTAAATGTGTTAAGGTTTTTAGATTTGATAATGGATGAGATTTTTTAAATACTAATTGTTGTGAATTGTTTGTTTCACATGGTATTATCCATCAAAGATCTTGTCCACACATTCCACAACAAAATGGAATTGTAGAAAGGAAACATAGACATTTATTAGAAACAACAAGGGCCATCAAGTTTCAAGGTCACTTGCCAAACAGGTTCTGGGGATGACTGACTATTATATAAGTGTTGACCTAAGCCCTGCGCAGGGGCTCAACTCTCGAACCGTACGTGAGTTGTCTCGTACGGCCCTTCCTAAGAACTTGAAGCCCTCTCTCTCTAAATAGAAAAAAAATACATTTACAAAAAAAAAGACATTTTCAAAAGCCTTCACCCGCCTATTCAACGGGGCTATTAGAGAAGTTGCTTCGTTCCTTGACTTCTTTTCTCAGTCAAGCTTCATTGCATAGAAGATGCTGCCTATATAATTAATAGGATTTCTTTGTTTGTTCTGAAAAAATAAATCACCATTTGAAGTATTGTATAACAAACAACCTTCCTTATCACATTTAAGAGTGATAGGCTTAAAGTCTTGGTTTTGCTACAAACCTTCATAGAGGTGACGAGTTTGAGTCTAAGGCAAAGAAAGCTATTTTGCTAGGATATGCTGCCAGTCAAAAGGGATATAAAATGTTGGACATTGAATCCAGGAGATTGTTTGTTAGCAGGGATGTGATTTTTCATAAGCAAGAGTTTCCTTTTCAAACATCAGAACTTGGTCAAGACAATGATCCAGAGATTACCCTATCATATTCACCTATGGGGAACTATGAGCTTATACCCCGTGTTGTTATCAGGAATGCAGAGAATGATTCTGAGTCTATACATCATTAAATTCATGTTGCTGTAATTTCAGATCATGCTCCTGTCAACACAATCACCGCTTCTCAAGAATAAGCACCATCAACCCCTTCACCTACACCTGATGTTGTTAATGTCAGGAGATCAAACAGACAAGCTAAGTCACCTCTCTAGCATACAGACTATGCTTTGCCAAGAAATAGAGTTGCAGGGCAATGCCTTTATCCCATTGCAGATGTAGTGGACTATTGTAGTATTACACCATCATACATAAGTTTTGTCACTAAGTTTTCACAAGAAAGGGAACCTATATCCTATCATGAAGCTGCACATGATCCTAGATGGATTGAGGTTATGAAACATGAAATTCAAGCCTTGGAAGACAACCATACATGGGTGATTACTGAGCTGCCCAAGGATAAAAGGGCAATATAATGCAAATGGGTATATAAGATCAAGTATAAGTGTTTCATTAAGAAAATATAATTTAGAGTGATTTTAGAGTCGCCACTTAATTTTTAAGAAAAAATCAAGAAAACTATTTTTTCAAAAGATTAAAACAGAAATCTAATGAAAATATTCAAAGGGGTTCGGGGTTCTTATTAGCATTTCGGGAAGGGGTTTGAAAGCACCCGAAACGCCCGCTAATACACGGTTATCCAGTGATTAATTATTTGGCTAAAATAATTTTAACTTAGATTGACTTGCAAAATTGAACTATTTTGTTAGTTATGACCATTTTAATGGAGAAGATAAAAAATATTAAAATATTATCTAAGCGAAGTAACGAAAATTTATTTATTTATTTATTTTTAAGTAAAGTAAAAGACGAATAATTTAGTTAAGTGATTAATTCAAAATGGGTGTCTTTTGGGGGGGGGGGGGTTGAACGTTTGAAACCTTAAAATCGATAGCAATTATTAACAAATAAACAAACACAATAAATAAAAAAGAGAGATTTGGACCCAAGTCTGGTTTCCTGTCCGTCTGGGCCAGCACTTGGGCCTGATTTTCATTTTGGGACCAAAGACCCAATATTTCGTACATGTCCTAAACTAATCTTTGAAATTTGCTTTGGGCCTTTGGCTCAATCCTTGTATCCTTGTACCTGTCTTAATAACTAACAAATAATAATAATTTCAATAAATGGGCTTAGGCCCAAAATAACAAAAATACAAATTTCTTTCGTGCAAAAGTGGGCCTTTGGCCCAATCTTTCATTTCTCCTCTACTTCGAAATCTTTCAACTCCGACACCTGTGTCGATTTGATGGCTGACTCGAGTAAAAAAAAAATCTGAGCCTTTGCGGCTCTCCCGAAATGCAAGAGGAAGATAGGAGTTCATAATGAACTCGGGTAGATTTTCACATGCATAAAAAAAGGGTAAACATTGTAAGGATCAATTGGAGTTAGTAAAATACTATCATTTATAAACAATGCATAGATTGGTATCCCCACAGAGGAAAGAATTGAGAAGACTTCATAACAATAGTCAAAATCTAGCATGCCGACAATGGAGAAATAACTAGAATATATCGATAAATAATCATTTATTACTCACATTACCACTTAATCGCATTGTAATTAAAATTAGTGTTTTTGAATAAACCTGACACTTAACCAATGAGCAAGCGGACATCAGATTAATGACAGAGGCCCAATCCTAAAAAATGGACCAAGACAAATACCCTACTGCATGTGACTAGACTACTGACCATCAAGTTTTTATACTAAAAAAATAAAAATCAGCATGCTATGCTCAGAACAATCAATGCCAATAAACTCATACTTCAAGTAATTTTTAAGGGGAGAAATTAAACTTTAACCAAAGCTAAGGCATAGGAAATAAAAGAAGAAAATCATGCTTTATATGGATTCAACTCACAAGCTGCAAATCATGGATAAAGGGAGTAGGGTAACAGATCATTCCAGGGGATGAGAAAATAAATAAATAAATAAGTAAATGAATCCCAACACAAAACAGAGAAGAAAACAATAGTCAAGCATCAATATTCGAGAACAACTTAATACATACGTAGAAATCTCCAAAGTGACAAATACTTGCCAACAAATCTCCAAAATCTTTGACTCGATATTATGCCCCAAACACGATTAAGAATACACACATCGTATTGAAACGACATCCACTTAGTAATAACAAACAACCAACAACCATAAACTAAAATTTTCGAACAAGAGAACGCTACTTAAGAATATAAGAATATATGGAAATAACATTATGAAGTGATTTTACCTTTCAAGGTGCAACGAACAAGGAAAGTAAGCTGACGACTACGACTCTCCCACCACGAAGTTCAAACACTAGCAGCGATTAGGAAATCTGGGCAGAATGTCGAACCAAAAATACCAAAAAAATGTTAACTCCTAAGCCTTTTAAAGTATATTTAATGTGTATTTTAACTATATTCCTCAAGCTATTTCTTTGTATTCTTCATCAATAAGAATCCCACTTTTTCCCCACCACCCTTTTACAATTGAACATAAAATATGTTAAATAGGGGGAATTAGGGTTCAAAAATGGGGGGAAAGGAATCAATATTCGGATGAGACAAGGCCCATTTCGAAAATCAAATCTGAAAAACCTTTCATCATTTTGGCTAGACATCATTTTTCTTGCGATTTTGACTCGATCTGGAAGAGGAAAGGGAAATGAGCAATTGGGATCGATCTTTCGTCCTTGGGACTCGACGTGGCATCATCTCGCAACCCCAAGGATGAAAGAACGTTGCCCTTGTTGTTGCTACTGTACGACGCTTTTGGAATTCTTGTCGTTGGCGTGAAAAAGATGAACAGTGATGGGGTCAGCTGGTGCTGCTGTTGTACGTTGTTGTTAACGTTGGAGAGGATTGATTTCTTTATTGAATAGAAGGTGTGGGCTGGATCGGGTCAGGGGAATTGGACTGGTTGGGTCGGTAGTGGGTTGTTGTATTGTTGTATTGTATAGGCTGGAAATTGGAGCTGTTGAAGTCAAGGTGAGCTGGAAAATTGGATGGGCTGCTATGTGAAAATATTGGTATTGTTGGCATATTGCTGCTGATGTATTGAAGTGGGCTGCTCGAAAATGGCCCAACCTCTTGGTCTTGCAATTAATTCAAACATAGCTGAATTGAATTAATATTTAAATCGAAATGAATTTAGTTGGTAATTCGGCTAAAACTAAATAAGGCGAATCAATAAAAAATTAATTAGTGAGTTCTTTAATCTTAACGAAATAAAATAATTAACTTAATTATAAACTAAATAATTTAAAATATAAACTATTATATAACCAAAATTAATTAACCAAATATTTAATCAAAACAAAAAAACTTTTTGAGACTATTTTTGAATATTTATAAAATGCACTAATTAATATATACACAGTTATGTAAAACCTATATATTATTCAAAACATTATAAAAATGACAAAATTACTTTAAACTAGCTTTGCAAAATATTTTGTATTTTATAAAGTTAATTATTTCAACTCGTTTGGAATTTAAGAAGCTCGAAAGTTAATTCTTATCGGGAAGGATCAAAATTGGGTGTCAACAATAAGGTTGATGGAGAAGTGGACAGGTTCAAGGCTACGTTGGTAGCCACAGGGTATAACCAAAAGGAAGGCTTGGACTATTAAAAAACCTTTTCCCCAGCTGTAAAAATGGTAACTGTGAGGGTTGTCATAGCCTTGGCTGCTTCACATCAGTGGCAAATCTATAAGATGGATGTTTTTAATGTTTCTTCAAGGTGACTTGAATGAAGAAGTTTATATGGAATTGCCTTTGGGTTTTGTCCATCAAAGTGAGAAGGGGTCAGTATGCAAGCTCACCAAACCACTTTTTGGACTTAAACAAGCCAACAAACAATGGAACATCAAGTTAACTACAACCTTAGTCAATGCAGGATTCAAACAAAGTCATTATGATTACTCCTTATTCACAAAGCATCAAGGAACAAGTCTGGTGGTGGTACTAGTCTATGTTGATGATTTGTTGATTACAGGAAATGATGACAAGATGCTTATGGAGACAAAAGGAATACTCAAAGATAATTTCAAGATAAAAGATCTAGGTGAGTTGAGGTATTTTTTGGGCATTGAATTTGCAAGGAACTATACTGGAATCCTTATGCATAAGAGGAAATACTGCCTTGAACTAATTTCAGACATGGGATTGTCAAGTTCAAAACCTGTTGGAGCTCTTATTGAGTTGAACAAGAAGCTCATAACTGCAGAGTTTGATCTGCACTTTCCACCCACTGATGATCATGACAAATTGTTGAAGGACCCTAGTGTATATCAAAAGTTGATAGGGAGATTGCTTTATCTGACTATAACAAGGCCATACATTGCATATGTAGTGCAACTTCTGAGCCAATTTATGCACAGTTCCAAGACATCTCACATGGAGGCAGTAATGAGAGTGGTTAGGTATGTAAAACAGTCATCAGGTCTGGGGATATTCATAGCAACTAATGTTGGAAATCAATTTATGGCTTATAATTGTGATGTATATTGGGCATTATGTCCAAACAATAGGAAGTCCATAACAGGTTACATATGAGAGTTCATTAATCACCTGGAAATCTAAGAAGCAAGACATTATCTCAAGGAGTTAAGCTTCAACTGAATACAAGAGCCTAGCCTCAACAGTTGCAGAAATAGTATGGCTAGTGGGGATTTTCAAGGAGCTGGGAATACAAGTTGATTTACCTGTTCCTATACATAGTGACAATAAATCAGCAATACAGATTGGTGCAAATCCAGTATTACATGAACGGACTAAGCATATTGACATTGATTGTCACTTCATTAGGGAGAAGGTTCAACAAGGATTGGTTCAATCAACATACCTGAATGCAGCAGAGCAACCTGCATACCAACTTACAAAGGGACTTACTTGTGCACAACATACATATCTACTTACCAAGCTAGGAATGAAGAATATTTCTCATACACTTAGCTTGAGGGAGGATGTTGAGCAGTTAATAAAGTGTACAACTGCCAATTAATGATTGACTGATAATTAAGTTAGTTAGAAGGTTGTTAGACAGTTAGTGAGCTAATTATCTTGTATATATAGGAGTTAGTTCATTGAGACGAATAACATTGTATAGTAGAACATTCATTCAGTTGTAATTAGAGTTTCATGTTAATTGAAATCTTCCTTCATTTGTTATCTGAGTTTTGCTTGTTCAATTACTCTACTTCACAAAAGAAGTTCAAAAGACAGTAATATTATACACAAATTTAGGCATTACTAGAAAATATTTCTATTGCGCATATTTGGACACACTATTTAATTATTCCAAGCCAATATACATAATAAATAAAGGATTTATAATTGCGATTTGCAACTATATCATATTTAGTGGCAATAGTAAAATAAAAGTATATTAAAACCAGCACTTTATATAATGTTGGCCGCTAAAGGTTTTAGCAACTTTAAATGTAATGTCATTGATTTCAATTACTGTTAAATATTGCTGCTAAAAGAAAAATTTATTGCTACTAAATGTTTTTGTGTTGTCATACAAGGTAAAATGAGAAGTTTAAAATTGAATTATTCTTAAATATAAAAAGATATAGTACTTTTTGGACGGAATGAATGGAGGGAGTTGATACTCCCTCCGTTTAAAAAGAATGACCCAATTTCCTTTTTAATTTCCGTATGAACTGATCATGATAGAGATAATTCTGAAGCAAAAAAGTTGATTAAACTGAAGTTGATAAGGTGCAAAGCATGGAAATGTATACATTAATATGCTGAATAATTGTCAAGAAGACTAATCCCATGATAAATGGATTAGGCTGGTCTTCACACTTTTTTGTGATGCCTAATCCGTAAATTTAAAAGAATATTAGAATCAGCCACTTATGCTTAACATCTCATTAACATTTTAAATTTGTAATCAATTTTATTATACATACAGATATAAATATATGACGTGATAAGCCTACTAAAGCAAAATTCATCAGCCACTCCAGCATGTTTAGACTCAATCAGCTGATGAAAACAATAGTCACACAGGAAAACAAAAATATACATGCAATGAAATTTATTTTTTTTATTAATAGGATGCACCTCCCCATGCGCCTTACAAGGCACAACAGACCTGCGTCTTGTAAGCTCGCGCCTTGTAAGGCACATGGGGAGGTGCACCTTGCGCATTCTTACACGCCGTTTATCCTATTGTTTAAATGTTGCTTTTTTGATTCTCAATTTATTTTTATTGCCTTTTTGGAAATTTTGACCAATTCTTTTGTCTTGTAGGCTCCGGACTCCAAAAAGGAAAGTGAGTTGACAAATAATAAGTTTTATCTTCGAACACTCCGTCAAAAACCTATCCACGGTCGGTATCATTGCAACGGTTATGAGGCTCCAGTTAAGAAGGATATTCACGATAGATTATCGCTTGTTAACGTTTCTGCATTTGTTATCTTCGTCAAAAGTTGAAACCTAAAACTAATTTCGTCAAAATATTGTCATAATCAACTATGTTTTGGATCGAATCTGTTAGGATTTTTCCCTGATTTTCTTATTATAATTTACTCTTTTTCTTAACAAAAATCAAAACATTATCATAATTGCTTTTATTTTTCTAAAAATAATAATATAATTATGTTCCATATTTGATTATTCTTTCCGTAAAATAAAAAGTTTGGAGATCTATAAATCCTTATTCTCATAGCATAATACACTAGAATCCAAGACTTTTGTTTATGAGAAATTTTACAATTTTTATGTTTTAATTAGTTTTTTTATAAAAATATTTAGGTCAATTGGTCATATCAAATATATAATAATAAATGTTTTTTTAATATAATTTTATGTATACTCATATGAAGTTTGTAAATCCTCACTATCCCGGCCGGGAGAGGCTCGATACCAGCTAATTTCAGGTGACGCCTTCCTGGAACCGTCTATGCCCCGCCAGGAGCTTGGCCGGGATATACCTTGTAAATAATAGATTCCGTCGTCACTTCAACTAGCTAGCTGGATGCAGAATGCTGCACGGGTTTCAATGTAATCAAAACGCGATCAACTTTATGAAGCACCCTTTTTTGACATTTTTGTTTTTGCAGCTGCAGGATTTCAAATTCATCCGGATTACCTCCTACGAGACTCATAATTGTGTAACTACTTTTCAACACAAGATGACCCACCACTTTTGACAAATTACACATTTTTGAAATAAAAGATGACCACTACTTTGACTTAATTTCACTAGACCATATGACACGTACAGGAGAGATATTATTCATGTAATAGTTTTTTTTTAAAAATATTTTAGTTTTTAACTCAATGTTTGATACCTGCATTTAAATGCTCTTCTTTCTTTAGAGTGAGTTGATTTTGAATGAAGGCAGATTTTATCGGGGACGGATACGGGGTCTGGATCGATTATATTTGAGTTCGCACGTTATAGAATTTCATTTTGGGAAAAGACGTTTCTTATCAAAGATTTTTTAATACTCATGACTCGAATTCGAGACATCTGGTTAAGAAAAAAACAACTTTATCCACTGCACCATATCATTTGATGCATGGCAATCATGAAATTTTATTACTTTCCCCATTTTAATTTTTTTTTTTAACTAAAATATTTGCATTTGTATTTTATTTTTAATCATTTTAAGATATTAGTTATTGTAATTTAAAAATCTTTATGTTTGAATTTATGTCACATAGGGGGATAGAAGTAGAAGATTTCCTCATACATAATTAAACTACACTCCTTTCCACTCCAACCTCTAGCATGTCTCTGTTTTGTAGTCTTGTGTTGCCCCTATTCATTCTCCTCCCTCTTATTAGCTACAATGTTTATGGTGTCGGAATAAACTATGGAACTATCGGAAACAACCTCCCTTCACCGAAAAAAGTAGCTCAGCTACTTCAATCCACAATATTCGACAAAGTTAAGATCTACGATACCAATCCTGAAATCCTTGAAGCTTTTTCCAACACTGGCATTGATCTCATTGTTGCTGTTGAAAATTCCCACATCAGAAACTTAAGCGCAACTCAATCCAATGCGGATAAGTGGTTCGTTACTCGTATATTACCTTTCATTCCTTCCACTTCCATCGTCACCATTGCCGTTGGAAATGAGTATTTAACCGACGATCAATTATTAGATCATAACGCATTACTCCAAGCAATGGAAAATCTGCATTCAGTTTTACTATCACGCGGATTAGACCGCAAAATTAAAGTGTCTACACCACATAGCATGGCTGTTCTTGCTTCTTCATTTCCACCATCTTCGTCTACATTTGCTACCACTCTCCTTCCTGTTATGACTTCTATTGTCGCGCTTTTAGCTGATACAAATTCCCCTTTCATGATTAATGCTTATCCATATTTTGCTTACCGGGACAATCCCAGTATGGTTAATTTAGAATACGCGTTACTGGGTAACGCGTCTGGGGTACGTGACCCTAAAGGTTACGTATATAGTAACATGCTAGATGCACAAATTGATGCGATTAGATCAGCAATCAATGCATTGGGATTTGGGAATCGGACTATTCAAATAGTGGTATCAGAGTCAGGATGGCCATCGAAAGGAGATGCAGCTGCGACTATTGAAAATGCTAGAACTTATAATACTAGATTAATTGAACGTGCTCAGTCGAATAAAGGTACTCCGATGAGCCCTAAAGATCGAATCGATGTTTTTGTGTTTGCGTTATTCAACGAAAACAAGAAACAAGGAGGAATTAGTGAGAGGAATTTTGGGATTTTCAACGGTGATGGAACGAAGGTTTATGATGTGGATTTGAGTTGTGAATTTTGTAGTAATGAGAAATTTGGAGGGAAAATAGAGTCGTCTTTGTTAAGAAGTCGTGGACCTTCAGTCTGGTGTGTGGCTAAGCCGCATGCGGATGAGAAGGTAATACAGGCTGTGCTTGATTTCTGTTGTGGGCCTGGGGGCGTGGACTGTAGAGAGATAGATGAAAATGGGGACTGTTTTCAACCTGATAAAGTTTACGGCCATGCATCCTACGCGATGAACGCGTATTATCAGCTGCATGGGCGGAATTATTGGAACTGTGATTTCAAAGGAACTGGTCTTGTTACATTCAGTGATCCAAGTAAGTATATATATATATTTGGTATTGCTTGTTTCTTAATGTACATATATATACACATTTAGTTTATTGTTGGAATTTAATTAGAATAATTAAGGTTGGAGTAGAAAACTCAAAATGATTAGGATTTAGTATTTGTAAGTTTATAATAGTTTTGTTTTTGGTTAGAATTTGTAGTCAAAATCCAGGAAGACATTTGTCAATTTATAAGCAAAGTGGCAAAGGTTTCTTGGTACTATAAGACATGTCATTTAATTTGGCCATATTTTATGTTTATGCCCTTCAATTTTGGTTGTATACAAGTAGACACATAAACTTGTATAAAGTTGAAAAAGAAGACACATGGTCTTATGTGGCATAATACAAGTAGGACACAAATTATCATGTAGGATGCCACGTAGGACATGTGTCTATTTTGTTCAACTTTATACAAGTTTAAGTGTCTACTTGTACATATACCCAAAGTTGAAGAGCATAAATGTAAAATGTGATCAAGTTAAAGGGTATATTTATGTATTATGCCTAAATAATACTTGACTTTGTTTGGCATGAACCCCATTACTATACCTCCAATTTTGGGTTTACACAGGTACATATTGAAACTTGTAGAAAAAATTGAACAAATGTACACATACGTCCTACATAGGAATAATACACATAGAATAGAAATTGTCACGTAAGACACATGTGTCTACTTGTGCACACTCAAAATTAGAGTGTATAAATATCAAATGAGACCAACTTAAATAATACGTTTATGTATTATGTCTAAATAAAAGTATTTGCTAACTATTTTTATATTGTGAAAATTGTAGAGAGCATTCTAAATTCATTAGTTTATGAATAAAACATTTTCCATCATTTTATTTTGATCAATAGTTTATCAGAATTATATTTTTCTTTGCTTTGACCTATATATCTTGCTTTTGTTTTTAATCAGGTTATGGAAAATGCTTCTATTCGCATCAGTGACATGGAATCAGAAAAGGGAAGGGGTGTGTGATGAACGCCTTAATTTGTTATTCTTAAACTATAGTATAACAATTTTATGTAATCCCCCCTGCCATCATGAATTAAAATTTCTCTCTTTTGACTAGAAATTAAACCCCACCATAATATAATTTATAATTTTACTGCAGTAGTGGGGATATTTTTTCCCACCAACAAACTACTAAAGTCATTTAATTTGCATCAATGTCTTACACACCAACTCAAAAAGTTGGGGTCCTTTGAAATTATTTAAATTTGATTATAATGTGCAATAGCAATAAATATGAGAAAATCTCTATTGACAACAAAAGTTAGAATAAGCTCTCCCTAAAATTAGCATAAATTTGTATTATCTATTATAGTGAATATGTTCCGTTAAAAAAATAATGTTATAACACATAATTAATAATAATAAAATAATAATATATGCAAGGAAAATACATTAATCACATAGGTTTTCTTTCACTTTCCCCGTAGTCTTGCAAATGATATCACATTCATTTTTTATTTAATGAGTAGATAGATATGTTTAATATGGCTGGTGTTATTAGTAGTGATAGATAGATATAGTAGATAAATATTATGGGTATTTTTATAAAATATAAAAATTTGAGGTAATTTTTAAATTTTTTAAAATTCCCAAAAACTAGTTTTTTCTAGTATTTGGAAACTTGGGATTCTAGGCAAATATTTTTGCCAATTTATGTAACCAAACATCACTTCTCAAGTTTTTCCCAAGTATTCTTGGGTCCAAACGGGTTTAAATGATTTAAATTTGATTTTAATGTGTAATAGCAATAAATATGAGAAAATCTCTATTGACAACAAAAGTAGAATAAGCTCTCCCTAAATTAGCATTTTGTAAAATTTGTGCAAAAATACGATCCATATATGAGTAGAGCAAAAAAATAAATAGTGCAAAAATTACCCGTGATAAACATATATACTTAATTCATGCATAGTAACTGTTAACGTTGGAAAATTTGATTCTGATTCAAAATTATTACTCCACTCATCCGTGAATTTGATAAAAAGAGTTAATTGAATTATTTATTATAATCGTATTACAGAATATAATTAGGAGTAATAAAAAAAAGAGAAGGATAGGAAATCCAAAAACATTTTTGTAACTCGTAAGTTTTAAGTACCGATATATGTATGTAACCCGCTTCAGTTATATAATACTAGCAATGGAATTTTCAGAGAAATTAATATTGTTAGGCCAGAAAAAAATAATATTGTTCGGTAGTTATCTATCTTGACCAATTACATGATAATCTAAGAGTATTATTGAAAAGAAGTTTTTTTATAGAGTTTTAATCCAAACACAAGAGGAGGTGACAAAGAGCTGGTAATAAAAATGGAAAAGAGTGAATTTTTGAAATATATATGTGAATGAGATAATTTTCAGATAAAATTGTTGGATTGACAACTTTTTGTAGTGTAAATAAAGGAATAGTTATTTGTTATTTTAATCATAGGACCTTGCTTTAGATAATTAAATCTCAACCTTAAATTTTCATTGTGGCTATTCCATCCAAGTAGGAATTTGGGAAAATAAAGAGAATGAGTGGAGTGGAGCCGAATGAATATTGTGTCTGCCTTCTTATGCTATTTATTTCTTTATTTATTTTGTCCGTACAATGTTAAAAACTCTTATAACGTCTAGACTAGATCCTCGAAAGAATGTTAAAATGATTTCACTAAGATGAATGGTTTTGCCTTACATATGATTAATTTCCCTTTAATCATCTTTCTCTTGTTTTCGAATATGATCTATGTATGGTGAATTGATTCTACCAAAACATTTTAATAACTAGCGATCTTTCATATTTTTCATTTTGGAATCATTTTAATTAGAAACTAAAGCAAGTGGACAATTTTTTTCACAAGTAATTGATAATAAAATTATTTGTTTGATAATTATAGCAATAACAAGTGCACTAACAATTCATGATTGAAGTACCTAAGGGTATAGTTTAGCGCTCAATTACATGAGCCAAGAAACATGAGGTCTCAAGTTTAAATTTCAGTAGAACAAAATAAATTAGGTGATCCATCCTCCTCAGTGGATCCGGCTCCCCTTCATTACCCCTTCTCTCCATTTCGTCAAGTGTACGTCTAGATTAGAGACATGTGTCATATTTAAAGTTTAAAGGTCAAGATTATATTATATTAGCAAATATCATAACCATAGTTAAGTCAACTAATTTTAGAAAACTACTCTCCAAATTTGGTAAGGATTACAATATATTCTATACAAAATTTGATATTTATTAATATCATTAATTTGGTTTTTTGACACTTATAGTGTTGATGATCTAAATAATATTTCGCAAGAATTTTATGAAACTTGTGCCTTACATAATCATATTATGTTCTTTGTACCTTGGTTTATAACCACCTATTTACCTTTATTTCATCAAAGTCCTTGAACGATCTTATAAGGATGAATCAAGTAATATTGTCAAAGCTATTTATCCCCCTCAGGCATCGTTTATTTTACCAAATAATACGGGTATTACTTTTACTGCCTTTCAAAAATTTGTTGAAGAAGATATTGCGGCAGTCAGCATCAATGAGATTAACAATTTGATTTCTCAAAATAATTATTTAGGACTTTATGTTAAAGTCTTGGGTGAACATATTAGTTCTCTTGATAAAAAATTAGATGAACTAACTGCTTTGATAATTCAGATAAAAATGGATTTAAAACCTTCTGAGAAAGCTTCTACTTCAAAACAGCCCTCAGAACTTTCTACAAATGTGCAACGGCCCTCTGAGATTCAGAATTTCATTTTTAAACCTCTTTTTGATTTAGAAGAACTTCTTAATAAAAAGTTTTCTGAATTTGGGGCAAAACCTATTGATTTAGCAGAAAATTTTGCTGACTAAATAGAAAAATCTTTTGATTTTAAAAATCAAGTTGATTTAGAAATTAATAAACTTCGCGGTTATCCCAAGAAGAATAGTGGTAATACGGGATTTGCTTATAAGCCCAGCATGCAGACTTATTATTATTCCAGACCAACCCCTCAAGATGTGTTGATAGAGGAGTGTGACTGGAACCAGACTAATACCTCTTATAGTGGTACTGAAATTTATGAATGGAATCTCGATGGCCTGACTGATAGACAATTAACCATTCTTGTTCATAGACAGCTTATGTATGCAACTATCTGTAAAAGTGTTAGAAATACAGATAGGAATATTTGAAAAATGATAATTGCAGGTTTTATTGGCCAACTCAGAGGCTGGTGGGATAACTACATTAGCGTTGAAGCTAAAGCTGTGGTTATAAACGCGACCTCCGATACTGAAGGTGTTGATAATCTAGGAATGGCTCTAGTAAATTGCAGAGATTCTTGGGAAGTTTAAATTATATTTCCCCTTTTTACAAAAAATTATCTTGTGATTTATCCCCTTTATACGACAGGCTTAAAAAGGATCACAAAACACCTTGGACTAATAGTCACACTGAGTTGGTAAAGAATATTAAACGTCGTGTTCAATCTTTGCCTTGTTTAACTCTTGCTAACTCTGCTTGGCAGAAGATAGTCGAGACAGATGCGTCCAATATTGGATATGGAGGAATTTTGAAACAAATTAATCCTCGTGATAAAACTGAATATTTAATTCGATTTCATACCGAAATATGGAGCGATGCTCAAAAGAAGTATGCTACGGTGGCACATGAAATGTTAACCATTGTTAAATGCGTATTGAAATTTCAAGATGACCTATACAACCAAAAGTTTTTAATAAAAATGGATGCAAAATATGTGAAATATATGTTCGATAAAGATTTCAAACATGATGCTTCAAAGTTGATATTCTCCAGGTGGCAAGCACAGTTAGCCCCTTTTGATTTTGAAATCAATTATAAAAAAAGGAGTGATAACTCTCTTCCAGATTTCTTATCTAGAGAACATCTTTCACAATGAGTTTTCTAAATCCGTTCTTTACCGATAAAACATTAGTTACCATATTAAAGGTGGTTCCTCTCAACCGCGATGTACATGAGATTATCCTGTGGAAAATCATTGATAGCATGATGGTGGATATCTTCACTGTTCATAACTTTTAAGAAATCATCGATTTTAACGATGAAAATTACAACTATCAGAATTATTATAATTTTTATGATCTATACAATGATTAAAACAAAATGTTTTGTTTGTAGGATGGACCCTCCTTGGATTACTAAGGGAAGAAGCAAGCGACATATCCTTAGAGGAAGGGGAAGATCATTCCCCGGATCATCATCAGGATCTTCATACGGGTCCTCATCGAACTCCCCAATTTTACAACGAGGAGGCATGAGTTTGATAAACTCTAAAGTATCTCAAAAGGCGTCATCATCGTCCGTACATCTGGAAGATATCCCAAAAGGTAGTCCATTATATGCAGAACTACAGGCATATTTGTCACATAAGCAAAGTGATACTTTTGCCTCTATTGCTAAAGACGATATTGATGATATTAGATCGTATGAAAGAGTAGCAAAGAAAGAAATGATATTTCTTCTCAAAAACTCTGAGATTCAGAGGAAAGAAGATCCCTGGAAGATATTCCAGCGATATTTACTTAACGGATTATACTTCTCGGGTGAGTCATACAAAACCAACACGTATTACGAGACCATCTTGATGAACACGGGTAGTGTTGAATTTAAGCACTTCTCAGGTTACAACACCAGTGAGAACGTTTATAACTTCTCCAAAATGATTATAAAACAAATTATATCAATAGAAGATTGGAGTATATCCTCGATGAAAGAA
This sequence comes from Solanum verrucosum, assembly GCF_900185275.1. Lineage (NCBI taxonomy): Eukaryota > Viridiplantae > Streptophyta > Magnoliopsida > Solanales > Solanaceae > Solanum > Solanum verrucosum. The sequence continues at coordinate 829,826 of NW_026020210.1, read as the reverse complement.
AGGCAGATCAGCCTGAACAAAGTCCCTACTAGCTTCACTTATTGGGATTATATTAACGCGTTCAGTAAAGTCCTCTACTATAATAATGAGAGGCATAAACGTACTTGGTTCATTAAGGTTTGTGCAAAGATATTTGCTGACCCGATCCCTAATTGGTTCTTGAACTGGTGGTCATACCACGGTCCAACGGCAAAGATTTTGCCTGATCCCTTTTTAAAATTATACAAGAACTGGGTTAAGATTTCACCAGATCTTAATGATTTATACCACTCAGATCATATGTTTTATATGGAACAAATTGAACAAATTTATTTCTTCATAGAATTCTCGATTCCATGGATCCATAAATGGACTCCAGAAGTAGGTTTTACCGAAGAACAAATTTCGTGTTTATATCAGACTTATTATAATAATTTCTGGGATAAATTAATGAAGAAGGATCCCAAGACTAAATCATTATATGGTCAAGAATTGTTGGACTCTATTGGTCAAAAAATCCAAGATTATGGTACTATGCCTCACCAAGGAATAGTTGCTGATCACTCCGTCAAGCATATTGCTAGGAGAATTTCCATTCAAGATGGAAATAAAGAAGAAATGATAAAAGAGTAGTTGGAAGAAGTCAGAAAGAATCTACTTCTCAATATCACTCACTATGAAAAATCAGACACCTCGATGAGGAATGAAACGAGTGATGATGTCGTAGATGATGCTCAAGAGGCCCAGCCTTGTGAATCGGAGAAAATCGTGTCAGAAGATATGCTGTCTAAAGCGGAAGATTTCCTTAGAGAATTGAAAAAATGGATAAGATGTAAAGATAAGATAAGGTTATCTTATCAAGAAGGCATCTATCAACAGTAGATATACTGATATGCAACAGTAGATACACTGTTTAGGGGACAGATGGGACCCATTACTACTGTACAAAGATGCCCCTTGTTTTATTTTCTTTCTATAAATATGCTTGTCTTTCATTTCTTTAAGAGCAGGTTTCAGAAACCCTCTCTCTTGTAAAGAACTCTCTCTCTTTTATTGTAATTTGTGAGCTTGCCGGAGACTTACCGGAGTTATAATAAAACATAGTTCTCGTATAGGCCCTGGTGTTGGCCACAAGGTACTTTCTTATATTCTTCCTATCTCTTACTTTCTCTACTTCTCCGATCTAAGCCGTGACTATGTCCGGCTAAAGAACTATATCTATGTCGGATAACTAACTTCTCTCTTACGTCTACCATGAAAGATTTAGACTTTATCTAAATCTGCATAAATTTATATATGGTTTCTTGACTTGGTTCCGAGATGGTGGTACAGTCAGATTCAATACAACATGTTAGTGGCTTTGTGTTAGTGACTCCGTCTAGCCAGCCGTGGTCTCAGCCCGATAAGGAGTAAAAAAGGGTGCCTTATACTGTTAACTCCTTCAGTGGAGGTTACACAAATTCCAAACTAGGAAGAAAAAGACTAACAATGTAAAACTGAAACGTGTATTGAATTGAATAATCTTGCAGAAGCTTACATGTACATATATACATCAAATCACCTACAGCTTAGCTGGAAGGATTAGTTATAACTAACTTGATTCCCTTTACTAACTACTTTAACATGTCAGCTAATCTAACTAACTAATTTGCCACATCAGCAGTTAATCTCTAACTAATAGTTGTATCTTCAATACTCCCCCTCAAGCTGTATGGTGCAAAAAAATTGTATACACCAAGCTTGGACAAAAAAAATCATATTGAGTCCTCCCTAGTCCCTTTGTTAACACATCTGCTAACTGCATTTTGGAAGGTACATGATCTATCTGGATAAGGCCCTCTTGTATCTTCTCTCAAAAGAAATGACAATCAATCTCAATATGTTTTGTCCTTTCATAATATATAGTATTGGCAGCAATCTGCAGTGCTGCCTTAGTATCACAAAATAATCTGACTGGTAACTCCAATTCCACTTTCAACTCTTTGTATAGAGACCTATCAACCATAAAATTTCTGCCACAACATTAACAGTGTCCATCAAACTTAAAGCAGTCGTGGGTGCAACAGCAGAACCAACATTCTGTGACCAGTAGTATAAACCATTCTCCAAATTACCAGTCCCCTTCACCTCCCCAGTGTGAAGGTCCTGCAGCATACAATGATTTGGATAAAATATCATACATCAATGTAGCTCTTTAGTAAGTTGAGAAACTGATAACAAGTTGTAATTAAATTCCGGAATGTATAAAACATGAGATATGTCTCCTTGCACACGTTTAGATTTCCCAATTAGAGCAATAGGTATTTGTTGACCATTAGGTAAATGAACCTTGTTAGACTTATTTGGAGATGAACTTTGAGTCTCATAAAGCAATTTGTGAGTGGATACCATATGATTAGTAGCCCCTGCGTCAATTATCCACCTATAATCAGGTGAATTATGCATTACAAAGCAACTAATAATACCTGCAACATCAGGAGAGTGAGATCCATGTGAGTGAGGACCAGATCCATGTGGAACATGATGACCTCCAGAAACAGGATGACCTCCTTCTGTGAATCCATGTGAGTGAGGACCAGATCCATGTGAAACAGGATGACCTCCTCTTGTGAAAACCATATTTATTCCTCCTCTTCCATGACCAGGAGTACTTGCAGTTCCATATCCAGGAGAACTTGTCCCTGCTACTGCTCGATTGAAATCCCCAGATCCCTGAGATGCAGATGGAAAATAACCAGGAAAATCACCAGACTTGTGACTATTTCCTCCAACTTGTTTACAAATCTCTCCTGCATTATGATTCTGAGAAAATGATAAATTTCCATGAGAAGGTGCAATCATATGCCTTGCATTATGAACACCATATTCAGAACTAAGTAATTGTGAATTTTAAGGAGAAACAAAAGTATTATACTGCACATTACATCCTTCCTTTTTCTTCCCTTTGAACCATGGAGGATATCCAATCAGCAGGTAACAATCACCCCTCATATGACATTTTGAGTTACAGTGATCACAAAATGCATTAGGGTTCTTGTATCTAGGATTTGGAGGTTGCTTAGCAGTCCAAAATGCTGTGATATCATTCCCTTCAGTTATAGTTTTCATCCCCACAGTATTGCGATCCATATCATACTTCTGACTTTCCTCCTCTGTTATCATTGCATATGCTTGATTGAGTGTTGGTTCAGTGGTCTTCATAAGGATTTGCCTTTTCGCCTGAGAATGTGATTCATTCAACCCTCCAAGGAATTGCATCAGTCGTTGTTGTTGAAGATGATCAGTATAGTCCTTCGATTTTGGGCATTCACAGCTTGGAAACACCACCATCGTATCATATTCAGCCCACAATTCCTTCAATTTTGTAAAGTAAACTGAAACAACATCAGTCCCTTGTGCAATCGTAGCTATCTCTCTATGCAATTGGTAGATCCTTACATGATTGACCTTATCAAATCGTTCCTGCAGATCCTCCCAAACAAAAGATGCATCAGATGCATATACGATCCCACTCAAGAGACTAGGAGCTACAATATTCATGATCCAAGACAGGACAATCACATTGCAAGTATCCCACTGATCATGATACTTAGCCTCGAAGCTTGCCTTCTTACAGATTCCTGTCACAAAACCTAACTTCCATTTTGCTAACAGAGCAATTCGCATAGATCTCCACCATAATCCATAATTCTCCGATCCCGTCAACTTAACAGGACAATGTACAGATCTCGGAGCATCTGATGGATGCAAGTAAAGAGGATGAGTGTAAGGAATTACAAGCTCCATCGCCATTGATGTCGATTCTGTCACTTGCTCTGATACCATGTTAACTCCTTCAATGGAGGTTACACAGATTCCAAACTAGGAAGAAGAAGACTAACAATGTAAAAGTGAAATGTGTATTGAATTGAATAATCTTGCAGAAGCTTTACATGTACATATATACATCAAATCACCTATAGCTTAGCTGGAAGAATTAGTTATAACTAACTTGATTCCCTTTACGAACTACTTTAACATGTCAGCTAATCTAACTAACTAATTTACCACATCAGCAGTTAATCTCTAACTAATAGTTGTATC
>NW_026020210.1:572183-825664 GCF_900185275.1 Solanum verrucosum | reverse complement strand
CTTTAGTTCTTGAATTACACATGCTAGGTCAGATATTTCAGTATTCAGTTTACATGCCTCAGTTTTATGAATGCATCATTATCAGATTTAATTGTTGCATTCTCAGTTTTGCATGTTCAGTTTCGAGCTATTCCAGTATTTACAAAAAATTCAGTCATAACCAGTTAAACTACTTAATTCATTGGGAGTAGCATAATACCGAGTTGGACTAGGGTTTTCAGCGTACCCATATAGTCCCAGAAAACTACGAGCCACGTAGGTGTAAGTCCCCTCTGTGGTGCAACATCAGTTTAGTGATCACGCCAGCATGCTCTATACCTCTGGCAGGGTATATTGGGTCCCTCTCGATGGCGTATACATCGGACTCCACATTTAGCTCATGTGGTTTTATGTCGGGTTATTAGTAGCTCCCACAGTTCAGTCAGACTCTATTGCATTGACCATATTTCAGTACAGTCAGTATTCAGTCTCAGCATGTTATAAATTTGGTCATTGCATCAGTTAGCTCAGTATTCAGTATTTTCAGTATCTATATCATGTTCAGATTATTTCATTGCTTATTGCTTTGTTCAGTTATATGTTCTTTCAGCTTTACTCCATCCTGCATGCTCAGTACCCTTCAAGTACTGACGCATACGTGCGCTAATCTTCTCGTGATGTAGGTTCAGGTTCTCAGCATCCAGATCACGCTTAGATCGGTTCCCGATCTCCAGTTCAGCAGAATCAGTGGTGAGTCCTCATTCTCCGAGGACAATAGTCATGAGTTTCATTTCAGTATTTAGTCCCTTTAGTTTCAGTTTTTGCTAGATCTAGTTGGGCAATGTCCCAACATTTCTAGTCAGTTTAGAGGCTTATTTCAGACATAGTTAGATTCAGCTTAGTGTTTTTGAGTTTGATATTTCTTTTGTATTAAACTCTCAGATTTCATAATTCAGTTACAGTATATGGGATTCCCCATCTTTTCAGATGTATTTATGAATTAGCTTCCGCATCAGTTTATTATCTTTAGTATGCTCATGATCATGCCAGCAGGGTTAGCTTGGGATCACTTGTGGTCCTAGGTCCCGTGTCCGCGTCTTGGGGTAGCTTGGGGTTAAGGATTCTAGTTCTGAAACCCCAACTCTTGAGTCAGTTCCTGTAGTCAGTGAGTTTCCAGAAGTGTTCCCAGAAGATCTTCCTGGAGTTCCTCCCGAAAGGGAAATAGACTTTGGAATTGATCTCCTTCCAGATACCCAGCCTATCTCTATCCCTCCTTACAGAATGGCTCCAGCTGAGCTTAAGGAATTGAAAGAGCAGTTGAAAGACCTTCTAGATAAGGGCTTCATCAGACCCAGTATTTCGCCATGGGGTGCACCAGTGTTGTTCGTAAGAAGAAAGATGGTTCTCTCAGAATGTGCATTGACTATAGGCAGTTGAACAAGTCACAATCAAGAATAAGTATCCATCCCCAGGATTGATGACTTGTTTGACCAACTTCAGGGTGCTAGTCATTTCTCAAAGATAGACCTCAGATCAGGTTATCATCAGCTTAGAGTCAGAGATAGTGACATTCCGAAGACAGCCTTCAGAACTCGGTATGGTCATTACGAATTTGTAGTTATGTCATTTGGACTAACCAATGCTCCTGCAGCTTTCATGGATTTGATGAACAGAGTGTTCAAGCAGTACTTGGACTTGTTCGTTATCGTCTTTATTGATGATATCCTCATTTACTCTAGGAATGAGGAAGAACATGCGAGTCATTTGAGAGTTGTTCTGCAAACTCTCAAAGATCGCAGTTTGCAAAATTTAGTAAGTGTGAGTTTTGGTTACAATCAGTTGCCTTCCTTGGGCATATTGTGTCTAGTGAAGGAATTCGAGTAGATTCCCAGAAGATAGAAGCAGTGAAACAATGGCCCAGACCTACCTCTGCTACAGATATCAGAAGTTTCTTGGGTCTAGCAGGCTATTACAGAAGGTTTGTGGAAGGATTTTCATCCATAGCCTCTCCATTGACTAAGTTAACTCAGAAAAAGGTTAAGTTCCAATGGTCAGATGATTGTGAGAAAAGCTTTGCAGAACTGAAAACTAGGTTGACTACAGCTCCTGTCTTGACTCTACCAGAGGGTTCAGATGGTTATGTGATCTATTGTGATGCATCCAGAGTCGGCCTAGGTTGTGTGTTGATGCAGCGAGGTAAGGTTATAGCTTATGCTTCTAGACAACTTAAGGTACATGAGAAGAATTATCCAACTCATGACCTCGAGCTAGCAGCAGTGGTGTTTGCACTTAAGATTTGGAGACATACTTGTATGGTGTTCATGTAGATGTGTTCACAGACCATAAGAGCCTCCAGTATGTATTCACCCAGAAAGAGTTGAATCTTCGCCAGAGAAGATGGCTAGAGTTCCTCAAAGATTATGATATGAGTGTGCATTACCATCCTGGTAAGGCAAATGTAGTAGCAGATGCCCTTAGCAGACTATCTATGGGTAGTGTAGCACATGTTGAGGAAGAAAGAAAAGAGCTAGCAAAGGATGTTCACAGACTTGCTCGCCTAGGAGTTCGTCTTATGAGCATATCAGATGGTGGTGTAACGGTTCAGAATGGGGCAGAATCTTCTTTGGTAGTAGAGGTTAAGGAAAAGCAAGATAGTGATCCAATCTTGCTTGAACTTAAGGGTGCAGTCCACAATCAGAGAGTGGAGGTTTTCTCCCAAGGGGGAGATGGTGTACTTCGCTATCAAGGTAGATTGTGTGTTCCTGATGTGGGTGAATTGAGACAGCATATTCTCGCAGAAGCCCACAATTCCAGATATTCTATTCATCCAGGCGCCACTAAGATGTACCTGATCTGCGGGAAGTCTATTGGTGGAATGGTATGAAAAGAGATATAGCAGATTTTGGCTAAGTGCCCCAATTGCCAGCAAGTAAGGTAGAACATCAGAAACCAGGAGGTATGACTCAAGAGATTGACATTCCTACTTGGAAGTGGGAAGTGATCAACATGGACTTCATCACAGGTTTACCTCGTACTCGCAGACAACATGACTCCATTTGGGTGATTGTTGATAGGGTTACTAAGTCTTCTCGCTTTTTGGCGGTCAAGACTACAGATTCGGCGGAGGATTACGCCAAGCTTTACATTAATGAGATTGTGAGGTTGCATGGGTTCCTTTGTCTATCATCTCAGATAGAGGTCCTCAGTTTACATCTCATTTCTGGAAGTCATTTCAGAAAGGTCTTGGTACTCAGGTTAATCTTAGCACAGCATTTCATCCACAGACGGATGGTCAGGCAGAGCGTACCATTCAGACCTTAGAGGACATGTTGAGAGCTTGTGTGATCGACTTCAAGGGTAGTTGGGATGATCACCTTCCTCTTATTGAGTTCGCCTACAACAATAGTTACCATTCCAGCATTCAGATGGCCCCTTATGAGGCATTATGGGCGTAGATGTAGATCTCCAGTTGGTTGGTTTGAAGTAGGTGAAGCAGCCTTGATAGGACCAGATTCGGTCCTTGATGCTATGGAGAAAGTGCAACTCATTAGAGATAGACTTAAGACTGCTCAGAGTCGCCAGAAGTCTTATGCAGATGTGAGAAGAAGGGAACTAGAGTTCCAAGTTGATGATTGGGTTTTCCTGAAAGTGTCACCTATGAAAGGGGTGATGAGATTTGGCAAGAAAGGAAGCTCAGTCCCAGATATGTAGGCCCTTACCGGATCTTGAAAAGGATTGGTAAAGTGGCTTATGAGTTAGAGTTGCCAGCAGACTTAGCAGCAGTGCATCCAGTCTTTCACATTTCTCTTTTGAAGAAGTGTGTGGGTGATCCAGCATCCATAGTGCCATTAGAGAGTGTGGCCTGAAAGATAGTCCTTTCTTATGAGGATGTACCAGTTGAGATTCTCGATCGTCAGGTTAGAAGGTTGAGAAATAAAGAAGTCGCTTCAGTCAAGGTTTTGTGGAGGAGTCAGTCAGTAGAGGGAGCTACTTGGGAAGCAGAAGCAGCCATGAAGTCCAAGTATCCTCACCTCTTTCCTTCCGATTCCATTCCAGCTTGAGGTAATAGTTCCTCTTCAGTTTTTCAGTCATTCATGCGAAAATTCAGTCTTAGAATCATGTTCCTTCAGTTTGTACTTGCATTTTCAGCGTATTTGCATGTTCTTGGAACTCAGTTCAGTCAGAAATTCAGTTCTCAGTGTTTAGTGGTAGGGATTGCAGCCCTCTCCCTCTATTTCAGCTAGTTTAGTCTTCATTCGAGGACGAATGGTCCCAAGGGGGAGATAATGTAACACCCCGTATTCGAAAAGACGAAAAATGCAGATTTTGAGAAGTTGCAGGTGCAACTTACGGTCACCATCCACGGACCGTAGGTCAGACCACGGCCCCGTGCTGGTCCGTGGTTCGCCACTGCAACCCCTCCCCAGCCAGCTCAGAAAATTGGCTAAGTCTCGACTCACGGACAGACCCACGGTCCGTAGATCAGACCACGGTCCGTGGTCTGTGTCCGTGGATCAAGACCTCCTTTACCCAGCCTCTGACAGAACTACGGTTGACCAGCACGGACCGTCATTCGATCCACGGTCCGTAGGTCTGACCGTAGATCGAAGGTTAGCAGCCAGTTAGCTGAAAATTCTGATGGGTCAACTTCAGATGGTCATAACTTTTAGCACAAAATGAATTATGTGTCCCATGACCTATGGTTAGATAGATAATTGAATTATCTTTCCAACGCCACCGAGTTTGCTAAATTCCGACCTCCGAGTAAAAAGTTATGCTTGTTTTAGTGAAGCCTGTCGGGCAGACTCGACTACGGACCCAATCGACGGACCGTAGATTGACCTACGGCCCGTAGGTCCATCCGTAGTCACTCCGACAGCAGTTAATTCAGGGGTCTTTTGGTCTTTTCCTATTTCGTTTAACCCCTAAGATACGTCGTTTAGACCCTAAATCATGAGGTTTTAATTAGTTTAAGCCTAGAAACATAACTAGAACTTACCTAAGTCAAATCATTAATCAAACTTAGAAAATTAGAAGCAAGAGGAGAAAAAGGTCAAGAACCCTAGTTCAAGAACGCAGCAGGTTTCTTCAGTTCCAGCCCCGAAATCGAAAGATTTCTCCGTGGAATTCGTCACCAGGTATGTGGGATTTCACTAGTGGGTTCCTTTCGCCCATTAGGTCCCTAGAATTCAGTCAGATTCTTGATTCCATGATTATGAACAGACCTAGGGTTTCTAGAATTATAGCAGATCATCATGAATTAGTTATTTAAATGTTCCAAATCAGATTATCATGTTATTGCTCAGTTTATCGCATGAATTTCAGAACCCTAGCTATGTATTTCTTTAGTTCTTGAATTACACATGCTAGGTCAGATATTTCAGTATTCAGTTTTACATGCCTCAGTTTATGAATGCATCATTATCAGATTAATTGTTGCATTCTCAGTTTGCATGTTCAGTTTCGAGCTATCCAGTATTTACAGAAATTCAGTCATAACCAGTTAACTACTTAATTCATTGGGAGTAGCATAATACCGAGTTGGACTAGGGTTTCAGCGTACCCATATAGTCCCAGAACTACGAGCCACGTAGGTGTAAGTCCCCTCTGTGGGCAACATCAGTTTAGTGATCACGCCAGCATGCCTCTATACCTCTGGCAGGGTATATTGGGTCCTCTCGATGGGGCGTATACATCGGACTCCACATTTAGCTCATGTGGTTTTATGTCGGTTATTAGTAGCTCCCACAGTTCAGTCAGACTCTATTGCATTGACCATATTTCAGTACAGTCAGTATTCAGTCTCAGCATGTTATAAATTTGGTCATTGCATCAGTTAGCTCAGTATTCAGTATTTCAGTATCTATATCATGTTCAGATTATTTCATTGCTTTATTGCTTTGTTCAGTTATATGTTATTTCAGCTTTACTCTATCCTGCATGCTCAGTACCTTTCAAGTACTGACGCATACGTGCGCTACATCTTCTCGTGATGTAGGTTCAGGTTCTCAGCATCCAGATCACGCTTAGATCGGTTCCCGATCTCAGTTCAGCAGAATCAGTGGTGAGTCCTCATTCTTCGAGGACAATAGTCATGAGTTTCATTTTCAGTATTTAGTCTTTAGTTTCAGTTTTGCTAGATCTAGTTGGGGCATGTCCCAACATTTCTAGTCAGTTTAGAGGCTTATTTCAGACATAGTTAGATTCAGCTTAGTGTTTTGAGTTTGATATTTCTTTTGTATTAAACTCTCAGATTTGATATATTCAGTTAGTATATGGGTATTCCCCATCTTTTCAGATTTATTTATGAATTAGCTTCCGCATCAGTTTATTATCTTTAGTATGCTCATGATCATGCCAGCAGGGTTAGCTTGGGATCACTTGTGGTCCTAGGTCCCGTGTCCGCGTCTTGGGGTAGCTTGGGGGGTTAAGGATTCCAGTTCTGAAACCCCAACTCTTGAGTCAGTTCCTGTAGTCAGTGAGTTTCCAGAAGTGTTCCCAGAAGATCTTCCTGGAGTTCCTCCCGAAAGGGAAATAGACTTTGGAATTGATCTCCTTCCAGATACCCAGCCTATCTCTATCCCTCCTTACAGAATGGCTCCAGCTGAGCTTAAGGAATTGAAAGAGCAGTTGAAAGACCTTCTAGATAAGGGCTTCATCAGACCCAGTATTTCGCCATGGGGTGCACCAGTGTTGTTCGTAAAAAGAAAGATGGTTCTCTCAGAATGTGCATTGACTATAGGCAGTTGAACAAGGTCACAATCAAGAATAAGTATCCATCCCCAGGATTGATGACTTGTTTGACCAACTTCAGGGTGCTAGTCATTTCTCAAAGATAGACCTCAGATCAGGTTATCATCAGCTTAGAGTCAGAGATAGTGACATTCCGAAGACAGCCTTCAGAACTCGGTATGGTCATTACGAATTTGTAGTTATGTCATTTGGACTAACCAATGCTCCTGCAGCTTTCATGGATTTGATGAACAGAGTGTTCAAGCAGTACTTGGACTTGTTCGTTATCGTCTTTATTGATGATATCCTCATTTACTCTAGGAATGAGGAAGAACATGCGAGTCATTTGAGAGTTGTTCTGCAAACTCTCAAAGATCGCCAGTTATTTGCAAAATTTAGTAAGTGAGTTTTGGTTACAATCAGTTGCTTCCTTGGGCATATTGTGTCTAGTGAAGGAATTCAGTAGATTCCCAGAAGATAGAAGCAGTGAAACAATGGCCCAGACCTACCTCTGCTACAGATATCAGAAGTTTCTTGGGTCTAGCAGGTATTACAGACGGTTTGTGGAAGGATTTTCATCCATAGCCTCTCCATTGACTAAGTTAACTCAGAAAAAGGTTAAGTTCAATGGTCAGATGATTGTGAGAAAAGCTTTGCAGAATGAAAACTAGGTTGACTACAGCTCCTGTCTTGACTCTACCAGAGGGTTCAGATGGTTATGTGATCTATTGTGATGCATCCAGAGTCGGCCTAGGTTGTGTGTTGATGCAGCGAGGTAAGGTTATAGCTTATGCTTCTAGACAACTTAAGGTACATGAGAAGAATTATCCAACTCATGACCTCGAGCTAGCAGCAGTGGTGTTTGCACTTAAGATTTGGAGACACTACTTGTATGGTGTTCATGTAGATGTGTTCACAGACCATAAGAGCCTTCAGTATGTATTCACCCAGAAAGAGTTGAATCTTCGCCAGAGAAGATGGCTTGAGTTCCTCAAAGATTATGATATGAGTGTGCATTACCATCCTGGTAAGGCAAATGTAGTAGCAGATGCCTTAGCAGACTATCTATGGGTAGTGTAGCACATGTTGAGGAAGAAAGAAAAGAGCTAGCAAAGGATGTTCACAGACTTGCTCGCCTAGGAGTTCGTCTTATGAGCATATCAGATGTGTGGTGTAACGGTTCAGAATGGGGCAGAATCTTCTTTGGTAGTAGAGGTTAAGGAAAAGCAAGATAGTGATCCAATCTTGCTTGAACTTAAGGGTGCAGTCCACAATCAGAGAGTGGAGGTTTTCTCCCAAGGGGGAGATGGTGTACTTCGCTATCAAGGTAGATTGTGTGTTCCTGATGTGGGTGAATTGAGACAGCATATTCTCGCAGAAGCCCACAATTCCAGATATTCTATTCATCCAGGCGCCACTAAGATGTACCGATCTGCGGGAAGTCTATTGGTGGAATGGTATGAAAAGAGATATAGCAGACTTTGTGGCTAAGTGCCCCAATTGCCAGCAAGTAAGGTAGAACATCAGAAACCAGGAGGTATGACTCAAGAGATTGACATTCCTACTTGGAAGTGGGAAGTGATCAACATGGACTTCATCACAGGTTTACCTCGTACTCGCAGACAACATGACTCCATTTGGGTGATTGTTGATAGGGTTACTAAGTCTTCTCGCTTTTTGGCGGTCAAGACTACAGATTCGGCGGAGGATTACGCCAAGCTTTACATTAATGAGATTGTGAGGTTGCATGGAGTTCCTTTGTCTATCATCTCAGATAGAGGTCCTCAGTTTACATCTCATTTCTGGAAGTCATTTCAGAAAGGTCTTGGTACTCAGGTTAATCTTAGCACAGCATTTCATCCACAGACGGATGGTCAGGCAGAGCGTACCATTCAGACCTTAGAGGACATGTTGAGAGCTTGTGTGATCGACTTCAAGGGTAGTTGGGATGATCACCTTCCTCTTATTGAGTTCGCCTACAACAATAGTTACCATTCCAGCATTCAGATGGCCCCTTATGAGGCATTGTATGGGCGTAGATGTAGATCTCCAGTTGGTTGGTTTGAAGTAGGTGAAGCAGCCTTGATAGGACCAGATTCGGTCCTTGATGCTATGGAGAAAGTGCAACTCATTAGAGATAGACTTAAGACTGCTCAGAGTCGCCAGAAGTCTTATGCAGATGTGAGAAGAAGGGAACTAGAGTTCCAAGTTGATGATTGGGTTTTCTGAAAGTGTCACCTATGAAAGGGGTGATGAGATTTGGCAAGAAAGGAAAGCTCAGTCCCAGATATGTAGGCCCTTACCGGATCTTGAAAAGGATTGGTAAAGTGGCTTATGAGTTAGAGTTGCCAGCAGACTTAGCAGCAGTGCATCCAGTCTTTCACATTTCTCTTTTGAAGAAGTGTGTGGGTGATCCAGCATCCATAGTGCCATTAGAGAGTGTGGCCGTGAAAGATAGCCTTTCTTATGAGGATGTACCAGTTGAGATTCTCGATCGTCAGGTTAGAAGGTTGAGAAATAAAGAAGTCGCTTCAGTCAAGGTTTTGTGGAGGAGTCAGTCAGTAGAGGGAGCTACTTGGGAAGCAGAAGCAGCCATGAAGTCCAAGTATCCTCACCTCTTTCCTTCCGATTCCATTCCAGCTTGAGGTAATAGTTCCTCTTCAGTTTTTCAGTCATTCATGCGAAAATTCAGTCTTAGAATCATGTTCCTTCAGTTTGTACTTGCATTTTCAGCGTATTTGCATGTTCTTGGAACTCAGTTCAGTCAGAAATTCAGTTCTCAGTGTTTAGTGGTAGGGATTGCAGCCCTCTCCCTCTATTTCAGCTAGTTTAGTCTTCATTCGAGGACGAATGGTCCCAAGGGGGAGATAATGTAACACCCCGTATTCGAAACAGACAAAAATGCAGATTTTGAGAAGTTGCAGGTGCAACTTACGGTCACCATCCACGGACCGTAGGTCAGACCACGGCCCGTGCTGGTGGTCCGTGGTTCGCCACTGCAACCCCTCCCCAGCCAGCTCAGAAAATTGGTAAGTCTCGACTCACGGACAGACCCACGGTCCGTAGATCAGACCACGGTCCGTGGTCTGTGTCCGTGGATCAGACCTCCTTTACCCAGCCTCTGAACAAACTACGGTTGACCAGCACGGACCGTCATTCGATCCACGGTCCGTAGGTCTGACCGTAGATGAAGGTTAGCAGCCAGTTAGCTGAAAATTCTGATGGGTCAACTTCAGATGGTCATAACTTTTAGACAAAATGAATTATGTGTCCCATGACCTATGGTTAGATAGATAATTGAATTATCTTTCCAACGCCACCGAGTTTGCTAAATTCCGACCTCCGAGTAAAAAGTTATGCTTGTTTTAGTGAAGCCCTGTCGGGCAGACTCGACTACGGACCCAATCTACGGACCGTAGATTGACCTACGGCCGTAGGTCCATCCGTAGTCACTCCGACAGCAGTTAATTCAGGGGTCTTTTGGTCTTTTCCTATTTCGTTTAACCCCTAAGATACGTCGTTTAGACCCTAAATCATGAGGTTTTAATTAGTTTAAGCCTAGAAACATAACTAGAACTTACCTAAGTCAAATCATTAATCAAAACTTAGAAAAATTAGAAGCAAGAGAGGAGAAAAAGGTCAAGAACCCTAGTTCAAGAACGCAGCAGGTTTCTTCAGTTCCAGCCCCGAAATCGAAAGATTTCTCCGTGGAATTCGTCACCAGGTATGTGGGATTTCACTAGTGGGTTCCTTTCGCCCATTAGGTCCCTAGAATTCAGTCAGATTCTTGATTCCATGATTATGAACAGACCTAGGGTTTCTAGAATTATAGCAGATCATCATGAATTAGTTATTTAAATGTTCCAAATCAGATTATCATGTTATTGCTCAGTTTATCGCATGAATTTCAGAACCCTAGCTATGTATTTCTTTAGTTCTTGAATTACACATGCTAGGTCAGATATTTCAGTATTCAGTTTTACATGCCTCAGTTTATGAATGCATCATTATCAGATTAATTGTTGCATTCTCAGTTTGCATGTTCAGTTTCGAGCTATCCAGTATTTACAGAAATTCAGTCATAACCAGTTAACTACTTAATTCATTGGGAGTAGCATAATACCGAGTTGGACTAGGGTTTCAGCGTACCCATATAGTCCCAGAACTACGAGCCACGTAGGTGTAAGTCCCCTCTGTGGGCAACATCAGTTTAGTGATCACGCCAGCATGCCTCTATACCTCTGGCAGGGTATATTGGGTCCTCTCGATGGGGCGTATACATCGGACTCCACATTTAGCTCATGTGGTTTTATGTCGGTTATTAGTAGCTCCCACAGTTCAGTCAGACTCTATTGCATTGACCATATTTCAGTACAGTCAGTATTCAGTCTCAGCATGTTATAAATTGGTCATTGCATCAGTTAGCTCAGTATTCAGTATTTCAGTATCTATATCATGTTCAGATTATTTCATTGCTTTATTGCTTTGTTCAGTTATATGTTCTTTCAGCTTTACTCTATCCTGCATGCTCAGTACCTTTCAAGTACTGACGCATACGTGCGCTACATCTTCTCGTGATGTAGGTTCAGGTTCTCAGCATCCAGATCACGCTTAGATCGGTTCCCGATCTTCAGTTCAGCAGAATCAGTGGTGAGTCCTCATTCTCGGAGGACAATAGTCATGAGTTTATTTCAGTATTTAGTCTTTAGTTTCAGTTTTGCTAGATCTAGTTGGGGCATGTCCCAACATTTCTAGTCAGTTTAGAGGCTTATTTCAGACATAGTTAGATTCAGCTTAGTGTTTTGAGTTTGATATTTCTTTTGTATTAAACTCTCAGATTTCATATATTCAGTTATAGTATATGGGTATTCCCCATCTTTTCAGATTTATTTATGAATTAGCTTCCGCATCAGTTTATTATCTTTAGTATGCTCATGATCATGCCAGCAGGGTTAGCTTGGGATCACTTGTGGTCCTAGGTCCCGTGTCCGCGTCTTGGGGGTAGCTTGGGGGTTAAGGATTCCAGTTCTGAAACCCCAACTCTTGAGTCAGTTCTAGTGGTTAATGAGTTTCCAGAAGTGTTCCCAGAAGATCTTCCCGGAGTTCCTCCCGAAAGGGAAATCGACTTTGGAATTTATCTCCTTCCAGATACCCAGCCTATTTCTATCCCTCCTTACAGAATGGCTCCAGCTGAGCTTAAAGGAATTGAAAGAGCAGTTGAAAGACCTTCTAGATAAGGGCTTCATCAGACCCAGTATTTCGCCATGGGGTGCACCAGTGTTGTTCGTGAAGAAGAAAGATGGTTCTCTCAGAATGTGCATTGACTATAGGCAGTTGAACAAGGTCACAATCAAGAATAAGTATCCCATCCCTAGGATTGATGACTTGTTTGACCAACTTCAGGGTGCAAGTCATTTCTCAAAGATAGACCTCAGATCAGGTTATCATCAGCTTAGAGTCAGAGATAGTCACATTCCGAAGACAGCTTCAGAACTCGATATGGTCATTATGAATTTGTAGTTATGTCATTTGGACTAACCAATGCTCCTGCAGCTTTCATGGATTTGATGAACAGAGTGTTCAAGCAGTACTTGGACTTGTTCGTTATCGTCTTTATTGATGATATCCTCATTTACTCTAGGAATGAGGAAGAACATGCGAGTCATTTGAGAGTTGTTCTGCAAACTCTCAAAGATCGTCAGTTGTTTGCAAAATTTAGTAAGTGTGAGTTTTGGTTACAATCAGTTGCTTTCCTTGGGCATATTGTGTCTAGTGAAGGAATTCGAGTAGATTCCTAGAAGATAGAAGCAGTGAAACAATGGCCCAGACCTACTTCTGCTACAGATATCAGAAGTTTCTTGGGTCTAGCAAGCTATTACAGACGGTTTGTGGAAGGATTTTCATCCATAGCCTCTCCATTGACTAAGTTAACTCAGAAAAAGGTTAAGTTTCAGTGGTCAGATGATTGTGAGAAAAGCTTCGTAGAATTGAAAACTAGGTTGACTACAGCTCCTGTCTTGACTCTACCAGAGGGTTCAGATGGTTATGTGATCTATTGTGATGCATCCAGAGTCGGCCTAGGTTGTGTGTTGATGCAGCGAGGTAAGGTTATAGCTTATGCTTCTAGACAACTTAAGGTATATGAGAAGAATTATCCAACTCATGACCTCGAGCTAGCAGCAGTGGTGTTTGCACTTAAGATTTAGAGACATTACTTGTATGGTGTTCATGTAGATGTGTTCACAGACCATAAGAGCCTCCAGTATAAGAGTTGAATCTTCGCCAGAGAAGATGGCTAGAGTTCCTCAAAGATTATGATATGAGTGTGCATTACCATCCTGGTAAGGCAAATGTAGTAGCAGATGCCCTTAGCAGACTATCTATGGGTAGTGTAACACATGTTGAGGAAGAAAGAAAAGAGCTAGCAAAGGATGTTCACAGACTTGCTCGCCTAGGAGTTCGTCTTATGAGCATATCAGATGGTGGTGTAACGGTTCAGAATGGGGCAGAATCTTCTTTAGTAGTAGAGGTTAAGGAAAAACAAGATAATGATCCAATCTTGCTTGAACTTAAGGGTGCAGTCCACAATCAGAGAGTGGAGGTTTTCTCCCAAGGGGGAGATGGTGTACTTCGCTATCAAGGTAGATTGTGTGTTCCTGATGTGGGTGAATTGAGACAGCATATTCTCACAGAAGCCCACAATTCCAGATATTCTATTCATCCAGGTGCCACTAAGATGTACCGTGATCTGCGGGAAATCTATTGGTGGAATGGTATGAAAAGAGATATAGCAGATTTTGTGGCTAAGTGCTCCAATTGCCAGCAAGTAAAGGTAGAACATCAGAAACCAGGAGGTATGACTCAAGAGATTGACATTCCTACTTGGAAGTGGGAAGTGATCAACATGGACTTCATCACATGTTTACCTCGTACTCGCAGACAACATGACTCCATTTGGGTGATTGTTGACAGGGTTACTAAGTCTTCTCGCTTTTTGGCGGTCAAGACTACAGATTCGGCGGAAGATTACGCCAAGCTTTACATTAATGAGATTGTGAGGTTGCATGGAGTTCCTTTGTCTATCATCTCAGATAGAGGTCCTCAGTTTACGTCTCATTTCTGGAAGTCATTTCAGAAAGGTCTTGGTACTCAGGTTAATCTTAGCACAGCATTTCATCCGCAAACGGATGGTCAGGCAGAGCGTACCATTCAGACCTTAGAGGAAATGTTGAGAGCTTGTGTGATCGACTTCAAAGGTAGTTGGGATGATCACCTTCCTCTTATTGAGTTCGCCTACAACAATAGTTACCATTCTAGCATCCAGATGGCCCCTTATGAGGCATTATATGGGCGTAGATGTAGATCTCCAGTTGGTTGGTTTGAAGTAGGTGAAGCAGCCTTGATAGGACCAGATTCGGTCTTTGATGCTATGGAGAAAGTGCAACTCATTAGAGATAGACTTAAGACTGCTCAGAGTCGCCAGAAGTCTTATGCATATGTGAGAAGAAGGGAACTAGAGTTCCAAGTTGATGATTGGGTTTTCTTGAAAGTGTCACCTATGAAAGGGGTGATGAGATTTGGCAAGAAAGGAAAGCTCAGTCCCAGATATGTAGGCCCTTACCGAATCTTGAAAAGGATTGGTAAAGTGGCTTATGAGTTAGAGTTGCCAGCAGATTTAGCAGCAGTGCATCCAGTCTTTCACATTTCTCTTTTGAAGAAGTGTGTGGGTGATCCAGCATCCATAGTACCATTAGAGAGTGTGGCCGTGAAAGATAGCCTTTCATATGAGGATGTACCAGTTGAGATTCTCGATCGTCAGGTTAGAAGGTTGAGAAATAAAGAAGTCGCTTCAGTCAAGGTTTTGTGGAGAAGTCAGTCAGTAGAGGGAGCTACTTGGGAAGCAGAAGCAGCCATGAAGTCCAAGTATCCTCACCTCTTTCCTTCCGATTCCATTCCAACTTGAGGTAATAGTTCCTCTTCAGTTTTCCAGTCATTCATGCGAAAATTCAGTCTTAGAATCATGTTCCTTCAGTTTGTACTTGCATTTTCAGCGTATTTGCATGTCCTTGGAACTCAGTTCAGTCAGAAATTTAGTTCTCAGTATTTTGTGGTAGGGATTGCAGCCCTTTCCCTACATTTCAGCTAGATTAGTCTTCATTCGAGGACGAATGGTCCCAAGGGGGAGATAATGTAACACCCCGTATTCAAAATAGACAAAAATGCAGATTTTGAGAAGTTGCAGGTGCAACTTACGGTCACCATCCACGGACCGTAGGTCAGACCACGGCCCGTGATGGTGGTCCGTGGTTCGCCACTGCAACCCCTCCCCAGCCAGCTCAGAAAATTGGTTAAGTCTCGACTCACGGACAGACCCACGGTCCGTAGATCAGACCACGGTCCGTGGTCTGTGTCCATGGATCAAGACCTCCTTTACCCAGCCTCTGACATGAACTACGGTTGACCAGCACGGACCGTCATTCGATCCACGGTCCGTAGGTCTGACCGTAGATCGAAGGATAGTAGCCAGTTAGCTGAAAATTCTGATGGGTCAACTTCAGATGTTCATAACTTTTAGCAAAAAATGAATTATGTGTCCCATGACCTATGGTTAGATAGATAATTTAATTATCTTTCCAACGCCACCGAGTTTGCTAAATTCTGACCTCCGAGTAAAAAGTTATGCCCGTTTTAGTGAAGACCTGTCGGGCAGACTCGACCTACGGACCCAATCGACGGACCGTCGATTGATTGACGGACCGTCAGTCACTCCGACAGCAGCTAATTTAAGGGTCTTTTGGTCTTTTCCTATTTCGTTTAACCCCTAAGATACGTCGTTTAGACCCTAAATCATGAGGTTTTAATTAGTTTAAGCCTAGAAACATAACTAGAACTTACCTAAGTCAAATTCATTAATCAAAAGTTAGAAAATTAGAAGCAAGAAGGGAGAAAAAGGTCAAGAACCATAGTTCAAGAACGCAGCAAGTTTCCTTCAGTTCCAGCCCCAAAATCGAAAGATTTCTCCGTGGAATTCGTCACCAGGTATGTGGGATTTCACTAGTGGGTTTTTTTCGCCAATTTGGTCCCTAGAATTCAGTCAGATTCTTGATTCCATGATTATGAACAGACCTAGGGTTTCTAGAATTACAGCAGATCATCATGAATTAGTTATTTAAATGTTCCAAATCAGATTATCATGTTATTGCTCAGTTTATCGCATGAATTTCAGAACCCTAGTTATGTATTTCTTTAGTTCTTGAAGTACACATGCTAGGTCAGATAATTCAGTATTCAGTTTTACATGCCTCAGTTTATGAATGCATCATTATCAAATTAATTGTTGCATTCTCAGTTTGCATGTTCAGTTCGAGCTATCCAGTATTTACAGAAATTCAGTCATAATTAGTTAACTACTTAATTCATTGGGAGTAGCATAATATCGAGTTGGACTAGGGTTTCAGCGTACCCATATAGTCCCAGAACTACGAGCCACGTAGGTGTAAGTCCCCTCTGTGGGCAACATCAGTTTAGTGATCACGCCAGCATGCCTTTATACCTCTGGCAGGGTATATTGGGTCCTCTCGATGGGGCGTATACATCGGACTCCACATTTAGCTCATGTGGTTTTATGTCGGTTATTAGTAGCTCCCACAGTTCAGTCAGACTCTATTGCATTGACCATATTTCAGTATTCAGTCTCAGCATGTTATAAATTTGGTCATTGCATCAGTTAGCTCAGTATTCAGTATTTTCAGTATCTATATCATGTTCAGATTATTTCATTGCTTTATTGCTTTGTTCAGTTATATGTTCTTTCAGCTTTACTCCATCCTGCATGCTCAGTACCTTTCAAGTACTGACGCATACGTGCGCTACATCTTCTCGTGATGTAGGTTCAGGTTCTCAGCATCCAGATCACGCTTAGATCGGTTCCCGATCTCCAGTTCAGCAGATTCAGTGGTGAGTCCTCATTCTCCGAGGACAATAGTCATGAGTTTCTTTTCAGTATTTTTAGTCTTTAGTTTCAGTTTTGCTAGATCTAGTTGGGGCATGTCCCAACATTTCTAGTCAGTTTAGAGGCTTATTTCAGACATAGTTAGATTCAGCTTAGTGTTTTGAGTTTGATATTTCTTTTGTATTAAACTCTCAGATTTCATATATTCAGTTACAGTATATGGGTATTCCCCATCTTTTCAGATTTATTTATGAATTAGCTTCCGCATCAGTTTATTATCTTTAGTATGCTCATGATCATGCCAGCAGGGTTAGCTTGGGATCACTTGTGGTCCTAGGTCCCGTGTCCGCGTCTCGGGGGTAGCTCGGGGCGTGACAATACCCATAGGAGTGTGCGTCTTTAAATATGTCATTCGGGTGTAGAGATCATGCCTATAGGATCTAAATAATTTTAGAAGTGTAGTATGTATACATATAGGTGTAAACTTTGTTACATCTTAGATAAATATCATGCCTATAGGATTCAATAATTTGCTTAAATGAAATAGATGCCATGCCTATGTTTTTGATAATATTTTGCAGCATGTTTACACTTAGATATCATGTCTATATGACTTAATTAATAAGATCAAATCGGCTTGTTAAAAACTATTCTCTAATAATTTCCAGCATGTTAAATAACTGAATTACTCTAATATGCACATTTTTCCGCCACCCTTAATATCAGTTAATAACTGTAATCTTCCATTCGTAATAAAATCTGCTACTTTTAGTCTGCTTTCTTAATTAAATTCTTTTTGAAATATTTTAGTCTCTACTATAAATAATTGTTTGGTCACCTAAAAATGATTTCTGCATTATGTTATAATTTTCTGCCCTGAATAGTTTCTATTTGAATTAAGTAATTTATGCATTAAAATAAGGTTTGGCTACTTAAAATATATTAATCTCTCCATCAGTGTTAATTAGCAATAATATAATCAAGCTATGTAACTAATAGATTGTTTTCTACTAATGCAATGTTTTTTCCTGCCCTTCTTTAAAATCCAAATAATAACTGTTCTTGTGCATTTATAATGCTTTTCGTCTCTTCCAATCTTTATTGTTGATGTATTTGTACGTGCACACACTAAGCAAGAGACATTTTCACAATTGCTTGTGTTTGCTAGCATGTTAATAACCTAATTTAGAGGCCAATATGAGACTTTACGTGCTAAATGATCGTCCAACGTGTTTGACTTGGTGTCTAGGTGGGCCAATTAGGAGTTTATTTTAGTCTAAATCTACCTTGATAGTAGTCCAATGCCTTTTGGACCTTGAGCGGGAACGCTAGGCACCTTTTAGAGACGAAAAGCATGCGGTGGTGGGGTAGGGGTAGTTTAGGCCCTATGGATACGATGGCATCGACTCAGGCTTAAAGCGACAAACCTTGGTTTTGTCAGTCCCTACACGGAAGCCTATAAAAATAAAAATAAAGTCGAGTGATGATCCTAAAGTCCTTCAAAGTTTCCCTTTCCTTTGTCCCTTTATTTGTTTATTATATTTATTTGGGATAGCTCAAATAAAAATACAAATTGATTATCCTATTTGATTGTGCAATTTCTATGTCCTCGCTTATCTTCTATAGATGTTTCATGTTTAATATATTTAATGTTATGTTATCACTTAGTCTTGCATGATTAATTAAATAACAAATAAATAAAATGACCTTAATTGTTTAATATTATTTATCACCTAGCAAGCATGTTTAAATAATCAATAAATAAAGTACCCTTAAATGCTACTTGTAACCCCCACATAAATTGCATGAGATATGACCGGGACCCACATTTGTGGACCTCGAGGGATGCCTAACACCTTCCCCTCTAGGTAATTTGAACCCTTACCCTGATCTCTAGTTCGTTGACCTTAGCTAGACTTAGTTAGGTTAGATAGGTGCCCTAACACGCCTTAATTCGTTAGGTGGCAACTCTTCATTCTTCAAAGCCCAAAAGAGTTGTTAGGTCGTGCACCAAAACCCGTTTTGAGAAAAACGGGGTGCGACATCTGCTGATAAAGATAAAATCAAAATTGATCCTCAATTGAATATAGTTCGAATAAATGATAAATCTTCTGAAGTTTCTGATAAAGATATTCCTTCTGCATCTGAAATGGATTTCAATCTTAACGAAAATTGATGATGGAAGCACACGGGATAGATTTTAGTCCAGGTTCTCTGACAAGAAAATATATTCAAAATGAATTTTCAAGTGATAAATGGAACCGGTTTAAAACTTGGTTTTTGACACTTATAGTGCTGATGATCTAAATAATATTTCGCAGGAATTTTATGAAACTTGTGTCTTACATAATCATATTATGTTCTTTGTACCTTGGTTTAAAACCACCTATTTACATTTATTCATCAACGTCCTTGAACGATCTTATAAGGATAAATCAAGTAATATTGTCAAAGCTATTTATCCCACTCATGCATCGTTTATTTTACCAAATAATACGGATATTACTTTTACTGCCTTTCAAAGATTTGTTGAAGAAGATGTTGCAGCAGTCAGCATCAATGAGATTAACAATTTGATTTCTCAAAATAATTATTTAGGACTTTATGTTAAAGTCTTGGGTGAACATATTAGTTCTCTTGATAAAAAAAATAGATGAACTAACTGCTTTGATAATTCAGATAAAAATGGATTTAAAACCTTCTGAGAAAGCTTCAACTTCAAAACAGCCCTCAGAACTTTCTACAGATGTGCAACGGCCCCCTGAGATTCAGGATTTCATTTTTAAACCTCTTTTTGATTTAGAAGAACTTCTTAATAAAAAGTTTTCTGAATTTGGGGTAAAACCTATTGATTTAGCAGAAAACTTTGCTAAAGAAATAGAAAAATCTTTTGATTTTAAAAATTAAGTTGATTTAGAAATTAATAAACTTCGCGGCTATCCCAAGAAGAATAGTGGTAATACAAGATTTTCTTATAAGCCCAGCATGCAGACTTATTATTATTCTAGACCAACCCCTCAATATGTGTTGATAGAGGAGCGTGACTAGAACCAGAATAATACCTCTTATAGTGGTACTGAAATTTATGAATGGAATCTCGATGGCCTGATTGATAAACAGTTAACTATTCTTGTTCATAAAAAGCTTATGTATGCAACTATCTGTAAAAGTGTTAGAAATACAAATAGGAATATTTGCAAAATGATAATTGCAGGTTTTACTGGCTAACTCAAAGGCTGGTGGGATAACTACATTAGCGTTTAAGCTAAAGTTGTGGTTATAAACGCGACCTTCGATACTGAAGGAGTTGATAATCTAGGAATGGCTCTAGTAAAACTTAGAGAAGACGTTGTTTATACTTTAGTCTTGACCATTCTAGAACATTTTAATGGTAGATTTACCAATCAGTATGAGACTGTCTGTTCCCTGTTAAATGGCCTTCGATGTAGACATTTAGGAGAATTTCGGTAGTATAAAGACACCTATTAGAGTCGGGTGATGGAACTACCCGAAAATGGTCTTGATCATTGGAAAGCTAAGTTTATAGACGTCTTGCCCCCTCTATTTGCTGAGAGAGTTAAAAAGACTCTTAGAACTCAGCAAGGAGTTATTCCATATCATACTTTTACTTATGGTAAGCTAATAGGAGCTTGCACTCAAGAAGGAATAAACATGTGCAACGAATTAAAACTTTCTAGACAACTTAAGATTGATAAGCTTAGGGAGATATCTCAATTGGGAGACTTTGTACCCAGTTCGGTTTACCAGATTTAGGTAAAGTTAAACAGACCAAACATAGAGATTCTAGCGATTCCAATCCTGATAAATCTTATAGGAGAAAAAGATCTAGACACAGATCTAGGGAAGAATGTGAGAAACGAAGAACTCATCGTATATTTAATCGATTTACCAAAAATAGATCTAGGCGAGAACTCGCTAAGATCAAGTGCTACAAATGTGGTAAATTTGGACATATAACACCTAATTGTAAGCTTGAAAAGCTGAAGTCTTTGGATTTGGATGAAGAGGTTCATGATAAGATTTATAGCTTCTTGTGCACCTCCGATTCTAAGTCCGATTATGATTCTGATTCGAGTTCAAAAAAAGACATTGATTTGCCAGAGTCTTCTAATGATAATCAACCTGTTACTGTGAATGCTTGCAGGTGTCATGGAGATATTTGCTCTTGTTAAATCGATGAATTTTATATATTGCAATCTCAGTTTGAAGATTTAAATGTTAATACTATTACTTCTGATAATGTGATTGAACTTTTGAGAGAAGTTACTGATAATGATTTACGTGATATAATTATTCAATTTGTTGTTAATAACAGTGCTAGTTCATCAAAATTGGTTGAAAAATAAAAAAATGATTATGAATTTGAATACTCTGCAATGTATTCTTTGTCTGAAGTTAATACTAGACTTGCTAAACAACGTGTGGTTATTCGAAATACTTCTTTTGATAATTTAAAAGGAGAAATTGAAAATTTGAAAAATGAGGTTAAATCTCTTAAACAAAATCAAATGATTTGTGATCATCGTCTTACCCAAACCGAAACTACTACCAACAAAGGTAAAACTATTGTTGAAAATGCTAATAGAACGCTTGAAAAATCTGTTAACTTTGATCCTAAAAAAGATATGTTCTTAGAATTGATGCAAATTGTTACTACTCATAAATGGTATGTTAAAAGTACCATATTGATTGATAATACTTTCTCTATAACTGATATTGCTATGATTGACAGTGGAGCTGATGTGAGTTGTATTCAGGAAGGTCTTGTACCTACCAAATATTTTGAAAAAACTACTCATATGGTCAAATCTGCTTCTGGACATGCTTTAGATATAAAGTATAAATTGCCTAATATGCGTATTTGCCAAAATAAAGTTTGCATTCCGCATGTCTTTTTCTTGGTTAAAAATCAGTTATACCCTCCGATTATACTTGGAACCCCGTTTATAAATGCTATTTATCCTTTCACCTGCATAACTGCTAAAGATTTTTCTGCTATTTATAAAGACTGAGATATTAGTTATACTTTTATCACTGATCCTATTTCTCGTGATATGAATGCTTTGATTAATATGAAACAAAAGCATGTTGATTCTTTACAACTTGAAATATTTAGCATCAATATATTTGATACTTTGAAATCAACCAAAGTACGAGAAAATATTAAATTAATTTCTAAACAAATTGTTGTTGATATTTGTGCTGACCATCCTAGTGCTTTTTGAAATCGAAAAAAGCATAATGTCACTCTTCCATACAAAGATAATTTCTCTGAGTATGATATTCCTACAAAATCTCGTCCTTGCCAGATGAACGCTGAATTAGTGGAATTCTGCAAAAAAGAAATTGACAGTCTGTTACAAAAGGGTTTGATAAAACCTTCGAAATTGCCTTGGTCTTGTACGACATTTTATGTTAATAATGCAACCGAAAAGGAACGCGGCGTCCCCAGGTTAGTTATATATTACAAACCTTTGAACAAATATTTAAAATGGATTAGGTATCCTATTCCAAATAAAAAGAATTTATTATCAAAATTATATGACGCCAATATATTTTCTAAATTTGATTTAAAATCAGGTTATTGGCACATACAAATATTTAAAGAACACTCTTATAGAACTGCTTTTAATGTCCCGTTTGGACAATACGAATAGAATGTTATGTCATTTGGTCTGAAAAAACGCTCCTTCTGAATTTCAGAAAATTATGAATGATATTTTTAACCCATATTTGGATTTTATCATTGTTTATATTGATGATATTTTAGTTTATTCAAAGACTCTTGAAATGCATATTAAACGTTTGGGCATTTTCAAGAAAATAGTTATACAAAATGGTTTGGTAATTTCTAAACCAAAAATGAGTTTATTCCAAACTGAAGTCCGGTTTTTAGGACATTTTATTTGCGTGGGGAAGGTTTCCCCTATTCAATGATCGATTGATTTTGCTTCAAAGTTTCCTGATGTTATTACAGATAGGACGCAATTGCAAAGATTCTTGGGAAGTTTAAATTATATTTCCCCCATTTACAAAAAATTATCTCGTGATTTATCCCCTTTATACGACAGGCTTAAAAAGAATCACAAAGCACCTTGGACTAATAGTCACACTGAGTTGGTAAAGAATATTAAACGTCATGTTCAATCTTTGCCTTGTTTAACTCTTGCTAAACCTGCTTGGTAGAAGATAGTCGAGACAGATGCGTCCAATATTGGATATGGAGGAATTTTGAAACAAATTAATCCTCATGATAAAACCGAATATTTAATTCGATTTCATTCCAAAAAATGGAGCGATGCTCAGAAGAAGTATGCTACGGTGGCACATGAAATGTTAACCATCGTTAAATGCGTATTGAAATTTCAAGATTACCTATACAACCAAAAGATTTTAATAAAAACGGATGCATAATCTGTGAAATATATGTTCGATAAAGATTTCAAACATGATGTTTCAAAGTAGATATTCGCCAGGTGGCAAGCACAGTTAGCCCTTTTGATTTCGAAATCAATTATAAAAAAGAGAGTGATAACTCTCTTCCAGATTTCTTATCTAGAGAATATCTTTCACAATGAGTTTTCTAAATCTGTTCTTTACCAATAAAACATTAGTTACCATATTAAAGGTGGTTCCTCTCAACCGCGATGTACATGAGATTATTCTGTGGAAAATCATTGATAGCATAATGATGGATATCTTCACTGTTCATAACTTTGAAGAAATCATCGATTTTAACAATGAAAATTACTACCATTAGAATTATTATGATTTTTACGATCTTTACAATGATTAAAACAAAATGTTTTGTTTGTAGGATAGACCCTCATTAGGTTACTAAAGGAAGAAGCAAGGGACATATCCCTAGAGAAAGGGGAAGATCATTCCCCAAATCATCATCAGGATCTTTATACGGGTCCTCATCGAACTCCCCGATTTTACAATGAGGAGGCATGAGTTTGATAAACTCTAAAGTATCTCAAAAGGCGACATCATCGTCTGTACATCTGGAAGATATCCCAGAAGGTAGTCTGTTATATGCAGAACTACATGCATATTTGTCACAGTAGCAAAGTGATACTTTTGCCTCTATTACTAAAGACGATATTGATGATATCAGATTGTATAAAAGAGTAGCAATGAAAGAAATGATATTTCTTCTCGAAAACTCTGAGATTCAGAGGAAAGAAGAACCTTGGAAGATATTCCAGTGATATT
Source organism: Solanum verrucosum (assembly GCF_900185275.1). Taxonomy (NCBI): domain Eukaryota; kingdom Viridiplantae; phylum Streptophyta; class Magnoliopsida; order Solanales; family Solanaceae; genus Solanum; species Solanum verrucosum. Next base: position 801,762 of record NW_026020210.1, on the reverse strand, counting down.
TACTTAACGGATTATACTTCCCAGGTGAGTCATACAAAACCCGCTCGTATTACGAGACCATCTTGATGAACACCGGTAGTGTTGAATTTTAGCACTTTTCAGGTTACAACACAAGCGAGAACGTTTATAACTTCTCCAAAATGATTATATAACAGATTATATCAATAGAAGATTGGGGTATATCCTCGATGAATGAAAGGCAGATCAGCCTGAACAAAGTCCCTACTAGCTTCACTTATTGGGATTATAGTAACGCGTTCAATAAAGTCCTTTACTATAATAATGAGAGGCATAAACATACTTGGTTCATTAAGGGTTGTGTAAAGATATTTGCTGACCCTATTTCTAATTGGTTCTTGAACTGGTGGTCATACCACAGTCCAACGATAAAGATTTTGCCTGATCCCTTTTTAAAATTATACAAGAACTGGGTTAAGGTTTCACCAGACCTTAATGATTTATACCACTCAGATCATATTTGTTATATGGAACAAATTGAACAAATTTATTTCTTCATAGAATTCTTGATTCCATGGATCCATAAATGGACTCCAGATGTAGGTTTTACCGAAGAACAAATTATGTGTTTATATCGAACTTATTATAATAATTTCTAGGATAAATTAATGAAGAAGGATCCCAAGACTAAATCATTATATGGTTAAGAATTGTTGGACTCTATTGCACAAAAAAACCAAGATTATGGTACTATGCCTCACAAAGGAATAGTTGTTGACAACTCCGTCAAGCATACTGCTAGGAGAATTTCCATTCAAGATGGAAATAAAGAAGAAATGATAAAAGAGTATTTGGAAGAAGTCAGAAAGAATCTACTTCTCAATATCATTCACTATGAAAAATCCGACACTTCGATGATGAGTAAAATGAGTGATGATGTCGCAGATGATGCTCAAGAGGCCCAACCTTGTTAATCGAAGATAACCGTGTCAGAAGATATGTTGTCTAAAGCGGAAGATTTCCTTAGAGAATTGAAAAAGAAGGATAAGATGTAAAGATAAGATAAGGTTATCTTATCAAGAAGGCATCTATCAACAGTAGATATACTGTTATTCAACACTAGATACACTATTTAGGGGACAGATGGGACCCAGTAGTACTGTACAGAGATGCCCCTTGTTTTATTTTCTTTCTATAAATAAGCTTGTCTTTCATTTCTTTTAAAGCAGGTTTCAGAAACCCTTTCTCTGTAAAGAACTCTCTCTCTCTTATTGTAATTTGTGAGCTTGCCGGAGATTTACCGAAGTTATAATAAAACATAGTTCTCATATAGGCCATGGTGTTGGCCACAAGGTACTTTCTTTTATTCTTCCCATCTCTTACTTTCTCTACTTCTCCGATCTAAGCCGTGACTATGTCCGGCTAAAGAATTATATCTATGTCGGATAACTAACTTCTCTATTACGTCTATCATGAAAGATCTAGACTTTATCTAAATATGCATAAATTTATATATGGTTTCTTGACTTGGTTCCGAGATGGTCGTACAGATTCAATACAACATGTTAGTGGATTTGTCTTAGTGACTCCGTCTAGCCAGTCGTGGTCTCAACCCAATAAGGAGTTAAAAAGGGCGCCTTATACCCTGTTAGAACTACTAGACACATGGGCTCACTAACAATACGTATTTGAATCTCGACAGACCCTTTGCTTGGGTAAAAGGATCAGATCCTTCCATACAGTCATCAAACTATATAAAAATTTGTATGTATTTCTATTCAAATTTATTCCTTGAATTCAGATGTTAACAAGTTAGATTGATGACCGCGCGGACTACCGTCCGTCTTCTGAGATCCTGTTTCGTTTTTGAATTTATTCCTTGAATTCGGATGTTAACAAGCTAGATTGAAGATGACCGCACGGACTACCACCCGTCTTCTAAGATCCTGTTTCGTTGGTATAAAATGGATTAGATATTCTATTTCAAATAAAAATGATTTATTATCAAGATTATATGACGCCAATCCTAGTCCAAATAAAAAGGATTTATTATCAAAAATATATTGGCGTCATATAATCTTGATAATAAATCATTTTTATTTGGAATAGTAAATTCTAAATTTTTAGTTTTAAACCAATTATTTTTAAATGATAAAAGATTGCTATTGTGCGTTCTTTTGATTACTTCTTAATTACTTCTGATCAATTTCAACGTTCTCCTTTTTTTTGGATCATTTTTCAGCTTATTTAATTCTACTAAACAATTGCTAGAACAGAAAATGATTTTTTTTGTCTATTGCTACAGTACGTTTTTCAAAAAAAAAATATAATTAAATAATTGGAGTGGATTAATAAGATAAATAAAATATAAATATTCTTATTTCTTATAATAAAAATAGTTTAAAATAAAATTAGATTTCAACAAAAAAAACATTTAAATTGATTGGGTGACTTGTCAAGTGAAATATCAATAGTTGAGTGACTTTCTAAGTAAAATATCAATAGTTGAGTGACTTTTGAGTTGTAATCATTAATTTCATATTATATTTTTGTATTTAAATATTAAATTGTAAATTAAAAATATAAGATGAAATTAAAGATATTAATAAATATCAAATTTTGTATGGAATATATTGTAAATTTTACCAAATTTGGAGAATAGTTTTCTAAAATTAATTAACTTAACTATCGTTATGATATTTATTCATATGATATAATCGTGACCTTTAAAATTTAAATATGATACATGTCTCTAATCTAGACGTGAACTTGAAGAAATGGAGGGAGGGGGTAATGGAGGGGAGCCGAATCCCTCATCAGTCTTAACCTTGGTCATCAAAATTATTTAGTACCTCTTAGTGGTCGATATCCTCAAAATTAGTCGAGGTGCATGATACGAAGTTACATACACTTCTCTTTCAAATTTACTACTAATTATTGATCGTCCCTTTATTTCTCAAGTGATAGTTTCAACTCAGGTTAGGTCATAAGAGTTTCTAAATCAATGATTTTAAAAAAAATGATGGAATTGTCCGAACTAGCTTATATATACCTCAACTATTCTATCGGGTACCTGCTATATCCCATCTACATAGATACCAAATAGTGTAATCCACCAAAGTACACTAAAAAAATTTCCCTCATTGAAATCAAACTCTTGAACTTTAAGGCGTTCAACCACTTTATTAGGATCTGGTACTTGTTGTTGGTATATGAGACACGTATCCTTAAAATTACTTGAATGCACACAAATTGCACACAAGCTATCCCAGACAAGATTTTATAGCACCAACCCAATAATATTATCTCATCAATTTGCAAAAGAAAAAAGATAGAATACATTAATTAACAAGCAAATAACTCAGAAAATGTCAAAGGTAAATAATTGAAATTCATATAATCATGGCAATCTCATATAAAATTAGAATACATTTGTATTTTCTCATATAGAACTAGAATACACTTTTTCTTTCCCATATAATGTTAGATTTCACTTGTTCCTTTCTACCCTCTCTCCTTAGGCCATTTCTTTCAAATTTTCTTACTATTAATCCTATAAAGGTTATCAATTCTTTACCCAAGGAATGACTTTTCTTAAACTAGAACTTTTCATTTAGTAAGAATAGTTCTTACATTTCTCCCTTTTTCTCTTGTTGAATAATATCAGGTTATGTGAAGATGAAGGTTCTAGAGTGTGAAGCCAATTGTCAGTCAGGATATTAGTTAGTAGTTAGTTAGTTAATTGTGTCAGTAGTTAGTTAGAGGTGAGTTGATTATCTCATTGTAATATGTATATTTACGTATTACTACACACAATGTAAACGGTGTGAGAGAATGGAACAATAGAGAATACAATTACAGTTTTGCTTTCAATTCCTTTTCTGTCTTAATTCTCCATAGCTACAGCTTCCATTGAAGAAGACTGTAAGCTTTCCCAACATGGTATCAGAGCTGGGGATCTGTTAGACCTCTCTATTTTTTTTCTTTCTCTGTTCTTCTTCTTCTTCTTTCATTCTCTGTTTTGAGATTTTCATCAATGGCAGAACGAATTGATCATAACCATCCCTTGTATGTACATCCATCTGATACTCCTAGTACTGTTCTTATTCCTGTTCAACTAAAAGGATCAGAAAATTACGGTATATGGAGAAGATCGATGACAATAGCATTACAGGTGACGAGGAAATTAGGTTTTGTTACAGGTGCCTGCAAGAAGGATTCAGTACGTGATGAACACTGGGAAACCTACAATGCGCTGGTTCTTTCATGGATTATGAATATAGTCGCACCTTCACTTCTTAGTGGAATCTTATATGCCTTGAATGCTTTTTTAGTCTGGGAAGACTTGAAAGAGAGGTTTGATAAGGTCAATCGAATGAGGATCTATTAGTTGTATAAGGAGATCAATTCAATTAATCAGGGAACAAGTACTGTGGCTAAATATTTCATGAGGTTGAAGGAATTATGGTCTGAGTTTGATGAAGTGGTTCCTTCCCTTGATTGTGGTTGTGTTAGAGGTAAGGAGTATGTGGAACACCTTCAACAACAACGATTACTACAGTTTGTAGGAGGTCTGAATGATTCTTACGATAAAGTCAGACGACAGATTCTCATGAAGACTTCACCTTCTCTGAATCAAGCTTATGCTTTGATCATTGAGGATGAATGCTAGAAAAGATCTATCCTGAACACTGTACCTCACTCAAATGCTGGAGGTAATGATATCACTACGTTATGGAGTGCAGGAGGGCCACCACAAAATCATAAGAAACCACATAATGAGTATTGGAATGAGAAGTGTGATTTTTGCAAAATTAAGGGTCATATCAAGGCAAATTGTTATAGGCTTATTGGATATCCACCAAATTACAAAGGCAGGAAGAAAGAGGGTATTGCAGCAAATAGTTATTCCTTAGGTGATGATTCATCTCACAGTAAGGACAATTATGATCAGTATTCCGGGGTTCCTCACCAAACAAACTTGGAGTCCATATGGTTCTAATGGGATTAGAATGCATTAGTCTCAAATGACCCCATTTCATGATGGTTATACTCACAATGGATATGGATACAATGGTTATTCACCACTATATACCCATGGAGGTCAAGGACAAATGGGCGAAAGAGTTGGGTCTATGCCTGGTTTTTTTCCTTCAACACAACATCAGTCCTTACACATACTTGACAAAGATAAACACTATGCTCCTGAGATAGTTGCTCATTCTTTAGGTATTGTTACTTCTTTTCATGCTAGTAGTGTGCCTGATAGATAGATAGTGGACACAGATGCTACAAATCACATGACTTCCAACTTAGGAATGTTACATGGAGCATATGCACAACAAGGTTAAAATGTTCATTTGCCTAATGGAAGTAAGGCTACTATTTCTCATATAGGACAATGTAGATTACCACAAGGAGTTATTCAGAATGTTCTACATGTTCCTTACTTTAAATTTAACTTGTTGTATGTCCCTAAGATGACAAAGGAACTACAATGTTGTATGCTTTTCTATCCTGACTTCTGCCTACTGCTGGACCTTCACACTGGCAAGGTGAGAGGGACTGGTAGAATGGAAGGATGGTTATATTACTGGGATCATAAAGAAGAGGTTTGTTCTGCATCTGCAGCTTCAATAGGAACTAAGGCTGATCATGAGCTTTGGCATATGAGGCTTGGCCATGTTCCAAACAAAATACTTCAACAAATGTCTTTAGTTGATTCCAATAATATTGTATTGTCATCTTGTCATGTATGCCCTTTGGCAAAATAGACTAGACTTCCTTTTCCAAGAAGTGACAGTAGGGCAAAAAAACCCTTTGATTCTTATTCATGGTGATGTTTGGGGTCCTTACAAGTTACCTACCCATGATGGTAAAAGATTTTTTCTGACATTAGTTGATGATTGTAGCAGAATGACTTGGTTGTTTCTATTACACTTGAAAAGTGATGTGAGTACTATTATTCATGATTTTTTGTTGCTGATCAAGTCCCAGTTTAATGCATTTGTCAAGGTGTTTACAAGTGACAATGGCACTGAATTCTTTAATGCACACTGTAGAGATTTTTTTAAAGCTGTTGGCATAATACATCAAAGTTCTTGTATTTATACACCTCAACAGAATGGAGTAGTTGAGAAGAAACACAGGCATATCCTAAAGGTTGCTAGAGCACTTAAGTTTCAAGGTCATATACCCTTGAGGTTTTGGGGCATATGTGTTCAAAATGCAGTTTATCTCATTAACAGAATACCTTCCACAGTCTTACATGGAAAGAGTCCTTTTGAAATATTTTTTGCTAAAAAACCCAATGTGCAACATCTGAGAGTACTGGGGTGTCTTTGCTATGCAGCTATCACTAAAAATTGTGGTGATAAATTTGGTCCTAGAGCTGAAAAGGTTGTCCATCTAGGCTATTCCAGCACACAAAAGGGCTATATTTTGTATAGTCTTACTCACAAGCATTTTTTTGTCAGTAGAGATGTTATTTTCCAAGAAAACATCTTCCCTTTTTTTAGTTACACCTCCTTCTCCACCTCAATTTCCCAATACTGTGGTTGTTGCTCATGATGACATTGCAGATGATTTGGAATGTCCTGTTTCTACCCCTGTTGCAGAACCTGCTCCTATTCAGCCTTCTCCTTCCATCAGGAAATCTAGTAGGACAGTTAAACCTCCATCTTGGCTCCAAAGTTTTGTGCATGCTCCTCTACCATCACATAATGTGTCTAGTTCTTCTTTCCAGTATCCCTTATCTGCATACATGTCCTATGCCAATATTGGTGTCCCTCACTACCAGTCCATATGTGCTTATTCTTCCATCAAAGAGCCTACCACTTATGCTGAAGCTGGATGCCATTCTGAATGGGTCCTTGCCATGCAACAAGAACTTCAGGCACTTACCGACAACCATACATGGTGCCTTGTTGATCTACCTCCTAACAAGAGAGCTATTGGCTGCAAATAGGTGTTTAAGGTGAAGTATAATGCTCTTGGAGAGGTTGAAAGGTACAAGTCTCGCCTTGTTGCTAAAGGTTACACACAAGAGGAGGGTTTGGACTATTAGGAAACTTTTTCTCCAGTGATTAAAATGGTCACTGTTAGAGCTGTTTTATCTTTGGATGCTATGAATGGTTGGAGGCTTTACAAAATGGATGTGTTCAATGGTTTCCTCCAAGGTGACTTAGAAGAAGATGTTTACATGCTCCAACCTCTTGGTTTTTTAAGCAAGGGGGAGTCAGCCAAAGTCTGTAAGTTACAAAAGTCACTTTATGGCCTTAAACAGGCCTCCAGGCAATGGAACTTAAAACTTTCAGAGGCTTTACTTAGTTTTGGTTTTTCACAGAGCCATCATGATTACTCTCTCTTTACCAAAGTAGTTGGCTCTGACACTATTCTAGTCCTCGTTTATGTGGATGATCTCTTGATCACTGGTTCTTCCACCACTCTTATTTTGGAGACTAAGGCACTTCTCAACCACCATCTCAAGATCAAAGACTTGGGGGAGATGGAGTACTTCCTTGTTCTTGAAATTGCCAGAAGCAACAAAGGTATTTCAGTCTGCCAAAGAAAGTTTTGCCTTGATTTGATTTCAGACCTAGGCCTCACAGGTTCAAAACCTGCCAATACTCCACTAGAGGCAAATCACAGACTTACCAGTGTGCTGTATGATGAGAGTATAGCTGCTAGCTCAGGAAAAACATTGAATGATGAGTTCTTAAAAGACCCTACTAGTTATCAGAAACTAATTGGGAAGTTACTTTATCTGACAATGACAAGACCTGATATTGCCTATGCAATACAAAACCTCAGTCAATTCATGCATTCGCCTAAGAAGTCTCACATGGAAGCTGTATTAAGGGTGGTTAGATACCTGAAGAATGCCCCTGGCTTAGGAATCATCCTGTTATCAGAAGTTTCACATGCATTGACTGTTTATTGTAATGCAGATTGGGCTACTTGTCCCATGACAAGGAAATCAGTTAGTGGTTTTGTGGTTAAACTAGGTGATTCATTGATATCTTGGAAATCCAAGAAGCAAAGTACCATATCCAGAAGTTCAGCAGAAGATGAATACATAAGCATGGCAAGTGCCACAGCAGAGGTAGTTTGGTTGATTGGGTTGTTTCCAGAATTAAATTGGAAGCTAACACTGCCTGTGTAGTTGTTTTGTGATAGTAAGGCGGCCATACAAATAGTAGCATATCCTATATACCATGAAAGGATGAAACACATTGAAATTGATTACCACTTTATTAGAGAAAAGATACAAAAGGGAATGATACAAACAGAACTTGTAAGGACAAATCACCAATTGGCAGACATCTTGACAAAAGGCCTTGGACACACACAACATGATTTTTTTACTATTCAAGCTTGGAGTATTCAATCTATTTCATACGACTAAACTTGAGGGGGAGTGTGAAGATGAAGGTTCTAGAGTGTGAAGCCAGCTGTCAGTCAGGATATTAGTTAGTTAGTTAATTGTGTCAGTAGTTAGTTAGAGGTGAGTAGAGTATCTCATTGTAATCTGTATATATACATATTAGTACATACAATGTAAACGGTGTGAGAGAATGGAACAATAGAGAATACAATTAGAGTTTTGCTTTCAATTCCTTTTCTCTCTTAATTCTCCATAGCTATAGCTTCCATTGAAGAGGATCGTAAGCTTTCTCAACAGGTTACATACACTTCCCATTTAAAGATTTGCTACTAGCCATTGAGCTTTCCTTTGTTTGTCAGTGACATATTTAACTCAGGTTAGATCATGAGATTTTATAAATTAAATATTTTCTTATAAATAACGATAGTGATATTCGGGCTAACTTGTGCACACCTCAATTATTTCATCTGATACCTACTATATCCCATCAACATAAGTATCAGATAATTCGATATACCAAAGTTCACTCAATATTTTTCTCATTGCAATTTGACCCTTACTCTTTAAGGTTTGCATTAGTTTCATTGAAGCTCTAGAATCATACACAATTCAAATAGCTAATCATTTGAGGCTAACCGTTTTCTAAAGAAATCCATTTTTTATTTAGATATACCTTTTCTTATACCAGTTTCTGGGTAAGTATGTTGCATGTTTATCCCAAAGTACTTAATACAAATTTTATATTATAAATAAATTTTAAATACATATTTATTATTAGACTTTCTCTGTGTTTATAAAATAAAAATCAAAACATACAATAAAAAAGAAGTAACAAACTCATAAATTGAGATTAGAAGTTCTTTCAAATGTATGCTACTTTAGTGACATATATATATATATATATAGTATTTTAATTTAAAACTAAATACATACTATAATAGAAATATTTTTCTTGCGAAATTAACTATTGTGAATGAAAAATAAAAACTAAATTGATACATATATTAAATCACATCTTGTTCAATCCAAATGTGGTTAGAAGTTATAGAACCTTATTTCAACTCAAACATATGAAGTAAACCAAAAAAATGGGGATGGGTAGGAGATGATAAGTACTTGAAATTGAAGATGGTGGCGAAGAAGACTAATAAATGTGAATATTATAACTAAATGAAATAGTAGAAAAGATTTATTTATAATGAGATGTTAGGAGTAGTAGAAAAAACTCAATTTATTATGAGATGTTAGGATGAGTAGAAGAGAGTAAAGACTCACTTTATTATAAGATATTAGGAATAGTACTAAAAAAGACCGAAGTTATTATGAGATGTTTACTTTTTTAAACAAAAAAATATTTTTTTGCACTTGATATATTATACCTACATTCAAAGAGAATGCTAAAGAGTTGCCAGAATATAACTAAATGACCAATTATTTAAATGAACCTGGACTATATTTGATTTAATTTACTCAAATTCATCTTGTTTGTTCTCTTTTTGCATGATCCAAAGTTACATACACTTCTCTTTCAGATTTGCTACTAATTATTGATCGTCCCTTCATTTCTCAAGTGGTAGATTCAACTCAGGTTAGGTCATAAGAGTTTCTAAATCGATGATTTTTAAAAGAATATGGTGTTGTCCGGACTAGCTTGTGTATACCTCTATTATTCTATCAAGTATCTTCTAAATCCCACCTACATAGATACCATATAATTTTATCCACCAATTTTCCCTCTAACTTTCTCTCATTGAAATCAAATCCTTGAATTTTAAGGTTTTCACCCACTTTATTGAAATTTGGGTACTTGTTGTTGATAGAAGACATGTATCCCTAAAATTAGATGAAGTACACACAAATTGTACGCAGGCTATCCCGGATAGGCTTTTATTGCTCCAACCCAATATTTTCTCATCAATTTGCAAAAAAAAAAAAAAAAACATAGAACAAATTTACAAAGAAAGAACTCAGAAAATGCCAAAGCTAGATAATTGAAATCCATATAATCATGACTATATCATATAAAATTAGAATACACTTTCTTTCTCATATAGAACTAGAATACACTCTTTCTTTCCCATATATAATGTTAGATTTCACTTGTTCCTCTCTACCCTCTCTCCTTAGGACATTTCTTTCAAGTTTTCTTCCTATTGATCTTACAAAGGTTATCAATTCTTTACCCAAGGAATGACTTTTCTTAAACTAGAACATTTTTCACTTGGTAAGAATAGTTCTTTCATCTCTCTCTTTCTCTTGTTGAATGATATTCAGTTACATACACTTTCCATTTAAAGATCTAGAGTATCTAAATCAATGATTTTTTTAAAAAAATGATAGTGTTGTCCGACTAGCTTGTATATACTTCGACTATTCTATCAAGTACTTTCTATATCTCGCCTACATAGATAACATATAATTTTATCCATCTAAGTTCACTCAATATTTTTTTCTAATCGAAATCAAACCCTTGAACTTAAAGGCTTTCACCCACTTTACTGAAATTCTCGTACTTGTTGTTAGTAGGAGACATGTATTCCTAAAATTTGTTGTAGTGCACACAAGTTGCACGCAAGTTGTCCCGGACAGTCTTTTACAGCACCACCCCAAAAAAAATTCGTCGATTTGCAAAAATAATAATAATAGAGAATACTTTTGCAAGCAAAGAACTCAGAAAATACAAAAGTTAAATAATTTAAATCCATATAATCATGGAAATCTCATATAAAATTAGAATACACTTGTTCTTTCCCATATAATGTTAGATTTCACTTGTTCTTCTCTACCCTATCTCCTTAGGCATTTCTTTCAAGTTTTCGTACTATTGATCCAATAAAGGTTATCAATTCTTTACCCAAGGAATGCATTTTCTTAAACTAGATCTTTTTTCACTTGGTAAGTGAAGTTCTTTCAACTCTTTCTCTTGCTCTTCTTGAATGATAATCAATTGCATACACTTCCCATTTAAAGATTTGCTTCTAACCATTGAGCTTTCCTTTGTTTGTCAAGTGATAGATTCAATTCAGGTTAGGTCATGAGATTTTTTAAATTGAATATTTTCTTAAAAATAATAACAGTGATATTCGGGTAAGTATCGGGTAATTCTATCCACCAAAGTTCACTCAATATTTTTCTCTTACTGCAGTTTGACCCTTAGTCTTTAAGGTTTGCATCAACTTCATTGAAATTCTAGAATCATAAAAAATTCAAATAGCTAATCATTTGAGGCTAGCAGTTTTCTAAAGAAATCCGTTTTGTATTTAGATGCACCTTTTCTTATACTAGTCTCTCGATACGTACATTGCATATTTATCCGAAAATACTTAATATAAATTTTACATTGCATGCAAATGATAAATTTTAATACACATGATGATGTTGTCTGGACTAGCTTGTGTATACCTAGACTATTCTATCAAGTATCTTCTATAGCTCGTCTACATAGATACCAATCTACCATATAATTTTATCCATCAAAGTTCACTCACTATTTTTTTTCTCATTGCAATCAAACCCTTGAACTTTAAGGCTTTCACCCAATTTACTAAAATTCTGGTACTTATTGTTGGTAGGAGACATGTATCCCTAAAATTCATTATAGTGCACACAAGTTGCACGCAAGCTATCCCGGACAGGCTTTTAAATCACAACCCCAACATTTTCTCATCAATTTGCAAAACCAAAAAACATAGAATACGTTGTCAAGCAAAGAGCTCAGGAAATACCAAAGGTAAATAATTGAAAAATATATAATCATGGCAATCTCATGTAAAATTAGAATACACTTGATCTTTATCACATGGAACTAGAATACACTCTTTCTTTATCATATAATGTTAGATTTCACTTGTTCCTCTCTACCCTTTCTCCTTAGGCTATTTCTCTCAAGTTCTCTTACTATTGATCCAATAAAGGTTATCAATTTTTTACCCAGGGAATGAATTTTCTTAAACTACAACTTTTTTCACTTGGTAAGAATAGTTCTTTCATCTCTCTCGTTGAATGATATGCAATTACATACACTTCTCATTTAAAGATTTGCTACTAACCATTGAACTTTCCTTTGTTTGTCAAGTGACAGATTCAACTCGTGTTAGGTCATGAGATTTTTCAAATTGAATATTTTCTTAAAAACAGTAATGGTGGTATTCGGGCTAACTTATGCACATCTCGACTATTTCATCGGGTACCTACTATATCCCATCAGTATAAGTATTAGATAATTCTATCCACCAAAGTTCACTCAATATTTTTCTCTCACTGCAATTTGATCCCTAGTCTTTAAGGTTTGCATCAACTTCATTGAAACTCTAGAATCATATACAATCCAAATAGCTAATAATTCGAGGCTAATAGTTTTCTAAAGAAATTCGTTTTGTATGTCGACACACCTTTTCTCCTACTAGTCTCTGGGTACATGCGTTGCTCGTTATTCCAAAACACTTATACAAATTTTTTATTGCAAATGATAAATTTTCAATACACGTTTATTATTAGACTTCTCTATGTTTAAAAACTAAAAATCAGAACATGCAATAAAAAAAGTAAAAAAACTCATAAATTGAGATTAGAAATTCTTGCAAATTTGATGCTACTTTAGTGACATATAGGGGTGGAAAAATGGGTAAATAGGTATCTGGTCATATTATCAATTTTAAATGAGTTGGTATCCAACTCATTTAAAAGTGGGTAAAAAACGAGTAATACCCATATTATTCATTTAAAAGTGGGTAGTTAAATGGATAAAATGGGTAAAAGCAAACAAACAAAAAAAAGTGATAAAGGTAAGAAAGTCATTTCTTTTTTAAAATGAAACTTTTTTTTACATTTAATTTGGGATAGGGGTGGGTTGGTAATTTTTTTAAAATATTTTTGTGTGGGGGGGGGGGGGTGTGGGGTTGGGTGGTAGGGGTGGGGTGGATTTTTATTTGATTTTTTAAACATTTTTTTGGGATAGGGGGGGCTGGTAGGGGTGGAGTGAAGTGATAAATTTTTTATTTTATTTTTTGTTTTTAAAGCTTTTAACAAGATTTCTATTATAATATGGGTAAATATGGTTACCCATATTATCCATTGGGTAACTCGTTTTTACCCATTTAAAATGTGAGTCGAGTCGAGTAACTTACCCATTTTTATTTAACTCGTTTTTTGATCGACTCATATTCGGCTCGACTCGCTCGTTTGTCACTCCTAGCGACATATATAGTACATGAATTTTAAAAATAAATACATACTGTAATAAAAATATTTATCTTGTGAAGTTAACTATATATTGTGTATGAAAAATAGAAACTAAATTGATACATATATTGAATTGCTTCATGATCAATCCTAATGTGATTAGAAGTTATTAAATCTTGTTTCAACTCAAACATATGAATATTAAGTGAGGAAAAAAAAAGATGGGGTGAGGGGTAGGAGATGATAAGTACCTGAAACTGAAGATGGTGGAGAAGAAGACTAATTTTTAAAAAATATTTTAATTAAATGAAATAGTAGAAAAGATTTATTTATAATTAATGCGATGTTAGGAGTATAGTAGAAAAGACTCAATTTATTATGAGATGTTAGGAGAAGTAGAAGAGGATAGAGACTCACTTTATTATAAGATGTTAGGAGTAGAAGAAAAGACCAAAGTTATTATGAGATATTTACGTTTCTAAACCAAAAAGAAAATTTTGCACATAATACATTATACCTATATTCAAAGAGAATGCTAAAACGTTGCCTGAATAAAACTAAATGACCTATTAGTTAAATGAACCTGGACTATATTTGATTTAATTTACTTAAATTCAACGTGATGGGTCTATTTTTGCATGATACAAAGTTACATACACATCTCTTTCAGATTTGCTACTATTTATTAATCGTCCCTTCATTTGTCAAAGGGATAGATTCAACTAAGGTTAGGTCATAGAGTTTCTAAATCGATGATTTTTTTAAAAAAATGACGATGTTATCCGGACTAACTTATGTATACCTCAATTATTTTATCTGGTACCTGTTATATCCTACCTACATAGATACCATATAGTTTTATCCATTAAAGTTCAATCAATATTTTTCTCTCACTGAAATCAAGCCCTTGAACTTTAATGTTTTCACCCACTTTATTGAAACTCTAGTACTTGTTGTTATTGGTAGGAGATAGGTATCCCTAAAATTCATTATAATGCACACAAGTTGCACGCAAGCTATCCCGAACAGAATTTTAAAGCACCACCCCAACATTTTCTCATCAATTTGCAAAGAAAAAAAAACATAAAATACTTTTGCTAGCAAAGAGCTCAGAAAATACCAAGGTAATAATTGAAATTCATTTAATTATGTCAATCTCATTTAAAATTAGAATACACATGTTCTTTCTCACATAGAACTAGAGCACACTCTTTCATTTCCATAGAATACACTTTCAAGTTTTCTTACCTATTGATCCTATATAAAGGTTATCAATTCTTTATCCAAGGAATGACTTTTCTTAAACAAGAACTTTTTTCACTTGGTAAGAATAGTTCTTTCATCTCTCTCTTTCTATCGCTGATTAATCTTCATTTAAAGATTTGCTACTAACCATTGAGCTTTCCTTTGTTTGTCAAGTGACAGATTCAACTCAGGTTAGGTTATGAGATTTTTTAAATTAATTATTTTCTTAAAAATAATAACAATAATTTTCGGGCTAATTTGTGCACACCTTCACTATTTTATCAGGTACCTACTTTATCCCATCAACATAAAAATTGGATAATTCTATCCACCAAAGTTCACTCAATATTTTCTCTCGCTGCAATTTGACCCTTAGTCTTTAAAGTTAGCATCAACCTCATTGAAACTCTAGAATCATACACAAATCAAATAGCTAATCATTTGAGGCTAACAGTTTTCTAAAGAAATCCATTTTTACTTAGATACATCTTTTTTTATACTAGTCTCTGGATACGTGCATCGCACGTTTATCCTAAAATACTTAATACAAATTTTATATTATAAATGATAAATTTTATATACACATTTTTTATTATACTTTCTCCGTGTTTATAAAATAAAAATCAAAACATATAATAAAAAATAAGTAACAGATCATAAGTTGACATTAGAAGTTCTCACAAATTTGATGCTACTTAAGTGACGTATATAGTACTTTAATTTAAAAATAAATACATATTGTAGTAGAAATATTATTTATATTGTGATATTAACTATTGTGCATGAAAAATAAAAACTAAATTGATGCATATATTGAATCGCATCATGATCAATTCAAATGTAGTTAGAAGTCATAGAACCTTGTTTCAACTCAAACATATGAATATTAAGAAATAAACAAAAAAATAGGGGTGGGGGTATGGAATGATAGGTGTCTGGAACTGAAGATGGTGGAGAAGAAGATCCAAAAAATGAGAATATTTTAACTAAATGAAATAGTAGAAAAGATTTATTTATAATGAGATGCTAGGAGTAGTAGAATAGACTCAATTTATTGTGAGATGTTAAGAAACGTAGAAGAGAGTAGAAACCCATTTTATCATAAGATGTTAGTAGAAAAGATTGATGTTACGTTATTATGAGATGTTTTTACTTTCTTAAAACAAAAAATAAATTTCTACACTTAATACATTATATCTACATTCAATGAGAATGCTAAAGCATTGCCAGAATAAAACTAAATGATCATGGATTATATTTGATTTAATTTACTCAAATTCATCGTGTTTGGTTCCTAAAGGAATAATTAAATTGATTAAATTAATTAAAATCTTTATATTATTTAATATTTTTATTTAGTTTGGAGATAAAATGATAATCCAACTCTATAATTTGAAGCTTTCCACTTTTAGAAATATATGATGTGATATATATGATGATTGTTAGTATATTATAAAAAGAAAAATTATATCTTCTCTTTTTTTTTAATCCCTAATCCTAAAGTTTCAATTCCTCAATCTAGTAAATATTTCTTAGAGTAATATATATTATTATTTTTTAAGTGGACAATTTCTCTTTCATTATCGTTTTCCTGTTTGAGATTATCTATGTATGATGAAGTTCTTCTACCAAAAGAACTCTTAATTAGTGATCTTTCAAACTATTCATTTTTGTTATATTTAAATCAGAAACTAAAGCAAGTAATTTATGACAGAACAACTGTTTGACAAAAATAATTCATAATTATAGCAACAACAGGTGCACTAATAATTCATGATTGAAGCACCAAGGGTATAATGTAGTAAGTAGTTAATTACATCAAACTCAAATTCTAATAGAGAGAAAGACAACATTAGGTGATTTCTCCTAGTATGTCTTAATCTTGCTGGTCAGAATTATTTAGTACTTATTGTTTGTGGGATATTATTGATATCCCTGAAATTATTTGAGATGCACGCTAGTTGCACATAAATTGTCCAGGACATCATGATTATAAAAAATAAAAAATCATGATTAAACTATTATACTTATTCTTGAAGCACCCCACCATTTTGTACTCAAATTTTCATAAAGATTGAATACTTATAAGTGGAATTTCAAATGATAAAAGAACTAAGTGTATCTCAAAAAGTGGCAAGCATAAGTAAGTGAAACTCATATAATCATAACAATCTCATATAGAACCATAATACACTTTTTATTTTTCATATAGAACTAGAATACATTTATTTTTTCTCATATAAAATCATATTACACTTGTTCCCCTTTGTCTACCCTCAAACCATTCTTTTTTATTTTTCTCATTACTTTTGCTATGA
This sequence comes from Solanum verrucosum, assembly GCF_900185275.1. Taxonomy (NCBI): domain Eukaryota; kingdom Viridiplantae; phylum Streptophyta; class Magnoliopsida; order Solanales; family Solanaceae; genus Solanum; species Solanum verrucosum. Next base: position 784,674 of record NW_026020210.1, on the reverse strand, counting down.
AGGTCATCAATCCTTTATCAAGGAAAGGGCTTTTCTTATACTAGACTTCCTTTACTTGATAAGAATTGTTCTTTTATCTCTCTCATTGCATGATATATATTTAGTTATATACACTTCTCTTTCAAATTTGGTACTAACTATTGATCATTCCTTCGATTCTCAAGCTATAGATGCAATTCAAGTTAGGTCATGAGATTTTCTACATCTATTAGTCCCTCTGTTTTATATGTGACACCTTTCTTTTCAGTCCTTTTCAAAAAGAATGTTACCTAAGTATAATTAGAAACAATTTGAATTTTTCCTTTTATCGTTAATGAAGTGATTTATATCCCCACACACAGATATGTAATGATTATTTTAGACCATAAGTTTAAAAAGTCTTTTTTTTTTCTCTTAAATATTGTTCCAAGTCAAACGGTGTTACATAAATGGGGTTAAGGGAGTAATTTTTTTAACAAAACGTTGGTAGTGTCCGAGCTAGCATGTGTACACCTCGATTATTTCTATCAAATACTTATTATATTCCAATATAATTGATACCCGATAATTCTATGCACCAAGGTTCACCCAATATTTTTCTCTCACTGAAATCACACCCTTGGACTTTAAGGTTTAGACCCACTTCATTGAAACTCTAGCATCATACAAAATTCAAATGGCTAATCATTAAAAGGAAAACAATTTCTAAGGATTATTTATATTTATATGAATTTTTTTTAAGTAGTAGTATATTTTAAAAAGAAAATTATATCTTCTTATTTTTTCCCCTTAACCCTAAAGTTTTCATTCTTCATTCTGGTAAATATTTATTAGAGAACCATTATTATTTTTCAAGTGGACAGTTACCCTTTTACCTTCCCTTTTATCATCCAAACCGAACCTCCTCAAACTACAACCTGTATAGAATTCAGCACAACCTAAAAGTTTCACAATATACAGTTCACAAAGCATAACAATCACAATCCAATAGTCACAGTTCAACAATCAACAAGTATCAAGTATGACAATCACAAGTGTCAAGTAGATCAACCACAATTATCAAGTAGATCAGTCACAAGCATCAAATAGATCAATCTCAAGTATCAAGTTCATCAAATCACAAATAGATCAATCTCAAGTATCAAGTTCATCAAATCACACTAGCCAACTTGTCACGCCCCGAGCCTACACCCTGGGTGGGACTGACACTCGAGAACCATTATTGGCCCCAGGCGAACCGTTGGCTCGGCTTACTTACTCAGCGGAAGACTTAACTTATCAAAGATAACTCATAAGAACTTAGAATGTTATAAATAAAACATTCAACTAGCCAATTAGGCAAACTCAAGTCTCAACATAAGATAATGAAAATGAAAAGACTAAAGAACTAACATCTGACTATCTATGCAGCCTCTAGAACAACTGAGATGGATGTCGAGACAAAACCCCCGATCATCCTCACAAATGAAATAACAAAACAAAAGCAAATGCTAATAAAGGAGCCCTCCGGAAAGCAAGGAGGCTCACCAACTAACTCTGAATGCTCGGCTGGATCAACGAGGAGCTGGATAATGATCCTGGTTACCTGTGTCCGCATCATAATAAGATGCAGGCCAAATGGCATCAGTACATTGAATGTACGAGTATGCGAGGGGACTACTAAACATAACATAAGCATGAAAGAAATATGAAAGAAACATTTACCTTGGCTTTACTCAACTCATGAATAACTTAACTCAATATAAAGCAATAAAACACATGCAATATATAGAAAAACCTTAAAACAGTAAAAATCAACTCAATTCGTTAAAGAAATGCAATAACAAACTCAACTTTACTCATGTAATAAAGTAATTAGTTTCTGTGGGAGTTTCTCTAACCGACAACCACCACTATGAGCCTAAGTGGTGATACAACGTCTTGCCCACACTACCAGAACTGTCCTATACTTTGTCATCATATAGAATGCCTTACCTAAGTGGATCCACTAGTCTATGCTAAAAAGCACTTAAGGAATCATCTAAAAAGTATGATTCTTTACTACCCATGACGGCTACATGGTTTATGGAGACTTGAGTTATTATGAACTCACATCCCTATATCAGTGCTCAATACTACTCCCAAAAATATACTTAGCTCATATGTTTTTAAAACAAAACTTCTTTCTTTGGTTTGAGATAATTACTCAAAACTTAGCTCAAAAGCTCTCTAGGAAATCGGTGTTTCCCTTTCTTGTTCAAATGTGAAAACATTTTAAACTCTTGGGAATACTTAGTTCCCTTGTAATCTTTGAAGAAATGAACTTTGCTTTTACTCTTTACTCAACTCAAAGCTTAAGTCTTAAAACAAAGTTAAAACGTTTGTGAAAGACTTTTGAAATACTTTATGAACTTCTCTTGACTTGATTCTTAACTTCTAGACTTGACTGTTAACTTTCCTTGAATTTGAATTTGTGGATTCAAGGATTGTGATTTGTGATAGGAAAGATCTCATGATGTTTAGAAGTGTTTTTAGATAGCTAAACGTGAGACAAGATCAAGAAATCACTATCTGAAAGCAGGTCCGCAAAACGGAGATATATTTATTTATTTGGTCGCGAAAATAACTTTTGAGGTAGAACGGTCTATGACCGCTCCGCGACGTGAAAAGATTTTTCTCAAATCTGAGGAGCAGGTCCGCGACGCGGCCCCACTGCCCAGATTCGCCCGCTTTTTCCTTCTTAGTTTTCCAATCCCAATTTGCCTAAACTCGACTATCTTTCTCAATTTTTCTTTAGATTCTGATAACCAGCATATGTACCCACGAACCTAACTCAAAACAACTATAAAACTCGACGTAAAGATCTCAGAAACTTCTCAATTCAACCCAATTCAAAAACGAAAACAAATTCAAGAATACATATCAAAAACATCAAACTTTCATCCTTTTTAATGAATTTCGCTGAACTAAACATGTTTGGCACGTGGGTGAACGAACCCAACGCTATGAAAATCTCACACACCTTATAGGGATTAACCCTTGGCGAAATCCACACGAAAATCTCTAAGAACTCAACGAACTATGAACTTTTATTCTCCTTTCTCCTTTTTTCTCTTTTCTCCAAGCCCTAGCGTATTTTGATAAAAGCGTAACTGATCTAATTCAGATTAGACCCTAACTTAATTACCAAAAATGAAATAAAAAAATTGGGCAAGGAAAAGACCAAACTACCCTTTAAAATTCTGGATTGGACTTTCCTTATCCAAGCAACTCAACTTCCAATAGGCATATCTCACTCATACAAACTCAGAATCGCACAAACTTGGCGGCATTGAAAAGATAATTCAACAATCTTTCCTAAGGTATCGGAAGAACACCTAACTCATCCTGAGCTAGTAGTTATGGTCATTTGAATTTGACCAAAAACTCAACTTAACATACATAACACATTTTCCAGATTTTTATATTCTTTCCAAAAATGACTATTCCCAATTCTAACTCTTTCTAGTTCTTTCAATTAGTGAGATGTTACAATATCTCCCCCTTGGAAACATTCGTCCTAGAATGAGATTGCTCTTACTAGGCTAAGGGTGTAACACCTAACATTCAACTCAAACACCCAACAAGCAATGCAAAAACAACATGCCAACTTATAAATTAAAGAGTACTAAGAAGAGAATTAATACCTTGATTTGGAATTTCTCCGGTTTCATAGAGATGTGGATACCTCTACGTCATATCTTCTTCAATTTCCCAAGTTTCTTCCTCGACAAACTGGTTCCTCCAAAGAACTTTGACTGATGCTACTTCTTTAGTCCTCAACTTGTGAACTTGACGATCTAGAATCTGAACCGGAATCTCCTCATAAGATAAGCTATCATTGATCCCAATATCTTCAGTTGGTATGATCAATGAAGGATCGCCCATGCACTTCTTCAACATGGAGATGCGAAATACCGGATGAACCGATGCTAACTCTTATGGTAGCTCCAACTCATAAGCTACATTACCAACCCTTTTCGATATTCTGTAAGGGCCAATGTACCGGGGACTAAGCTTCCCATTCTTACCAAATCTCATAACACCCTTCATGGGTGAAACTTTCAAGTATACCCGATCATCTACTTCAAACTCTAACTCCCTTTTCCTAACATTAGTGTAGGATTTCTGGCGACTCAACACTGTTTTCAACCTCCCTTGAATAACCTCTACCTTCTGCATAACTTGATGAACTAAGTCTGGTCCTATCAACCCAGCTTCACCAACTTCAAACCATCCAATAGGAGATTTGCATCTTCTCCCATAAAGAGCTTCATAATGAGCCATTTGGATGCTCGAGTTGTAAGTATTTTTGTAAGAAAACTCAATGAGAGGTAGGTGATCATCCCAATTACCTTTAAAATCAATCACACAAGCCCTCAACATATCCTCTAAGGTCTGAATAGTGCGCTCTTCTTGCCCATCTGTCTGAGGATGAAAGGCAGTACTTAAGTTCACATTTGAACCCAAGTCCTTTTGGAATGTCTTCCAAAACTGTGCAGTAAATCGCACACCTCTGTGTGAAATAATGGAGACCAAAACCCTATGAAGCCTCACCACTTCTTGAAGATACAACTTAGCATAATCCTCTGTCGTATAGGTAGTCTTTACTGGCAACAAATGAGTTATTTTGGTCATGCGATCCACAATCACCCAAATAGAATCATGTTGTATGCGAGACCTTGGTAAACCTGTGATGAAATCCATATTAATCATCTCCAACTTCCATTTCGGAAGTTCTATATTCTGAGCCAAACCACTGGGCCTTTGATGCTTTACTTTAACCTGTTGGCAATTTGGACACTTAGGAACAAACTCTGCAATGTTCTTCTTCATGCTACTCCACCCATAAACTGAAATCGCGATACATCTTTGTGGAACCCGGATGGATGGTATATCTGGAGCTATGAGATTCTTCCATGATCCTCTCTTGGAGTTCATCCACCCTTGGCACACACAACCTACCTTAATACCTCAACACACCATCTCCCCCTTATTCAAAAGCCATTACTTTTTACTTATGAACATTTGCCTTCAATTCAAGCAAAATGGGATCTTCGTCTTGCTTTTCTCTTACTTCTAACACAAATGATGATTCAGCTATATTCATCACCACTACCCCTCATTTTGTGGAATCCATTAGTCGGACTTCCAAACGTGCAAGTCTATGCACATCGTTCGCTAACTCTCTCTTTTCTTCCTCAACATGGGAGGTACTACCCATAGACAACCTGCTTAAAGCATCAACAATAATATTAGCCTTACCTGGGTGATAAATAATACTCATGTCATAATCTTTGAGTAATTTTAACCACATCCTAATTTGTCTGAGATTAAGCTCTTTTGTAGTAAACACATACTGAAGACTCTCGTGATCAGTGAATACATCTACATGAACACCATATAAATAATGATGTCATATCTTCAAAGCAAATAATACAATAGCCAGCTCTAAGTCATGGTTGGGTAATTCTTCTCATGAATTTTCAACTGTCTGGAGGCATAAGCTATAACCTTTCCATTATGCATTAATACACAACCCAAACCCACTATAGATGCATCACAATACACCACAAAACCTTGAGTACCTTCTGGTAAGGTTAATACTGGGGTAATAGTTAACCTCTTTTTCAATTCCTGAAAGCTTTTCTCAAAAGCTTCAGACGATTGAAACTTCATTGTCTTCTTAGTTAACTTGATCAAAGGGGATGAAATATATGAGAACCCCTCTATGAACTTTCTATAATAGTCATCCAAACCCAAGAAACTCCTAATATCAGTTGGAGATGTGGGTCTAGGCCAATTTTGCACTACCTCAATTTTCTGAGTATCAACTTTAATTCCCTCTCCAAACACAATGTGGCCTAAGAATGCCACAGACTCAAGCCAGAACTTACACTTAGAGAACTTGGCATACAACTCTCTATCTTTTAAAGTTTGGAGAACTATTTTGAGATGACTAGCATAATTGTCTTCATTCATCGAATAAATTAATATGTCATTAATGAAGACGATAACAAAAATATCTAAATAAGGTTTGAATACCCTATTCATAAGGTCCATGAATATTGTAGGCGCATTGGTCAAACCAAAGGACATGACCAGAAACTCATAATGACCATAACGGGTTCTGAAAGTTGTCTTTGGAATATCACATTCCCTTACTCTTAACTGATGGTAACCAGATCTGAGATCTATCTTAGAGAAACAAGTAGCACCCTAAAGCTGATCGAAAAGATCACCAATCCTTGGGAGAGGATATTTGTTCTTGATGGTAACCTTGTTCAACTGACGGTAATCTATACACATTCGAAAGGAACCATCTTTCTTTCTCACAAATAAGACCGGAGCGTCCCAAGGTGAGACACTTGGTCAAATAAAGCCCTTATCAAGGAGATCTTTCAACTGTTCTTTAAGCTCTTTCAACTCTACCGATGCCATTCTATATGGTAGAATAGATATAGGACGAGTATTAGGAAGAATGTCTATACCGAAGTCTATTTCTCTCTCAGGAGGGACTCCGGGAAGATCATCTGGAAAGACTTCTGGAAACTCTTTTACTACTGCAACTGATTGAATAAGAGGTATCTTAACACTAGAGTCATTAACTCGGACTAAGTGATAGACACACCCCTTGGAAACTAACTTTCTTGACTTAAGGTACGAAATAAAATGACCATTAGGCACTGCTGAACTACTTTTCCACTCTAAGACTGGCTCATTAGGAATTTGGAAATTAACAACTCGAGTTCTACAATCAATGGAGGCATAACAGGCATGAAGCCAATCCATACCTAGAAGGACATCAAAATCTACCATGTCTAACTCAATTAAATTAGCCATGATGTCTTTGTGATTGATGGAACTGACACAACCACGATAAACTCGCTCAGCTAGGATAGACTGCCCAACAGGTGTAGAAACACAAAAGGGTTCACAAAGTTTCTCATGAAGAAAATCAAACTTATTTGCAACATAATGAGTTACAAAAGATAAACTTGCACCTGGGTCTAGCAAAGCATAAACATCAAGAGTAAAGACTTTAATCATACCAGTGACAACATCTGGAAAGTTCTTTTTCCCTTGGCGACTAGTGATCGCATAAAGATGGTTTGCTCCTTCGCCAGTATCGAAAGTAGCTCTTCTAGGTGTAGCTCTGTCTGGTGGAGAAACTAATGAAGATTGAGCCCTATTGCCCTGATTTCCACTACCTTCCCGGTTCTTAAGGCACTCTTTTATGAAGTGACCCTTTTGCCCACACTTGAAGCAACCTGTGGAGCCATCACGACACTTACCTCAGTGGGTTCTACCACATTTAGCATATGCAGGAGCCTAGTTACCTCCTTGTGCCACATTACCCTAAGATTGTGTAGGTCTAGCTCTGAAGTGCTGGGAATTCTGACTATTATACTCACCTTTGTTTCTGGGTGCAGGTGCACTAGCAAATGATAGAACATGCCCATTTTGCTTTTGCTAAAAGGACGAACGGTTCACATTACTTTTCTGTTGTCCGGACTCATTCCCTGTCTTAGCCTTTTGTTTCTAAACTCCTCCATATCCCTCAACTTCTCTTCCTCAACCTACTGCACATATACCATTAACCTCGATATATCCATGTCCCCAATTAGCATCGCTGCCCTACCCTGTTTGTTGGATAGACGGGACAACCCAGCAACAAACATACTTATTCTACTCCTCACATCCGCAACCATCTCCGGAGCATAATGAGATAGTTGGGTGAACTTCAACCCATACTCATGAACACTTAGTGACTCTTGCTTAAGGGTAAGAAACTCCCGTACCTTGGCCTCTCTCAGTTCTCTGGGAAAGAAATGCCCCAAGAAGGCCTCGTCAAAACATGCCCAACTCACAGACGATGCTCCCTCAGCTCTACCTTTCTTCCACTGGTCAAACCAAGTCCTAGCAACATCCTTCAATTGATATGCAACTAGTTCAACTCGCTTAGCATCGGCAACGTGCATAACCTCAAATATCATTTTCAGCTCATCAATAAAGTTCTTTGGATCCTCAGTAGTGCTCGAACCAGTGAAACTTGGAGGGTTCATCCTCAAGAACTCACGAATCCTCGAAGTGTCATCCTCTTCTTGTCGAGCTCCTCTTTGTTGCCCAACCTGGTTAGTCACAGCTTGACTTAGCATCCTTATTGCTTCTATGAACTCAACATTAGTAACTTCTCCTTGGGGTTGCACTTTAGGTGCATTGGGTACCCCTTGCTCCTCGACATTACGTCTAGCAGGTCGACCTTTGACAATTCTTTGTGGAGGCATGATTATCTGAAAACATGCACAAGCACGAATTAGAAGAAACATTTTAAAGATCAAACTATAACGCACAAAATGAGTATGGAAGAAGTGAGAAATTTTCCTAAGTGTCGCAGCCTCCTAATTATAGATGTGGCGCACTTCACACCGATAACTAGGACTCTATTGACACGGCCTCATAGACTCCCTAGGACTCTTGGACTCTGTGCTCTGATACCAAGTTTGTCACTCCCCGAGCCTACACCTTGGGTGTGACTGACACTCGAGAACCATTGCTGGCCCCAAGCGAACCCTTCGTCTGGCTAAATTACTCAGTGGAAGACTTAACTTATCAAAGATAACTCATAAGAACTTAGAATGTTATAAAGATAACATTCAACTAGCCAATTAGGCAAACTTAAGTCTCAACATAAGATAATGAAAATGAAAAGACTAAAGAACTAACATCTGACTATCTATGAAGCCTCTAGAACAATTGAGATGGATGTCGGGACAAGACCCCCCGATCATCCTCACAAATGAAATAACAAAAGAAAAGTAAATGCTAACAAAGGATCCCTCCGGAAAGCAAGGAGGCTCACCAACTAAGTGGATCCACTAGTCTATGCTAAAAGCACTTAAGGAATCATCTATAAAGTATGATCCATTACTACCCATGATGGCTACATGATTTATGGAAACTTGAGTTATTATGAACTCGCATCCCCATATCGGTGCTCAATACTACTCCCAAAAATATACTTAGCTCATATGTTTTTAAAACAACACTTCTTTCTTTGGTTTGAGATAATTACTCAAAACTTAGCTCAAAAGATCTCTTGGAAATCGGTGTTTCCCTTTCTTGTTCAAATGTGAAAACATTTTAAACTCGGGAATACTTAGTTCCCTTATAATCTTTGAAGAAATGAATTTTACTTTTACTCTTTACTCAACTCAAAGCTTAAGTCTTAAAAAAAAGTTAAACGTTTGTGAAAGACTTTTGAAATACTTTATGAACTTCTCTTGACTTGATTCTTAACTTCTAGACTTACCTCTTAACTTTCCTTGAATTTGAATTTATGGATTCAAGGATTGTGATTTGTGATAGGAATGATCTCATGATGTTTAAGAGTGTTTTTAGATAGCTAAACATGAGAAAAGATCAAGAAATCACTGTCTGAAAGTAGGTCCACGATACGGAGATGTATTTATTTATTTGGTCGCGAAAATAAATTTTGAGGCAGAACGGTCCGTGACCGCTCCGCGACGCGAAGAGATTTTTCTCAAATCTGAGGAGTAGGTCCATGACGCGGCCCCACTGCCCAGATTCCCCCGACTTTTTCCTTCTTTGTTTTCCAGTCCCAGTTAACCTAAACTCGACTATTTGTCTCAATTTTTCTTTAGCTTTCGATGCCCAGCATATGTACCCATGAACCTAACTTAAAAAAACTCTAAAACTCGACGTAAAGATCTCAGAAACTTCTCAATTCAGCCCAATTTAAGAATGAAAACAAATTTAAGAATACATATCAAAAACATCAAATTTTCAGCCTTTTTAGAACGAATTTTGTTGAACTAAACATGTTTGGCGCGTGGGTGAACGAACCCAACGCTATGAAAATCTCACATACCTTGTAGGGATTAACCCTTGGCGAAATCCACACGAAAATCTCTAAGAACTCGACGAACTATGAACTTTTCTTCTCCTTTCTCCTCTTTTCTCTTTTCTCCAAGCCCTAGTGTATTTTGGTAAAAGCGTAACTAGTCTAATTCAGATTAGACCCTAACTTAATTACCAAATATGAAATAAAACAATTGGGCAAGGAAAAGACCAAACTACCCTTTAAAAATCCGGATTGGACTTTCCTTATCAAAACAACTCAACTTCAAATGGGCCTATCTCACTCATAAAAACTTGGAATTGCACAAACTTGGTAGCGTTGGAAAGATAATTTAACGATCTTTCCTACGGTATTTGGAAGCACGCCTAACTTATCTGGACCTAGGAGGTATGATCATTTGAAGTTGACCAAAAACTCAACTTAAGATACTTAACACATTTTCCAATTTTTTTTATATTCTTTCCAAAAATGACTATTCCCAATTCTAACTCTTTCTAGTTATTTCAATTAGCGAGATGTTACACAACTCTTATCGGAACCATTTACCTTTGGCACAATATCACTAGCCAGAATCATTTCCCTTAGGCTTTATATCATATCACTAGGCTGTAACATCTCGCAAATTGAAATAACTAGGAAGAAGTCAAGAATTGGAAATAGTGATTTTTGGAAATAATAAAAATCTGGAAATTTATTTAAGTTAAGTTAAGAATGGGTTTTGGTTAACTTCAAACGACCATAACTCCTAGCTCAGGATGAGTTAGGTGTGTTTCCAGATATCGTACAAAAGATCTTGGAATATTCTTTCCAACACCGCCGAGTTTGTATGAGTGAGATATGCCCATTGGAAGTTGGGTTGTTCGAATAATGAAAGTCCAATTCGGATTTTGGAAGGGTAGTTTGGTCTTTTCCATACCCAAATTAATTAATTTGTTTTTGGTAATTATCTAAGGGTCTAAACTCAAATTGGTCAGTTTACGCTTTTGAAATTAGAGTTAGGGTTTTTGGAGAAAGAACGCAAGAGGAGAAGAAAGGAGAAAATAGCCAAGATCATCGTTCGTAAGGATTTAGCTTGTGGATTTCGTCAAGGGGTGATCCCTACGAGGTATGTGAGATCACATAGCGTTGGGTTAGTTCACCCACGCGCCAAACATGATTCAATTCAGCAAAGTTATATTGATTTGGAAGTAAATCCTTTGAGTTCTTGATGAAATTCGTTTGAATTCTTATGGGTTGTGTTGTTGAAGTTTTCTTAAGATTTGATTCATGTTTTCGGGTGTAATTTCGAGTTGAATCTTTCATACTTTGAATAGATAGTTGATTCTAACTGTTTGGGGAAAGACCCAATTGAGTTTAGAGTTGAAAAACGAAGGAGGAAGTTCGTCAAAATCTGGGGAATGGGGGTGGGGCGTCGCGCTAGCCAGCGCCCCCCAAAGAACTCTCTGAAGTATTGACCCTAGGCAGCCGCGCCAGCCAACACGCCCCAACTTTATCTCTGAAGTTTTGGGTTTGGCTCCCCGCGCCACTCAGAGCGCTAGGGACGCCACATCTTCTACTTTTCCCCCTTCTTTCCGTACTAGTTCTTTAGCAACGTACCTATGTTTTTCTAGTTGATTTCAACACTCTAAGGTACATCTAAACATCATGTAATTATCCATAAACATGAAATCATGAACCTTGAATCCATAATTCAATTCAAGGAAAGTTAAGAGTCAAGTCTAGAAGTTAAGAAGTAAGTCAAAAGAAGTTTATAAAGTTTTCAAAAGTCTTTCACAACGTTTTAACTTTGTTTTAAGACTTAAGTTCTAAGTTAAGCAAAGAGTAAAGAGTTGAGTTCATTTCTCCAAAAGCTATAAGGGAACTAAGTATTCCCAAGAGTTTAAAATGTTTTCACATTTGAACAAGAAAAGGGAAACACCATTTCCAAGAGAGCTTTTAAGCTAAAATTTTGAGTAATTATCTCAAACCAAAGAAAGAAGTTTTGTTTTCAAACATATGAGCTAAGTATATTTTGGGAGTAGTATTGAGCACCGATATGGGGATACGAGTTCATATTAACTCAAGTCTACATAAACCATGTAGCCAACATGGATAGTAAATGATCATACTTTTTAGATGACTCATTAAGTTGCTTTTTAGCATAGACTAGTGGATCCACATAGTTAAGGCGTTCTATATGATGGCAAAGTATATGACAGTTCTGACAGCGTGGGCAAGACGCTGTATCACCACTTAGGCTCATAGTGGTGGTTGTCGGTTAGAGAAACTCCCACAGAAACTATATTGCTTTAATATATGATTAAAGTTGAGTTTGTTATTGCATATCTTTAACAAATTGAGTTGTTATTTACTGTTCTAAATGCTTTGTATAAATTGCACTATTATTATTGTTTTACACTGCATTTTTTAGTTGAGTTATTCATGAGTTAAGTAAAGCCAAGGTAAGTGTTCCTTTAAGATCTTTTTCAAACTTAAGTTGTGTTTAGCATTCCAACTCGCATACTCGTACATTCAATGTACTGATGCCAGTTGGCCTGCATCGTCTACGATGCAGATGCAGGTAACCAGGATCAACATCCAGCACCTCGTTGATCAGGTTGAGCACTCAGAGTCAGTTGGCGAGCCTCCTCGCTTTTCAGAGGGTCTTTTACATAATTGTTTAGCTTTCAGTTGTTAGGATGATCGGGGGTCATGTCCCTACATCCCTCTTTGTTTTAGAGGCTTCATAGACAGTTAGTAGTCAGTTGTCTTTACATTATTATTTCATATGTTATGACTTGAGTTGCCATTTTGGCCAAATTGAATGTTTGACCTTTAAACATTCTTAGTTATTTTATTAAACAGTTGAGTAAAGTGCATTTGATCATTGTAATAATGCTTAGAGTCTTCCACTGAGTAAGTAAGTCAGGCCAAGGGTTCGCTTGGGGCCAGCAATGATTCTCGAGTGCCAGTTCTGCCCAGGGTGTAGGCTCGAGGTGTGACATAGGCAAAACTATTTCCCTTTGGGATTTATATTATATCACTGGGCAGACCATTTTCCTTCGATTTATATTATATCACTAGCCGGAATCATTTTCTTTCGGCTTTAAATCACATCTCTAGTCGAAACCATTTCCCTTCAGTTTTATATCACATCACTTGCCGAAATCATTTCCCTGCGGCATAATGTCACTTATCTCATCACGGTGCACAACGATCAATGTAAATTTGCAATTTCACACCATAAGAAAGAGACAACAATTTAAGCAATTCAAATTCACAATAATTCATTTAAAGCATTTCATCAATCAACACAATAGGGTCCACAACAAGACAATTCACAAACCATTACAATCAACACGTTGACTTATTTTTATTAATCCCCTTCTTATTCATTAATATTAATCAAGTGGAGCAATGAACCCATCAACTCATTCTCTTTACTCCCCAACACATACAATAAAGGGAAATACATAATTCTACTAAATTTACAAGGTTTAAGAGATCACTTACCTCAATTCAATCAAAAAGTCAATCCAAGACTTGAGTCTTCCCCCTCTAAACAATGTCCAAAGCTACAAAATTCAATCAAGTAATCACGATAAGATTTCAAAAATAGCAATACCTAACTCATACATTTTGAAAAATGAGTCAATCAACTCAAAAACCCATTTCCAAAAATGAGGTTCGAATATGAAAATCTTTACTTGAAAATGTTACCCAATGCATTTGGAATTCATTGGTAAAAAACATTTTGAAAAATGAGTTAAAATTAGTTCACAATCATCATTTTAGTTTAGAATTCAAGCTCTTGAAAAACCTTGTCATTTCCCAATTAAAATCCCAAGTTTTGATGTTAAAATCCATAAATGATAAAAGGAAAATGAAGTTTTAGGGTCACAAAAGCTTACCCAAATGATTTAGTACTAGAAATCTCTTCAAAATCGCCTCCAAGGGTTTTACAAAACTCAAAATGGGACAATGGATAAAACCCCAAAAATGGCAGGTCTAAAACCCCTTCTGATGTCGCTTTAACGACCATGGGTTTGCTTAAGCGAACCCTGCAAAAGCTGAGACCATTGTGATCCCAAACTTCGCTGATGTGAAAGTTGCGAAAGCGAAGGTCAAAGGAAATTGACCCTTCGTGATAATGACTCAAACCTCGCTAACCCGAGCCTCGCTAAAGTGAGTCATCCCTCACGATCGCGAGGTACATTAGAACACAAACATCAGCAAAATTTGCCAACTCTCAAAATATTGAAAGGACCCTCGGGATTTTTTTGGAACCCCATACATGCGAACCAAATATGCAAATTGACTAAACTCGACGTTTCAGACTCAATGAAACCATCAGAACATGAATATGAGGCATCCTTGATCCGAAACTTATTAAAATCACAAGAAATGAACATAATGCCTAAAAGGCTAAATTAAGCTCGGGACCTCAGAAAATTCAACCAAGAACTGACTTAGGCCTAAATCATCTCCCAAACGCAACGAAACTCTCAAAATTTCAATATGAGCATTCAACCCTGAATATTGACTAAAGTCAACTCAAAGACTAAAATTTCATTAATTTCTAACTTAGGACCTCAAATCTCAAAAAGACTCCGAATCTGAAACTGATAACTCTAATATACCAATTTTTACATTTTGGAACAGATGGAATCAACAAAATTCCATAGACACTCGAAACTCCATAAGACACCAAAAACCACTTTGAAGCAACTTAGCCTTTCAAACTCGAAACTTACAAAATTTATAATTGTCACTCAAAGTTCGAAACCAACTTTCAAAAATCAATCCGAAATGAGTTGGGATCGATATAGGGAGGGGAAAAATGATAATTTTACAACAATTCTAAAAAATGACCAACCTGATCATTACATAAAATTCATACAATCATGATAATATCACATATAAACAAAATACTCTTGTTTTTTCTCGTATAGAACTAGAATTTCTTCTTTCTTTCTCATATAAAATTAGATTTCCCTTGTTCCTCTCCTTCCCTGCTCTCCTTAGGCCATTTATTTTCATTTTTTTTCTGCTATTGCTCTTATAAAGGTCATCAATCATGTACTTAACGAAAGACTTTTCTTAAACTAAAACTTTTTCATTTGGTAAGAATTGTTCTCTTATCTCTCCCTATATCTCGTTGCACGATGCTTAGTTACATAAACTTTCCTTTTTAAGATTCGCTACTAATTATTGTTCTTTTATTTGTTTGTCATTTGTTAGATTCAATTCAGATTAGATCTTGAGATTTATTAAATAGATTAATTTTTCTTTGTGAAATTAGATTAAACTAAAGATAGTTGTTAATATAAACATTCTCTAAAAATATTTTCTTTTGTGAAATCAGATTAAAACTAAGTGTGTCAATGAGACGGTTCGGTTGGTTATTTAAAAAAATTATACCATCTCAATTTTCAAGTATTTATAATGTATAGCCAAATTAGATTTCTCAAAACCATCTCAATGTAACACCTCAGAATTCAAAAAAGGAAAGAAGGCCAAAAAGGGCTATTGGTACGATTCCACGAGACTAGTCTACGGTTCATAAGTAGTTCTATGGGTCGTAGACTAGTCTCATAAGAAGCATGATTTATTTTTTTTGAAATCAAGCCTAAGTAACCCATTCTACGGTTGAATATAGCAGTCCGTTGAATGGACTACACACCGTAGGAAGATTCCTTAGAAAGGTTCTAGACTTAGTGAAATTTTGAGTTGAAAGTTGAGGTCTACGGATAGGGTCTACGGACCGTAGGATTTTAGACGGTCCGCAGGAGTGAATTGTAGGATTTGTCTTTGATTTTAGGCCCAGTCACTCGATCAACGGTTGACCAGTACGGTTTGTAGGAATTTATACAGTTTGTAGATCGCAATCGTAAGGCCGTGTGAAAGTTATTTTAAAGGATGTTTTGGTCTTTTCCTATGCACTTAATTCCTATAATACATCTTTTTGTCTATAAGTAAGCCCTTATAACTGATTTTATCCCTAAATCTACCCATTCTCAAATCATTCTCCCAAAAATCCCCAAAATCCTCTCAAGCTTTTCTCTCAAGGAGCAAGGAAGAAGAAGCTAGGGTTTCAAGTTCAAGCCTTATTTTCACCATTGATTTTAGGCTTTGATCCTCAAGGTATGTAGGGCTTCATCAATGTGTTCCATCCACCCATTGAGTCTCAAGGTTTTTCAATTTTTTCAAGTCAAATTTCAATCAAGTTGGTTAGGTTTTCATTCAATTCCTCATGGGTTCTATGTGTATGGATCTAATTGATTGATTATGATCATATTATGATTGTTTAACTCAATTGCATGCTTTTCAAACAATTCCATGTGAACTCATGCATTGATCATGATTATGTTTATGAACCCTAATTGACAAGAAATTATGAAGCTATGAATGATGTTATCATGAACTTATGAATGATTTATGAAAATGATTATTTTATGAACTAGGTTACTATTGACATTCATGATATTGTGAAAGGTATTCTCACATGTAGGGATCATGGTTTGGTGGAAGATTTTCTCACTCATGCATGATTCAAGTTTTTAAGAGCTATTCTATAATATTTTTGGCTTAACTTAATTGTGATTTTCCATGGATGATGATATGCATATGATTATGACTAATTCCGTTGGGATTTTACTTAGCACCGAGAGTATATTGAGATGGAGGCTCTCTTCTTAGTAGAAGTCGGGTCTCTAGTAGCAATCTCTTTATACCTAACTACATTCCCGCGTAGATTGTCTTAAGTGACATAACTAGTGGATCAAACTAAGCTAAAAGTTAAGGTCCTTGCCTTGGCAAGTAAGGACATCTCTTTTCGGTGTGGGAACAAGACACCGAATTTCATGTTATAACTCACATGGTCTATGTCAATTAATAGTAAATATCCCACAAAACGAACTAAGTTACTTTCAAAGGTTTTATGAAGCTTTCCTTATAATTTCTAGATGTATTGACCATGTTCAAGTTCATAATGTTTCTTAAAAAGTTCTTTTACTACGTTTAGCTTGGTATGCATTTCATGTTTTCGATTATGTCCTCTTATGATCATGTTTCATGTTTTATTGCATTCCCCTCATACTTAATTAGTACGTTCCATGTACTAATGCATATTTTTGCCTACATTGTTTCAATAATATAGGGCTTGGCAACTCATCTCCCCCCGTTCGTGGCTAGTGAACACATAGAAATTTGAAGACTTGGTGAGTCCTCATACTCCGAGGACGATGTCGCTTTTATTGCTTTCATATGTCTTTTATCTTTCTGGATTTTGTATGTGGTTTACGGGTTACGTCCCGACCACTCCTTTTGATGTAATAGATAACTTTTCAAGACTATGTTAGACTTCCGCTTCATGTTGAAACTCTTTTATTGATATGAAATGCTTTACTTTTTTCTATTACTACGTGTATATGTATGTCAAGTGGTTTGTGTAGGTTCTCTCAGGGTCTTATACGCCATGTCACATCTAGGGTCTACTTTGGGTCGTGACACTTAATCACATTGATTTCTCTTCAGTATCGATATCGTTCGATTAATTATTTTATTTTCTAACTTTTAAAGTATCAACTTAAAATATACTGTTACTAAAATATTTCGTTTAATTATGTTCTTGAAGAAACACTTTAATTCTTCACCAAGAATTCAAGAATGTAAAATCTTGTTGCCAATTGTTTGATTTTAAACATTTAATAGGAATGCTTACATAGGTTTTGTCGTATTGTTTGATGGAGTATCTATTATAGTATTTTTTTAAAAAAAATTAAAGCTAATTGATTAAAGGATAATTAAAGAGTAAAGACCCAAAGTCATCCAGTCACCAGAGGCCTAGGACCTATGTTATATTTATATTTGAAAAATGTTATAAAATATATTTATAGATTAAACTTAACATATTATTAATATATAAAATATATTTACATACATGTAAGGTTATTCAGTTTGGTTCGGAAATTTTTATTTTTTTTTATAAAATTTATAAAACCCATCCTAATTCTTCGGGACGGTTATACACTTAAATAAAAGTCCACAATTTTATTAAAAATATGATGTAAATCGGTTCTGTACGGTTAGATTCGGTTGGTTCGGTCGATTTTTCATATTCTTTTGACACCCCTAATTAAAACTAAAGAAACTTGTTTTATAAAAAAATGGATAAGGGCCTAAAATGTCCCTCAACTATTTGAATTGGTATAAAAATACCATTCATCCACCTTTCGTCCCCCAAATACCCCTAACGTTAACCTTTTGGTTCAAAATATCCTCGATATTTGCCCTCCGGCTCATATTTGCCCTTATTTTTAATAGCTCCCCTAAAGTAAAATCATTAAATATTCATTTATTATATAACCTAACCTGTTTGGGTCAAATTTAAAACCTTCTCAAATAAATAACGAAAAGCGCATATAATTCATATTTTGACCTGATACGCTTGAAAAATAATATTCAAAAAATTATTAATTTCATGATATCTTTGAATTGACTTATTTTGAATCAATACCCAATTTTTTATAACACAACTCATAACTTGGGATCCATCTAAAATCCGCATCTGAATGTCGATATAAAATAAGATTATTATTTTTTATTAATATAAAAAATTTCTATTCAATTGTCTTGTTCATTACCTTTTTTTTTTTTTTTTTTTTTTCATATCTCTTATTCTTAATTAGGATATCAGAGACTCAAACTTGAAATGAATTTATGTGTTCATATTAATTTAATTTATATTATTATCATGGTGGGTAGGGTGGGGATAGGAGAGAAGATTATTTTTATTTGTTTATTATGAATTTTGTGTACACAAAAGAGAAAAATGCTATTAAATTACCATTTATTAAACCAATTATTTTTAAGTGAATGTCCTCGTTATTTTCCTCTTTCTTCTCCATTGTTTTGTCATAAGTTTTAAAAAATTTAAATTTAAAATGGTTGACAAGATCCAAGGAGGAAAAAAAAAGTAGAAGAGAGAGGAAGAGAATATGGGGTGGGGTGGGGCGGGGTGGGGGGGATTAGATCAATCATATGAGTCTGTATATTAAGTAATTTCAAAATATTGCTCTCTCATCCACCTTATGAGTGTGGACGGTTAGAAATAAGTATACTTTTTGAGTTAAAAGGTTGACATTAGGGGTGTGTTTGGTATGAAGGAAAATGTTTTTCATGGAAAATGTTTTCCTAGAAAATGTTTTCCTGGAAAACAAGTTGATTTTTGACTTATTTTCTCATGTTTGGTTGGTGAGTAGAAAATATTTTCCGGAAAAGATTTTTAGTGTTTGATTTATGAATGAAAAATATTTTTGAGAAATATCTTTTATTTTTACTAGAGTAGAAAATAATTTTTGAAATTGAAAATAATTTTTAAAAACAAACATAAATTTTTTTTTGGGGGGAGGGGGGGGTGGTAGGGGGTGGGTCGAGGGTAGGGGTGAAAATTTGAAATTTTGAAGTTGAAATATTTTTTAAAAACAAACTTAAATTTCTTTGGGGGGCTGGGGGCTGGTAGGGGGTGGTGGGGTGAGGGGCTGGTAGGGGGTGGATAGGGGGGGTCGGGGGTTGGGGTGAAAAAATAAAATTTTGAAGTTGAAAATATTTTTTAAAAACAAACTTAATTTTTTTTCTTTTTGAAGGGGGTTGGGGGGCTGATAGGGGGTTGATAAGGGGTGAGGGTAGTGGGTGCGGGGTAAAAAAATAAAAAATTGAAATTAGAAATATCTTTTAAAAACAATTTTTAATATATTTTTTTGGGAGGCGGTGGGGGTAGGGGTGAGGGTGGGGTAAAAAAAATTGAATTTAAAAACAAGCTTTAAAATTTTATTTTATTTTTGGGGGGTGGAGGTGGTTGGGGGGCTAGTTTGAGGGTACGGACAAAATAAATTGATTATTTCAACAAAAAAGTAATTGTAATTTGAAGTTGGAAGAGAGCTTTGGAAAATATTTTCCTTAAGTTTTGAAGGGAAGTTATTTTCCTTAAATTTGAGGAAAATGAGTTGATTTGGAAAATATTTTCCAAAACATTTAACCCAACCAAACATGAGAAAATTGGAAAATATTTTCCGTCATACCAAACACACCCTAGATGTATTTGGGGGGCCGAAGGATGGACAAATGGTAATTTTATATCAATTCAAATAGTTGAGAAATATTTTAGCACTTCTCCATTAAATAATAAATAAATTTAAAACTATAAGCTTGAGGAACAAAAGTTTTGGGCTAATGGACTTGATTGATGCGTTTTGGGCTGATCTCATTTGACCCATGAGAGGCATCCAATTTGGGATTGAAGAACAACCCATTTCAACGTCGGCAATTTGCTTATCATCTACCTTCTCCGGCGAATTCAATCGGTTTTTCCCCAGTGAAGTAAGTTTCCATCTTTCTCTCTTTTCACTTGTAATCGTGAAAAAATATCAATTGTAAATCATGATACTGTGTAAAAACATGAAAAAGTAGAGGATTACTTGATTCATGATAGGCAAAATTGAACCACTATGACTGTAATTCAGAGGAATCAGCTAGAGTTTAATATCTGTTTTGCAAGCTGAATTACTTGCTTTTCCAGTTCCTCGATCTTTCTTTTGTCCATTTTAGCATCACTACTTTAAATAATTACCTCACTTTCAAAATATATGAGCTTGAAAACTTGGTTACTGAAGCATAACTCGGGAAGGAAAATGGTAAAATTAATGCTTTAGAAACTTCAATTACAGGGCAATACTCACTTTCCCTGTCCTAGCCTTAGTAGATAGAGTTACTTGGTACCTGTTGTTGCTAGGAGTTGATGTGCATCCCGTGTGCAAAAGCTGGTTTGGACACCACGGTTATTAAAATAAATATTCATTTTGGAAACTACCATTTGGTAAATGGGAGAGGTTTCCCATAGCAAACCAAACTACCAGAGAACTTTTGACAAATTTGCTTGAGTTTTCTGTTATCAAACATGGCAGTTCCTTTCTCCATGGCTCTTCATAGCAGCTCACTTTTCATTTCAATTAGATATTCTCACTTCCAGTTAAAACGATGGCAACATCAAGGGCAATAGTAATCCTTTTAGCAGTATCAATCATGTCAATATGATATTTGTTCAGATTCAAAGCACATTCGTCACTAATGACATCTCCTCCTACAAGTATTGAAATGTTCTCCAAGTTGGCTCTTCTGTTACCCCCATAGCCAAGAGCTTTAATGATGCAATGAAATACTAGACTCAGGCGTTACTGGTGAAAATAATTGATTGCAACAACAAAATTATTAGCAAGCAAATATTTCCTTCCAGAAGAACTCTCTGATGGTCCTTTTACTATTATATTGCTCCATATCCATGCAAGCTCTTCTCCCATTTTATTTATGATAGTAACTAGTAAGTAAAGTTGACATAACCTTGTAACTTCTTGTACCACATACTTTAACAATTTCTTTTTGGTTTTCACCTTCAATATTTCTATGCAATCTAGTGTTTTAAGGAGCTAAGCGTGTAATGAACATCATCATTACTTAGTAAACTTTCTAAAAGATGTATTCCTCTATCCAAAGATCCTTTATCAAGAGATCCGTAGCAACAAAAAACAATCAAATATTGTATAGTGACTCCATAAGCAGCTTGTAGTAGCAAACCAGATCTAACCAATACATTCTTGAATATGCCTTCATTGGAGTTATTATTTAATGAAAAGTTCAGGAACTGAAACTTGAATCCTTCACTGTATTCCACTTTCATTACCCATGATACCAAGAGAGTAACTATCCCCAAGCTCTCATACTCGATAGCTACAAAGTCAAAGATGCCTCCCAACATATCTTCTGATCTGGGCTCTTGCCTCCCTATAGTGCATTAAACATAACCATGCATCCGGAACATCAAGTACTGGAGCGTCTTAACTAATCAAGTTCAATGACCTTCCTATAGCGGTGTATGGATTTTCATTTCTCGATGATTTGCCATTCAGGTTTTATGCATTGATATGATTAGGTTTCATAGATTTAGGAGCCCTTTGCTTAAGTGAAATAATGTGGAAAAAAAGAACATGGAAAGAATGTCTTTACTACTATTTTGTGGCTGATATATTGGATACCATTTCATGATTTTCAGTTGGTTTTCCATAGTTTTTTCTGTAGTTTTCAAGTGTTTATTTTAGGTTTATTGACCAAAGCATAACCTATTAAGAAGCCTAGTGCACAACCTTAGTTGTTTTAGAGGATTTTCTAGTATATTTTATTTCAAAGCTACATAATATATAGGGAGAAGTATGTAAGGATAGTGCAAGGATAGTGCAAGGATGTGCAATGTATTTTTCTTTCCCTTCCCTTTTGGTCCTTTGGAAACAGTTGATAACTAAACTTAATAATTAGTCGGTTCTCGAGGGGTGCGTAACACACTTTCTCCTTAGCGGAAAGGTCCGAATTCTTGAACCTTTCTTAATTCACAGAGTATTTTACAAGCTTTTAGAAACTAAAGGAATGTTACAATAGATAGCATTTTAGTTTTCCATCCTAGTAGACATTTGCACGCCCTACATTTTTTTGGTTGTAACTCTGAAAGAGCCCTTTGGATGAGTCAAATATTCTTCTGGTTTTCTCTTGGCTGCAGAACATTTTTTTAAAACTGACTTTAAAATGTACAGGAAAGATGTGTTAACATTCATTAGCACAGCGACATAAACTAAACTCTTTCTTTTTTCCATGTTTTTTGGAGTTTTAGAACTATGACAAAGTTGGATTTTCTTTCGTATTCCTATGAGCCGTTTTGGACGGGGGAACTCTATATTGAAATCATAGCTTATTTTAATCCTGCTTTGGTTTTCCTCTTTCTGTTTTCCAGATAAGAGCAAATATCTTGATGTCTTCACTACAAGAAACTTAAAGATATATAAATGTCCTTTTCTTGTTACTATGCTGTTTCATTATACTTGTAAATTTGGATATTATACCCCTTTAGGATTATTTGGTTTGGGACCTTTGGGTCAATGATAAAGAAGAAACTTAGTCATATGGTGTTGGCAATGCTGAATTACAAATTTGAGACTGGGATATTATGAAATGGAGTTCAACATTTTGTTTAGGGTTAATTCTTTTTGCTTCGACACACTTATACCTATTATCATAATCTAACTTTTGTGCCATAATAACTACAGGATGGGAGAACTGCAGGTGGAAAAGCATGTTAAGTACATTTTAGCAGTTGAAAAGGTACAATTCTTGTTCCAGCTCTACTTCTTTCTCTTTTTTTTCCCTTTCATCTTATATTGTATTTGTTATTGGCTTATTGCATTACTTGTTGACGGGTAAATTTTCTACTTATCTGCATCGGATTTTCTGGTATTCATGCGGCTGGTATCTACTTCTTACATATGACTGGCACTTCCCAAACATACAACTGGAAGACAAAATATTTCTTTACAAACAGACAAAGGTTAAATGGAATTGGGAATAATTAATTCATTGTGTTTGAAGCAGACTTCAAATGGCAGTTAGTAAGGACAAAGAATGTCCAACAACTCTAGGAGAAATGAATCCCCTAATATTATAGCTGTGAATGACCTGCAAATATTTTACTTTCAGTTGCAAGATGAGTAAACATAGATAAAAAAAAAATTGGTGGATTGTTGTCTTACTATATTTATGTACATATGATATTATTTTTATTTCTAAAATGTGCTTATATAACTTTAGAGAAAAGATGACTTTGAATCTGTGGTGATGGAGCATCTGAGGTTAAATGGGGCATACTGGGGATTGACAACTCTTGATATTTTGGGAAAGCTTGATGCTGTGGATCAAGATGACGTTATTTCATGGGTCATGCAGTGCCAACACGAAGATGGTGTGTCTTCTTGCACTTCGTTTTGTTTTGTGACAGTAATTTTTTGTACATATTTCCAACTGTACTGCAATATTCTGCCAGCTTCTGTGTTAAGGATATATATATATATATTTATTTATTTTCTCTTTTCCTCCCTCTTGTGGTGGGAGAGTTAGCTGTTAAGTTACTTTAGATGATCTTTACGTAAAAGTTCACTTCTCCATTTGTCCAATATGCAAGTGGATTTGGTGGTAATATTGGTCATGATCCACATATGTTGTATACACTTGGTGCAATTCAAGTCTTGGCCCTATTTGATAAACTGCATGTTCTTGACGTTGATAAGGTGTCAAGCTGTATCCTTCATCACATCTTCTGGAATCTATCATTGTCCCGGAGTTCCTGGTTGCAAAGTCCGTGGAATGATCTTTCCAACGCCGCTGAGTTTGCTCGTTTCCGAGTTCGTATGAGCGAGTTATGCCCTTTGAAAGTTGGGCAGTTGGCAGGGAATCCGTCCGGAAATTGTAAAGGTATTTTGGTCTTTTCCCTAGCCTTGTCTTTGGATATATATTAAGGTGTAAGACTGATTTTTTATCAGTTTTTCCCTTTTTAAAGAGAGTAAGAGTTGGGGTTCTTGAGAGAAAGGAGAGAAAGGAGAAGAAGAAGCAAACTTCGTAAAGATCGTCGTGGTTTTCTTTCGAGGATGATCCCTATTAAGGTATGTGAGTTCATAGTGTTAGGTTGGTTCTTTCCCCCACATGCCAAGCTCGTTTAATTTCGAGAAAAGATTTAGTTGTGTTTGTTGAAATCTTGTGATGATGTTTGTTGAAGTTGTAGTTGCGTTGTGTTGAAGTTCTTGTTGGTTTGGTGTATGTTTCGGGTGGTGTTTTTGAGTTGAATCTATTGTATGTTGAGAGGTTTATGATTTTAAGTGTTTGGGGCTGGAAACTTTGATGTGTAGAAGGTTTAGAGTTAGAGAAAACAAAGGAGAAAAGTCAAGTTTTCGGGGAAAATGGCTGGGGCGTCACGCCAGCCAGCGCGCCCCAAGAGGGACTCTGAGGTCCAGCCCTTGGGGCGCCGCCCCTACCAAAGCCCCAACCAGAGCCCCAACCAGACCTCTCTGAAGTTTGAGGTCTGGCGCTCCGCGCCTCTCAGAGCGCCAAGTTTTCTCATTCCTTCCCCACTCTTTCATACATGTTCCTAGGTGTTGTACCTATGTTTCATAGTTGTTTCCAACACTCCAAGGTACGTTTAAACGTCAAGAACTCATCAATAACACGTGATCAAACACCTTGAATTCATGTTTCCAATTCAAGGAGAGTTAGTTTCCAAGTCAAGTGAAGTTAAGAGTTGAGTTTAGAAGTTAAAAAAGTGAGTCAAGGTAAGTCTTTAAAGTTGTTCAAGAGTCTTTATTGAATGTTTTAACTTCATTTTAAGGCTCAAGTTTCAAGTCAAGTAAAGAGTAAGAGTCAAGTGTTTCAAGTTGAGTAAAGAGTTTAAAGCTGAGTTCATTTCTCAAAGGTTATTAGGGAACTATGTATTCCCAAAGAAGTTTCTAAATGTTTTTACATTTGAGTAAGAAAGGGACTATGATTCCAAAAGAGCCTTTGGGCTAGTTTTCAAGAAAAAGGAACATCGATTCCAAGTGAGCCTTCGGGCAAAGTTTTGAGTAATTATCTCAAATAAAGAAAGATGTGTTTAAAACACTTATGAGCTAAGTATTTTTGGGAGTAGTCTTAAGCACCGAATTGGGGACACGAGTTCATATTAACTCAACTCTCCATAAGAACCATGCGCCAACATGGGAGTTAACGGGTCATACTTTTTAGATGAACCCGTAAGATTAAGCTAATGGATCCACTTGGTATAGGATGGTCCTTGGGCAACGTGAGGTAAAACGTTGTATCACCACTAGGGCTCGTAGTGGTGATTGTCGGTTAAAGAATCTCCCACTAAAGTTATATTACTTTTATACAAGTAAAGTTGAGTTTCTTGTTGTTCTATCATTAACAAGCTAAGTTGTTTACACTGTTTTACAAGCCTTATATATTGCATGTGTCGTATTGCTTTATATATTGAGTTCGGTTATTCATGAGTTGAACAGAGCCAAGGTAAGAGTTCATTTATACTCCTTTCAAGCATAGGTTGTGGTTTAGCTTTCCAGCTCGTATACTCGTACATTCAATGTACTGATGTCAGTTGGTCTGCATCTTATTATGATGCAGACACAAGTACCCAGGGCCAGCATCCGGTTCGCCGTTGATCCAGTTGAGTACTTCAGAGTCAGTGGTGAGCCTCTTTGCATTCCGGAGGACTCGGTTATTTTGTTCTCTCAAGTTTTGTTTTATTAGGATGTCGTGGGGTCTGTCCCAACATCTATCTCAGTATTTTAGAGGCTTCATAAACAGTCAGTTAGTTAGTGTGGAGTCTCTCATCTATGTATATATGTAAATATTCTATTTTGAGACTCGAGTTGCCTTTTTGGCCAGATTTTATTTCAGTCAGGTTGTTTTAAAAACCTTGCATTGCATTGAGTTTTCCGCTGAGTTAAGAAAGCCAGGCCAAGGGTTCGCTTGGGGGCCAACAATGGTCTTCGAGTGCCAGCCACGTCCAGGGTGTAGTCTCGGGGCGTGACATATATGAAGTTTGTTGCACTAATAGCATTGATTGTTTTTGCCGATAACCTCGGAAATCAGTACTGGTATGTTTGGGTCATTTGGTGAGATTTCCCTGACACCTAAAATATGGTGACACTAATTAGAAGGCACTCATCAGTTGATTAATATTAATGTAATTGGCAGTGAGTCCATTAAACAACAATTGAGGATCTGTAACCAAGGATAAACTTGACTTTTTAGGCTAGATATTGCAGGCCTGCAAAATGAAGACATATCCTTTTCTGGTGACATGTGGGGTGAAGTTGATACACGGTAATAGTTGCTCATTTTGCTTACTGTTCTAATATTTCAGCATGCGTCAGTGTAGTATTGACGTGTTTTATTTTCTTTAAATTTTACTTATACTTGCAGGGATTTATCTTTCATTTTAGATATTTGGAACAAAATAATAGTAATATTAGAATGTGTGACCTAAATTAAGTCTTCTTTTAGGTTTTCTTACATTGCAATTTGTTCTCTAGCATTGCTGCGCCAGTTGGATAAAATTGATGTTGGAAAAGCAGTGAAATATATTGTAAGTTGCAAGAATGTGGATGGTGGATTTGGATGCACACCTGGAGCAGAATCTCATGCAGGGCAGAGTATGTTGAATAAAGAAATAAATGATTTTTTTTCATATTTTCTATAGTTGTACGAACCAAAACATGAACAAGAGCCCCTATGTGATTTGAGTTTTGTATTATGTTTGTTTCAGAGTTGCAAAATATTCGCAAGATTTTAACATTTCATGTTCCAGTAAATCCAAGATTCCACTCCTAAGTAATTTTGATTAGTGTCTCGTAATAGCGTAGTTTCGATATCTGGATTAACAATCAAGATAAATTATCTGTTTGTAGGTCCTTCATTGGTGAAAACTGAAAACTAATGCAAACTAACTGAGAGTGCTCTGAAATAATTTTTTTTCTATTTTTATCGTCTCTTCTCTTGCATGGTACAAACCTTAGTTGCGCAAACTCTTCACTTTTGATGCCACACCCGTCTCGCATTCTCCAAAAATACACTACTTTTGGTGAATCCAACACACACCCGTTGGCACTTTTGAAGAGTCCGAGCAACATAGGAACAAACAGGGTCTGCTGGAGGACTTTGTTTCTCTTTAATAGAATATTTTATTTATCATAGCCCCATATGTTGGAAAGTTGGGGGAAGAGTGCATTTCCATCGCAAAAGATTCAATCCAGCCACAGGTTTCCCTACGGCTACCTTGTTACTACTTCACCCCAGTCGAAGATTCAATATATACGACAATTAGTCAAAGCCATAGTATCAGTGAAAAGTTAGGAGGGAGCAAGGTTTTGGCTATCTTTTTTGTTTTTAACCTCCTTGTGTTACATTTAGTTTCTATCTTTCGCTAGTCTTCTTATCATGTATAAGTCATTTTCTCCTGCATTACTGTATTGCAATTGTTACTCAGCATCTGCATTGCAGTTTTTTGTTGTGTGGGAGCTCTTGCAATAACTGGTTCTATGCATCATGTTGATAAGGACCTCCTTGGTTGGTGGTTATGCGAAAGACAAGTCAAACCTGGAGGTCTAAATGGGCGTCCTGAGAAGCTTCCTGATGTTGGTTATTCGTGCTAAATTAAACTTCCTATTTGTATGTCACTTGAGCTTCATTGATATCCCTGTTGTTTCCTCTCAGGTCTGCTACTCTTGGTAGGTTCTCTACAGCTTAATCATGATTGACAGAGTGCACTGGATCGACAAGGAGAAACTTGCAAAAATTATTTTGGATTGTCAGGTTACATCTGCATTTGACCAGTTATTTCAGTTGAATCTTAGTCATATATATATATATATATATATATATATCATATTTTCATGTTACTGTATGACTCTCTCATCAACTTACAAAACTTACCTTACTTTGTGAATGCAGGATACAGAGAAGGGTGGAATTTCAGATAGACCAGATGATGCGGTTGACGTCTTCCACACTTACTTTGGAGTCGCTGGTAAAAGTTTGATGATCATGCTGAATAAATGGTTAGCGTATTTTTTTCTGTAATGACATGGTGGATGTCATACTTTTGGGCATGATAACTTCATATATGATGAGAGATGGAAACTTGGAAGTCTGTTATGAATACATGACCCTTAAATCATAAAAAATCTTTTGTTCCAATATTGTTTGTTACTTACATGTTGTAGTACATATCATTACCTTGAATAAGATTCTGAGCTAACTAGGGTGTTCATAATCAGCCATTCACATTAACTTTAGCCATGATGCCAACCTTTCTGACCACTAATGTGGTATCTTGGAATAACACTCAACATGAGTGTGTTAGCCATGATGCCAACCTTTCTGACCACTAATGTGGTATCTTGGAATAACACCCAACATGGGTGTGTTAGCCATGAACATGATTAAAGATCATTAGTTACAAACACCCCTGCCATGGCTGTGTTAGCAATTCAATCAATGATGCCAACTTTCTGATGGACAAGGGGGAGGTTAGTAAAATGATGTGCAGACATGTTTGTCTCTAGAAGAAATTGCAATAATCTCCTTCTGCATCTGAGATGATTTTAGAGATACCAATTTATGTTAAAAGGCAAGTGATAAATAGGAATATTGAAATGATTTATGTTAAAAGTGGTACACCGTACACCCATAGTTGTCTACTTCATTAACATGGTTCACTTTTTCTGAATGGTTGAAGTTGACTTTTCAGACCCGACTTTCATAACTTATTCCTTTGTATTTTCTGCATTGCAGGACTTTCACTTCTTGAATATTCAGGACTAAAACCTATAGATCCTGCTTATGCGCTGCCTGTTAGTGTTGTAAACAAAGTTATCCTTCCATGTCGTCCTTGATTCTGGTGCATAATTGCTCTTGGTATGAAATTACCTAAATGTTTGGCACTTGAAGGAAGGTGATTGGTGTTATTAGAACTGAAACATTGTTTTCGTCACCATGGCTGGAGCCATATGCTGGGCAGATTGGCTTTATCTCTTGTTCTTGTGCAACCTGTGTTCTGGCGGAAGTTTAAGAAACAGTTTAATATATATAACATTGTTTCCATTTCCATATTTTTGCGTCTTAGGGGGGAATGGTGGGTTCAACACCCTGTGCTTCCTTTAGCCTCTTAACTGTAAATACACAAGAGTTTTTCTAGTCCTTGTGTGTTACACACATAAGAGTATTGGATACATTATTTTCTCTGAAATCACATTACACAGGGTGTCCTGATCTATGATTTACTAGGTCGTACTAAATTTGCTACTGTACACAGGATGCATCAAGTTATGTTGAAATGAGTAAATCAAGGAGTAATTCAAAAGTACGGACAAGTATAAGTGTAACGACCCTTAAGGTCATTTTTTGGTTTTCGTATGTTTTCCTATGTTTGATCCTCCCCTTAGCTTTGGGTTGGTATTTATGATTAGCTGGGATGGATGGTCCGATTTTTGAGATGAGCAGATGAATTTTGGAAGAGTTTTTGAGTTTTGGAAGTATGGAACTTAGGAAGTTTGATCGAAGTCAACATTTGATGTTAGCGAGGTTGGATTCGGGTTTTAACTATTTTACTAAGTTCGAAGGGTATGTTGTGACTTAGGTGGATGGGTTGCAAGGGTTCCGAGGCACTCGGGAGCAATTCAAACCCTTGATTGGAAATCTTGAGTGTCTTATGTTTGGAGTTGACCACGATTAAAATATGTACGATGGAGTCAATACTCGGGTTAGAGCAGTGGGAGGAGACTTGGAGCATTTCCCAGTTGAGACGGGACTACACTGGGGATTAGTTGTTAGCCCTTTTTTATTTGTTTTGGCGATGGATGAGTTGACATGGTCTATTTAGGAGGAGGTTCCATGTTGTATGTTATTTGCAAACGTAAAACTACTAATTAATGAGATACGAAATAGTGTCAATGCTAGATTGGAGTTCCGGAGACAAACTCTGGAGTCCAAAGGGTTCAGGTTGAGAAGTACTAAAACGAAATATTTGGAATGCGAATTTAGTGGTGTTGAATGAAGTAGGCGTAAAAGTGAGACTTGCAACATAAACTATTTCCATGATAAAAGTTTTTAAGTATCTTGAATTCGTAATCTAGGAAAGTGAGGACATCAACGATGATGTCACACGTCACATTGGAGTGACATGAATAAAATGTAGGCTTGTCTCTGAAGTCTTGTGTGATAATAAGAACCACCTAAATATATAAAGGTAAGTTCTACTAGAAATTAAAGCTTGAAATGCTATTAGGACACAATTCAATAATTGAATTTTTCCAACATGTGCCAAGAACTTAGGTGTCCAGTTTGTAATTCTACCTAGCATCCTATCAAGTAGGAGATGACACTGCCACAGTTAGTTTTTTGGAGCTAGAGTAACCTCAAGATATCTAAATGGTAACTTCCCGATAAAATCATCTGCCTTTTGCCTGTCTATTTTTTATTAGAGCCGTCAATATGGGCTAGGCCCGTTGGGTCGACCTGGCCTAATCCGTGATTTGATAGGATTGGACTATGATTTTTGGAGCCCATTTAATAAAATGGCTTTTTAGCCCGGCCTGAATAAGCCTGCCAATTTTTTGGGCTTATGAAATATGGATAGGGCCGGCCCGTAGGTCAAATTAAAATTAATTAAAAAATAAAAACAAAATAGAGTATTAAAAATAACAAGAGTTTAAACTCAAAATCTGTTTAAAGTTTGAAATATTACAATTTAATACAAATTATATTTATAAAATATCTACTACATGAAATTAAAATTCCCCAAAAGTTGTAGGGAATCACTATATCGGCCATAGCCTATGGAATATTGTCATGGTTTTTGTGTTTTATTATGATCATTGGAAAACAATTAACTTAATATTTATATTTAGCTATTTATGTTTTTACTTGAAATCAAACTTAATAAATATAATAAAGATAATTTTATTTGTGGATTTGATCAAGTAGTAACACTAACACCATGTAATATCGTCTTGTCAATATTTATGATAAAAATTTTAAATTATAATTTAATTTAAAAAATTATAAAAAATATACTTTTAAGAAAAGAGGGTTGGCCCGGCAAAACCCGTATCTCACGTAATTGTGGGCTGGGCCGACTATTTTCTGGCCCATACAAAAAATGGGATAGCCCGGCCTGACCCGTTAAATTTCAAAGCCTGTATGGGTTAGCCCGGATGGGATGGACTAGCCCATATTGACAGCTCTAATTTTGATCATGCAACTTGATGAGATTTTTTTTTATTTCATATCATTTCACTGATTCATGACTTAGAAGAAACACACTATCATCCAACCTCGGTGATCAAAGCCATTACAGCGAAGAATTGATCTGAAATGAAGCATTTCGTCTATAGGCATTGTAGAAAGGATAGAATATATATGCATCTGATCATTTTTCTCAAATTGTTTCGGTATGATGGACTGAAGGGGGGAGGGGGGCGCTAGAGAAAATGCAACACAATAGAAGAGTTCGCTCCACCGCATAAAATCCTTGAATCAATTCAACCACGACTACCATCCATGCTGTCCATTTTCATTATCTTCCTCTCCCGGAAAGGGGATTAGAGAAAGATAGTTTGCTTCTTTCTTGGACGGACGATGGCGACTTATATAGTAGTCGGCGTTAAGTACAAAAACAATTTTGTCTATTATTTGTGTTGATTATATAAGTTATTTCAATTATTTAATCACTTTATTATCAACAATTATTTCACTGGATTAGCTACTTTGCTTTTGACCTTATTCAAACAAATTCAATTGTTGACCTAATAATTAAATTTTAAGATAAACAGACAGACGATATAAACAATACATACAAACACTTAAACTATGTAAGAGTTGATAACTAGAAATCGATCAAACTACACATCGTGCAATATTATTATTGATATATATTTAAATATATATAACTTAAATTCTTTTTTTCTCAATAATGTTAGAAGATTAATTGTCTAGCTTCTCCAAACATACATAGAGAAAAATATGGATAGAAAGACCATGTCTTATCGAACTATCGGTTAATCCGTTTGCCTAGTGGACAAGAATTAAGCACTTGCATGCATGAAATTAAATATATTAGGCACCAACCATGCATTGCCAACAAACTCAAGCTTTTATTTCTTTGAAATTTCCTTTTGAATAGCCTATTTCCTCTTGTTTCTCTTCCCTCAAATAACAACAATTAATAAATAAATATTCAATCCTAACACCCTTCTCTTTCTTTCTTTCTTTCCTATTCCAAAATCAGAGCACCCTTGGCCTAATCAACGTAAGTTTTTCAACTATTTTTTTTGGGAGTTTCAATCAAACATTGCAATTTTTATTTCTTTTATCATCTTTAATTTTGCCTTAGTGAGAAGCATTTTGCAAAGTTCGTTGAAATGTTAATCAACAATCCAATCAGAGTCAGAGTTAGAAATTTTGAGTATATGAGTTCAAGTTATTAGATACTTGATAAATTCTCATACAAATTAAATATTTTTTAATACAAATACAAGGTCTATATCAAAATTACTGGACTCTACCAAATCCATAATCAGAAGACTATATCCACCCTAGCATCCAATTATACATTTTTTTTAAACGAGTAGCATTGACATCGATTACAATTTGAATTAGCATGCGATTACATATAACATAGTAATTTTTAACATTGACGATATATACTTGTTTTACAACCCCCCGCCCCCAAAAAATAAAAAACCAACACATATATATTTCAAGGGTTATTACATTTAGATGCATGAGTAAGCTTTAATTAATAAAATAAAGATAAGAGGTTTTGAGTCATTGTGATTGGTTTTGATGGTACTAAAATATCTATCCAAAATAGATTAGATTCTTTGTTCCATATGCTTGGTCATTGGTGCTAAGCTCATCCTCATTACATCACTAGTCACTATTTTTTTTTTTAACAAAAAAATAATAAAAATAAAAATAGTGGGTATAAATTCTTATCATTGGGGCCCCAAAGAACAACGTTTGATTTCTGTACGTTTTTGTTTGTTGTACAATATGTCTTTAAATAATCGTTTCAACAAATTTAATTTAACTTTTTTGTTAAGAAAGTTATGCAAACGTATATTTTTCGGGTTTATCTTTAATGTTTTAATTAGTAGTCTTAATTAAGTGAAAAAATTGAGAAAACATGACAAATAATTAAATGAAAACATGTTTTTCTTTTAATGTATTCAAAAGTACTGCTAATAGAGTATAGTTTCACTTTATATTCAAGGAGATTTCGATGCGTGTAATATATTGAGAAAATAATTAAGTAGATAAAAATGTGTTATCTTTAACCGCCTAAACTTTTAATGAGATGATCACACATTTTTACCACTATTAGAAATAAAGGTTTTATTTTCATCACAATTTTTTGTTGGTCTGTACAAAAACATTCCTATGCTTCTTCTCTCACCGATTTAATCAAAATATCTATGGAGATAAACACTGAACATTTTTCAATAGAAAATTTCAGTAGGGTACGTAATAGATGCTTTTGATTTTTTATTAATTCTTTTAGAATAACTCCATTTATTTATTTTCCTTGTTAGATTCGAAAGTGATCGAGTTTGAGTTGGTTGGAAGGGTGTTCGTGGAAAACGTTGGACCAAGAGAACCAATAATAAGTTTTGTACGTCCATAACATTATTGAATTATTATATATATATATACATAGGTATTATTTTTGTTTAGTATATAATATAATATAAAGGAGGGGATAAAAAAAAAGAAAAAAATGGAGTCATCACCAGGAGGAGGAGGAAGTGCAACAAAATCATTGATGGACAATCTTTTGGGTCTTTTGAGGATCAAAATAAAGAAAGGAGTTAACCTTGCTGTTCGTGATGTACGTACAAGTGATCCTTATTGTGTTGTCAAGATGGGTAAAAAACAGGTACAACTCTTTCTTCTTTCATCCTAACGTTGCTAACTAATTGAATTTTCTTATAATCCATCGCTAATTTGCAGCTAAATGAGATTAGCATGAAATTTTTGTTGTTTAGCTACAAAATTATGTTTGTCGTTATTATATATTTGATAAGACTATCTCCTTAATGTGTAATTCGGGTTCAATTGATGTTCTAAAGCTTTGACAATCAAGGATCTAAAATCATTATTATTGAACTAAGGGTTATTTTTGGTAGGATATATAAGAATAGTGTTGAATATGGTGTATTAGTTATGCTTACATTAGTTACACTAGCTGATAGTATTTCTTATGCAGTATTTAGTTTGATGTATTTAAAAGGGATAAGGCACAAGTACCCCTAGACTGTGATCGATATCTCAGAGACATACTTTAACTAAATTAAGGTCCTATTACCTCTGAACCCATTTTTCTGTAATTTGTACACCTTTTTAGCTTACGTGGCATCCAAGTATCTCCAACGCGCCTCAACTATGTGGAGTCACGGAGTGTACCACGTAATTCAAAAGGTGTATAAAATTACAAAACAAATTAGTTTAGGGGTAATAGAACTTTAGTTTAATTAAGGTGTGTCGCTGGAATTTCGATTATAGTGTACGAGATACTTATGCCTTTTCCCTATTTAAAATAATATGCATTATTATATAATTTCTAACAATATACAATATACAATTTTGTTAAAATAATATGCACTATTATATAATTTCTATAAAGAAATCATTAGTTATACATTGATTATATCAAACAAGATATTAACAATATACAATTTTTTTTTTCTAATACACTCCGCTAAATGACGCTAAGTTTTGACTTAAATGCAGAAACTAAAGACACGAGTTATAAAGAAGGATATTAATCCTGAATGGAATGAAGATTTGACCCTCTCTGTTTCTGATCCCAGTCTTCCTGTTAAACTGGTAATTTTTCATTCATCAATTGTATCGAATGTCCGTTTTGGTAGAATATTCATGAGGGACTTTCTCAGATTTTACACATTTGAATACTTTTATGGGATAAGACACAAGCAACCCCTTAGACTATGACCGAAATCGCAGAGACACATCTTAACTAAATTAATGTCCTATAACCCCATAACTCATTTCTTTTGTAATTATGTACACCTTTTAGCCTATGTGGCCTCCAAACATCTCTCACACGCCTGGAGTCACGGAGTGTGCCATGTAAGCCAAAAGGTGTATAAAATTACAAAAGAAATGAGTTCAGGGGAGGTAATTGGACCTTAGTTTAATTAAGATGTGTTTCTGGAATTTCAGTCATAGTCTAGAGGATACTTGTGCTTTATCCCTACTTTTATCGACATATAGTTTGCTTATTAATATCTCTATTGACAGACTGTATACGATCACGACACATTCAGCATGGATGACAAAATGGGAGATGCAGAGTTTGACATCAAATCATTTGTAGAGGCACTGAAGATGAACTTACATGGGCTACCATCTGGCACTGTAATTACAAGAGTACTGCCTTGCAGGACAAACTGTCTTGCTGAAGAGAGTCGAGTTATTTGGGATGATGGTAAAGTTGTGCAAGATATGATTCTAAGGTTGAGAAATGTTGAATGTGGAGAAGTTGAACTACAGCTTCAATGGATTGACCTTCCTGGTAGTAAGATTGGGTAGAAATTAATCAGGATGTTTACTTTGCTTGGAACCTGTTTTTTCTGTTCCTATAATTTAATGGTTTGTGGGATTTGAAATTGAAGTTTGATATATATAATATAGATCAAGTTTGATGAAGACCTTTTCACTCTGCACTTGTATGTGCACAAGGTTTGTAGCTTAGTGGATATGGGGTTTGAAAGTTTATCTTTTTAGTCATGTTATTCAATGGAATTACTTATGTTATCTACTATGTAATAATGATGATACCCTTTTCTACAGAAAATTGCATACTTTTTTAAAAAAAATTCATGTGTGTGCATACTTTCGTAAACTCTTGAACGAAGAGGGGATATATATTGTATTGGGAGATTTGGAGTACTATGGGAGACGTCGAGATTTTGGGTATGGTAGGAATATCAATGTTGAGGAGGTTAGGGGTACTGCTATTTAAAAACGTGGACAATGCAGGTATGGAGTGGTTGATTGGATTATTATTACATGTTGTTTCTAAGAAGGCAAAAGTGCCCGAAGAATGGAGGAGTACAATGATCATGTTGTAAAAGAATAAGGGCAACATCCAGAATTGCAGGAATTATATGGGCATCAAGATGTTATGCCACACTTTAAAAGTTTGGCAAAGGGTGGTAAAGATGAGGGTGAGAAGCGGTGAGTCTATTTCTGAGAACCAGTTTGGATTCATGCTGAAATGCTCAACTATTAAAGTCATTCACATTGTAAGAAGATTCCTAGAGCAGTATAGGGAGATGAAGAAGCATTTACACATGGTGTTTCATCATCAACCTAGAAAAGCATACAACAATCCCGAAGAAGGTTTATAGAGATGCTTGGAGGCTAGAGATGTATTTGTGGCGTACACTAGGGTGGTCAAGGACATGTATGATAGAGCCAAGATCCGACTAAGGAGAGCGAATGGAGACTTGAGCACTTTTCAGTTGTGATAGGGTTGTACAAGGATCAACTCTTAGCCACTAAGGTGTTTGAATGAATTGACATGACACATCCACGATGAAGTAGCATGGTGTATATTATTCGTGGATGACAAAATTCTAATTGTCCAGATTCATGGAAAAGTTAATGTGGAGGTGTGGAGATAGAACTTAAGAGTGTAAAGAGTTTAGTTGAGCAAAATCAAACAGAATATTTAGAGTGAAAGTTTAGTGACGTAGCACATGAGGCTAGTGTGGAAGTAAGACTTGATAATAACCGCGAAAAGCAAACTATATTATATATGACCATAATAATATAACAGAACTACTTATACCAAATTAATAATAACAAAAAAAAAGAGTTAATATCTCAAACGATCACTCAACTTTGAGAATTTATTTAGTAAAGTCATTGAACTTTGTTTTATATCAGTAAAATCACTGAACTTATGCTTTTGTATCAATAAAATCATTCAACTAAAATTATTATTCATATATAAATATATAAAATTATTTCTGTTGATCCACATGTAATTAGATTCAAACTCATTCATAATTCTACCCATTAACCCAATTAAAAACCCACACTTCTTCAACAATAGCCAAAACTAAATTCTAATTTGTCCCGTTATTCCTCTTCCATATTATCTACCCGATTTTTTTCCACTTCCACACAGATTTCCCCTCTACTGTTACACATAAATTCACATCCATATTTTATTCAGCTTCAGATTTTACTGAAGATTATAAATTTTTCAGTAATAAAACCTAAAATCTTGAAATATAAATTGATGGTTCTTGAATTTTTAGTATAGATAATTGTCAATTTGTCTATGATGATAGTGGGTTATGCAACATGTTTTTGTTATTGTCCGTGTCACTTCGAAACGGGTCGTTTATATTGCCAGCTTAACCATGCAAAAATTTCTGCAATTGGGACTTCTTCAGCAATAACTAAAACCACACTCAAAATGCACATGCATGGAGATTGCAGGAAGATGAAGAAGTGTTGGGCTTATTTAATTGGGTCAATGGATATAATTGTGAATGTTTGAGTCTAATTGCATGTAAATCAATAAAATTAATTTTATATATTTAATTAATGATAAATTTAGTACAGTGATTTTATTGATACATAAACATAAGCTCAGTGATTTTATTGATACAAAAATATAAGTTCAATGATTTTAGTGAAACAAAACAAAGTTCAATGACTTTATCAGATAAATTCTCTAAGTTGAGTAATCTTTTGAGATATTAACTCCAAAAAAAATTATGATAAATCAAAAGATGACAATGTGAAGTTGTCTCTTCTTGAACAATAATGTATAAGAAATTCACGGCTATTGAAAAATCTGGAAATTGGTCTTTCCCTCAAGTTAAAGTATTTGAAAGCATACTATCATATATGTGTGGAATAGAATATAGAAAGACATGTATAATGCAAATATCATCTCTTTCAACAATCTCAAATCGCTTATACGGACGGTTGGCAATGCCTATGATCAGAGACGGAGCCAGAATTTTCAATAAGGGGGTTCAAAATCTGTAGAAACAGACACATGAAGTAGCCAAAGAGGGTTCGACATCTACTATATATACATATAAAATTATTTTAACCATGTATAAATAATATAATTTTCCATCGAAGGGGATTCGGTGAACCCTCTTTGTACAAGGTGGCTCCGCCCCTACTTATGATAACAGTCTACGAGGTGTTTGGTTTGACTTAAAAGTTGGTCAACCCTTCATTTTTTGACTTCTAAAAGTGTTTGACAAATATAAAAGTAACTTAAAATAAGTTTAAAAAATGACTTAAAATTAATTAGGAAGTGTTTGACAAGGTTAAAAATAAGTTTAAAATTGACTTAAAATAAGTTAAAAGTCAAAAGTAAGTCTCTCCCTACTTTTTTTTAAAAAAGTCATTTCAGTTTGACTTTTTATTTTTGACTTGAAAACTACTTTTTTTTTAAGTCAATCCAAACGATTTCTACTTCAGGTCACTCTACTTCTGCAGGCATCTCCATACCTGCAAATATTCAAAATCAAGGTAGAGATTCATATTAACTAGTTTCTATTGTTCTAGTTTATATATATGACTTACTTTTTTTTTTAGTCAGTTCTAAAAAGAATGACACATTTTAATATTAAGTAATAATTTAACTTCAAAATATTAATTTTACCCTTAATAATATGATTTATTGTCACACATATCTATCACTTATTTTAGACAATAAATTTAAAAAGTCTTCATTTCATTCTTAAACTCCATATCGAGTCAAAACTAATTCATATAAAATGAAACTGAGGGAGTATTCTAAAAAAAAATCAACGATTCTCCCTCTCTCTCAATCTCTTGATACAATATCACACCCACAAATATATTAAATTTTATATTAAAAAAAGTAAATATATTTGCTTGTTATTATTTAGTGAGCAATTTTTTCATGTCAATTTTTGTATACTTAACTGTAGGGGTGTACAAAATCGAACCAAATCGCAAATCGAGTCAAACCGAAAAAAAACCCAACTAGTGGTTTGGTATTGGAAAAAAAAAACCCGACTATATTTGGGTTGATTTGGTTTTAACTAAAAAAAATCAACCCGAGACCAAACCAACCCGACATTAAATATGTAATTTTAAAATTTTATTTTATACATAAAAATATTTACTTTGATATAATTTTAAAATATTTCTTATACTATTTCATAGTTTTTATCTTTTAATATATTATTTCAAGTTTAAAACTTAGCATTTGGAATGATCCAATAAAGATTATAATTCATAGATGTTGATAATTATAATAAAACTTAAATCAAAATCAAATTAATACTAATGCAAAAAGAAAATCAATTCAACACTAAGAATAACAATAATATTGAATATTTGTTCTTTAGTTTTACATTGGTTTAGACAACTAAAATACATATTCTAATTTTAATTTTCCTTAAATATTTAGTAATGTAACTAATACTTATTAAACTTATAATTTTAGCATGATTTAGTACTTTTAAATTATGATCATTTTCATTATGACTTTGCAATATTTATTTTATATGATAATTTCATTATTATTTTTATTAAATATTTTTGTGTCCTCTGTACTCATCTCATATTTTGTGTTATTTTTTTAAGAAACACCTTAGATAATTGTATTTTTGTTGGACTAAAGAAATATTTTGGAGCACAAGTTAATTATATGTTTGTATGCAAAATTTACCGAAAAAGTCCAAAAATCTGAAAAAAAATCCGAGGTTTATTATTTTGGTTTGATTTATAAATTTAAAAATTCAACACAATGGTTTGGTTTGGTATTTGAAAACCTCGAACCAACCCGAGGTTGAAAAACTCAAAGATATCCAAATTTTATTAGTTTGATTTGGTTTATAAATTTAAAAATTTTACACAAATGGTTTGATTTGATATTTAAAAAATTTGAACCAATCCGGGTTATGTACACCCCTACTTAATTGGATGTATTGCATGATCCGTGCTAAACATGAGCTCAATAATAGAGTATCATAAGCTTCTCAAAATTGGTGCAAATATAAAGGAAAATATAGCATGGTGTATCAACTATATTAGCCCATTTTTTAAAAGTTAGCACAAAATAGTCTTTATCACTTTTTCAGCTAATAGAAACAGAAAATATAGTAACCATTAAACGTTTGAGTTTTAGTGAATAAAAGATAAATAGTTATGTTACGTTTGGACCTTTAACAATGGTTTTTGAATTTATATTACTTACGTTATGAAATTTGTTTTCTTATGAAACTTGCCTCTTCAAATGCTTCAAAATGTATTTCAGATAAGTAGTTACTCTCTCTGTCCTATTTTATGTGGTACTTTTCAGATTTCGAGATTCAAACCAATCTATTTTTTACCATAAATTTTTCATAGATCTTTTAAACATTTTGAATTATCAATTATTGTGACTTATAGTACTTTTTACGTAGTTTACAAATATATAAATTTCATTTCAAAAAAATTGAAGATTTCATGTGCAAATTCCTG
The DNA here is from genome assembly GCF_900185275.1 of Solanum verrucosum. NCBI lineage: Eukaryota > Viridiplantae > Streptophyta > Magnoliopsida > Solanales > Solanaceae > Solanum > Solanum verrucosum. The sequence goes on along the minus strand of NW_026020210.1, from coordinate 743,837 downwards.
GTTAAACTTAAACTGCTTGACTCTCGAAAAATGAAAAGTGTCACATAAATTAGGACAAAGGGAGTATTATATTGCCAGTGTATACTTCTATGTATAGTTTAGATATATTCAGCTTTTTGGGTATATCATAATGTATAATCAATGTATAATTCATTCACATGTAAGTTATATTTACTTTTTGAGTGTATCATAATGTATAATCAGTATATACTTTCTATGATGTATCGTCTATTGTTCTAATATATGACTATGTGTTTTGTGTTTTCTTATTTCCAGCACTTTGATGTGGCATCCGCACTAATTTGTGTACAAACGATGATGCACCCACTACCAAAAAATGCAGTTACTGGCCACAATTTCTCTACCTTTTAGCCACACGTGAACCGTGGCTAAAATTCATTTTTTTTTTTAGTTTTTGTCTAATTTTTATGTAAATAAAAATATGGTTATACTTGTGGTAAATTAATTACTTTATTGTATATATTAAAATTATTCAATAAAAAATCCTAGTGCATTAAGCATCCCACAGTATTAATAGGGTCACACCATCCCATAGGGTGCGATATATACCACCTACCATAATGCAAATAGATTTAAAGGATTTGGATTGACTTAAAAGTAGTCAAACCTATTTTTGAATCAGTTTTTTGACTTCTAAAAGTGTTTGACAAATATAAAAAATAACTTAAAATAAGTCAAAAATGATTTCAAATAAGTTAGAAAGTGTTTGACAAAGTCAAAAATGACTTAAAATAAGTTTAAATGACTTAAAATAAGTCAAAAACCAAAAGTAGGTCTCCACCTACTTTTTATTTTTTGATTTAAAAGTCATTTCAGTTAGACTTTTTATTTTAACTTAAGAGCTAGTATTTTTTTAAGTCAATCCAAATAGGCTACCAACTTTTAAGTCAATCAAACACCATCTTCATTCTTCACCATGACTTTATCTTTAAATAAATTTCTTGTTTTTTAAAATAATAAATTAAAATATTTGCAATCCAAATAGCAAGTACTTTGCACCAATAATTGCACTTGCTTTTGGTAGTTGGTACATTGTATGGCATGGCTTAAAGAGAACCCCACCAGAACCTGAGGTCGTTCCATAAAAAAACAGAAAAGATTCTAAAAATAACATATTATTATTATTTATTTATTGTCACTACACGATTGGTGCTAATTAATAAGCAGTTTTTTTTTTTTTTAAAAAAAAAGAATAAAATTGGGGCAGGTGAAGGAAAAATGGGAAGGGATTGCAATGTGGGGAATCGATTCCTCACCAATAAAGTGGGTTCAAGTAGCCAATTAACTGAGCTACTAAGATTCTCCAATTAATAAGCAGTTAGAGCGATAGTTGTTGTATTTTTGGAAATTTAATATTTTCTCCATTTTTTATTGGGAAAATTGTATAAAATAGCAAACTATTAATTCAAATTTAATGTTATAACCACCGTTTGATTTAATTGTAACCCGTAGCAAACAATTGTCATTCGCCTCTCTCCCTAGGTTTCTCGCTCGTCACTCTCACCAGTCTCTCCCTCACCTCTCTCGCTTTTATACAAACACAAATGTATAAAATGCGTTTGTGTTTATATAAAACGAGAGAAAATTGTATATACAAATACGAATACATATATTTTCATCTTATACACTTATAATTATACAAATACAGATCTTCCCCTGTCCAGTTCTCTTTTGCCTTTCTCTCTTTCTCGATTTATACAAACACAGATTATATAAATTACAATGTATAATTTGTGTTGTATAAAGCGAGAGAGAGAGATATTTGATATACAAATGTTTTATTTCGATTCAATTGTATACAAATTCAAATTTTATGTAGATATACAAACACATAAAATTGAATTGAGAGACTGTCATCGATTTATACAACGAGAGGCTGCTAGCGATTTATACAAATGGCCTGCCAGCGGAATTATACAAATGGCCTGTCAGCGAAATTATACAAACTTGAAGCTCCTGCCAGCGAGTTATACAATCTAATGCTCCATAGCAAACACAAAATTTACTATAAAACGCAATTATATAAACTATAGCTATAACATATAAATATAATTTTTCTGTTTGCTGAAAGTTGCTCTTATTATAATTTATAAGGAAATAACGGCATAACAAACATAGCTCCAACTCTATTTTGTCTAATAAATAATCGTAATACAGTTGCAGTATAGAAAAAATAAAATATCATTGAAATTTAGACAAAGTGTGTGCATAAAAAAATAATAGAAAATGTTACCCCTCCTAATATATGATTGAATTTTCAGCGATAAACTCTACTTTTAGGAAAATTCAATTACCTTCCTAAAAAAATTAAAATAAAATAAATATCATTCTAACTTCTAAGTATTGGCATTGTATAGAGAACTAAATTCTTGATAAACAGTGACTTACACGCGTTGCCACGTGTAATTTTACATATAGTTTTAATTTAATTTTTATTTTCTTCTTTTTTAATTCTTTTACTTATTTTCAAAATATAATACATTCAATCAAATCCAAATGGAAAAAAGATAATTAGTATTGTTACTGATCTTGTTTGAACTTTGAAAAAGAATTGGAGGCATTAGTAGTTTCAAAGATTGATCAAGTTTCGAAAGTGAAATTCAAGCGCTAAACTCATTCTAGATCTTTAGTAACTACTGAAATTCAAAAATTGAGAAAGAATTTGAAACCTACCATCGTTGAACTTGGAAAAAAGAGAGGGTAAATTTTAGGAATAGCAAATATAAAAATTATATTAGCGCTCTATAGCTACTGTTTTGTTATTTGCGCTCCACAACAACATAGTTTGCTATGGAGCATCTAATTTGTATTAATCGCAGCGATTTGTATAAATTGGGTGTCTGTGTCTATGAAAATTGTGTTTGTATATGTATATGTTTTTTGTGTTAGGCAAGAGTGGCGAGCGAGATTAGGAGAGAGGCGAGCGAGAGAGGGCAGAGAGTGGAGATATATATATATCAATTAGAGAAGTGTATATATGTAACTACGTACTATGTATATGTATCAATGATTGTGTTTGTATATCTACATAAAATTTAAATTTGTATACAATTTGATCGAGTTAATATACAATTGAATTGAGTTAAAACATTTGTATTTGTATATCTAATCTCTCTCTCGCTCTATACAAACACACATTGTATGTGTAATTTGTGTTTGTATAAAACGAGAGACAGAGAGAAAGGCAAAAGAGAACTGGGCAGGGAAAAATTTGTATTAATATAATTATAAATACATAAGACAGAGAGATATGTATTTGTATTTGTATATACTGTCTCTCTCACTTTAAACAAACACAAACACAATTTATACATTTGTGTTTGTATAAAAGTGAGAGAGGCGAGGGAGAGAATTGAGAGTGACAAGCGAGATTCAGTGGAGAGAGGCGAGAATGACAATGTGTTTACTACGAATTAGAATTAAATGAGATATAACTACAACATTTATTTTGAATTAATGGTTTGCTATAATACACAATTTTCCAAAAAAAATGGGTTTGTCAAAATTTGTGGTTTATTGACCAAATTATTTTTGCGGTTTGATAATGATATTGTAATTGAAATTTGAGACCCAAAAATGAAAAAACATCGCAATTTCTTAAGTTCTTGAAAATTAGTTTTGGGACTGACACGTGGTCATTTTGTATTGGTTAGAGATTTTTTTAACCTTCTCGCATGTTTGAGGTAAGTATTTTCACGTTATAGCTCTACGTCACTGTATAAGGTGAAAAAAATAATTTTTTAAAAAAGGTTTATAAGACCCTATAAAATTAAAATATATCGTTGAAAATTCAATTAGAGGATTACTTATGAGTTACGCATTTCCCCACAAAAATAGTGACAACTCTACATATGGTATTCAAGTGCAATTTATTTCCATATATTTTTTAAAAATTCAAATAAGTACTTTTTTGTGGGTAATGAGGAGTACACCTTATAAATATGGATGAGTTATTTACTTATTGACAATATACAAGTTTTATTTTGAATATATATCTATATATATATATATTATATATATATATATATATATATATATAATGTTCGTACTAATTTAAACACGCTTCAACTAATTTACCAAGCTATTTGTCTGGCACACAAGAACAAAATTTCCAGGTAAATAATTTTATCCATCGATATTGGAGTAGATAGCTTACACAAGTGTTATAGCATCTTACTATTCTCTTATTTTTCATCACTACTAAGAGAAAACAAGTTAACAATTGATAAATTTCGTAACTAATATTTAGCTATGAATTAATAAAAGGTTTTTATAAAATTTTACTAGCTACAAGCAACTTAAGTGTCTTTGGGAAGCCATGGTTTAGATCTGAGTTATGCATCTATTAAATTCTCCATCGTCTTATATTAGTTAATCATTATACTAAAAGTAGATGTCTCATATTAGTTGTCCACCTTACTAAATAAAAAGAATATTAATTAATTTTTTCTATATTGCATTTGCAATTAATTCATTTTAAAAGTATTCACATTTGTTTGTTAAATTTCTAAAAAGTTTTTTAAGGAGTAAATTAGTAAAAAATATCTTCTAATTTATGATTTCTTACGAACTATGTAAAATGAAAAGTGATCAACAAATATGAAACGTAGGGATAATAGCTGATTAGGAAATAACTTATTCATGTATAAAATTAATATAGTATTTGGTTTGCAATTTAAACTCCGCAGAGCTAATAGATATATAAGTTATGATGGAATTTATGTATTATTTTATGCAGAATAGAAGATGGACTAATTAATATGTAAATAACTAATCATACATAAAATAATACATAGATTTACTCATAATTAATTCCTACATAACTAATATCTGCATAACTCTAAAACTACTGAACGATCCCTAATGGAGGTGAAATCCACAACAAATTCCAATTGTTCGTGTTGTGCATTATTTTGAAAGTGTTAGATGAAATGTCATGTGGAGTGGCCGACGGCATTTGTAAACAAATCACACACTTCGAGAGATACCAAAGGCCAACATATATTTATATCCAAACACTAGTATCTTGGATCCATTAAAACTCCTCTTTTTTCACGCCCTTACACTTCTTGGAAGGACCAATTTCAAAGAAGATAAATATATATATCAATGGTCCCATTAAGTAATGGAGATTTTAGATTGTAGTGAAGTAATAATAGTAAAGAGACTAGTGATATTAGTGCAAGTAACCAACGAGGTTCGTAGTAGAGTGCTAAATACTTATTTATCTTTAAGTAAGAGGTTTCGAGTTTGAGCCTTCTTGGATACGAAATTGTCTTTGTTAGAGAATGTTTTACCCTCTCAATATGGGATTTTTCGACGCGAATTCAAATTTAGTCGATCTCTAATAAAGACACCGAACACCAGTTAAAAAACCAAAAAAAATATTAGTGCAAGAGTATGTACAATGATTGATGGACTCAAATTGAAAGATTTTTTTTATCTTTTGTGGAAGAAAGGAGCCGTGAGGGGTTAGTGCTACTATTGTAGGGTTGTAATGCTTTTGTATGAATGCTATAATTATGATTGTAGGGTTGTAATTATACACATCAACATCACTTTATAACATGTTTAAGTTTTATCGATTTATTGAGGTTAGTATGTATAATTAGAAAATACAACATACTTATCTATGTTATAGACACTTAAAGCATACATAGAAGCCTTTTTAAAATTTGAGTAGGAAAATGTCTACCGAAAATACTTTATCTTATATTCAAGTGTTCAATTAAAGTAGGTCATAATTCAAATACGTAAATGAGATTTGGTAATACGTTTAAGAAATATGCATTGTTTAAATTTGCTAAGTGCTAACCGAAATTTTAACGGATTAGAAGAATGATTAAGAAGAAAATATCTTAACTTAAAAATGTCTCTTTGCTACAAGTTGAGCACTCATCTTTCATAACTTTCACCAACTTGCTACTCGATTATATTGATTATGTTCTAACGGTCCCAATTAATGCACTAACACAAACTTTTTCTTGTCATTTCATGATGTTGTGAAATCATATTTTCTTTGACATATGACCCCCACCTACCATAAATCTCCGTGAATGTTTGCCACATAAAATTATTTCACAAAATCCTTTTAAGTTTGGATCCAAAAGGACGCCTGGAATGGATGGAATAACAACATTTATCTCTGACTTGGGCATTCATAAATTTATTATAAATTATCCACGAGGGTTGTGTTGGAGTGATAAGTACTTCTTTATTTTTAATCAAAAGTCTCAAATTTGATTCCCCCGGGATATAGAGTTGTCTTTGTTAGAGAGCGTTATACCCATAATGTGGAACTTTTTCAAGGCAAATACAAATTTAATAGGATTTCAATGCAGATACCAGACATCGGATGGAAACAAAAAAAATGTCATTCTAAATTAAAGTAATAAAATATAAAGCGATTCTTTAGGAGTTATAAACTTTTATGATTTTTCAAGTTTTCACGTGTAATTATCTCCATAAAATTGTTCGGTTCAAAAGAATTAAGATGTCATGTGAAAGTTTATAATTGCAAATCATGTTGACGATAAATTAGATGACAAACTATATTAAAAGGCATAATATTATTATATGATTTGTCTAATTGACCTACATATTTTATAACTAATAAAAATCATAAAAACAATAGAGAGAAATTCTCACCATAAACAGAAATATTTTAACGACTACATTGTGGATGCTATTGTGTTTTTTTCTGTGAGAAGATGGATCTTCAATTTATAGAGCTCCAAACATTTCTCAAAGAAAAAAATAACCAAATATGGAAGAAAATTATGTTTTCCTTTTAGAAAAATAAAACTAATTATGGTAATATTTTGACTTTTCTTCCAGTGAAAAGTAACACTCGATTTGATTAGAAAATCAGAGCATAACCTTAACAAAAATTAGTGGTCTTAAACAAAATTTTAATAAGAGATCTCAAGTATATACAAAGTTGGTTTTAATCTCAAAAACTTGAGTTCTTGATAAACATCAATACATCCCAAAAAAAAGGCACAAGAATTCTTGACAAATATCATATACTCCAAAAAATTGTTAATATAAAGAAAAACTTTTGTAAAGATTATGAAAACTTACCAGTTTAAGAGAGAAAAATGGTATTTGATTGAGAAAAGTGAGGGAAAGGGTCCGGAGAGAGAGACAAAAGTTGCGTAACTTTTTATTTATTTATTTATTTATTTATTTATGGAATAGAAGGTATTAAATGAATCTAAATGTTGTTATAGACTCTTCTATGGATCTATTATTTTTTTTAAAAAAAAAAGTTGACTTCACGGATAGAATCTGAATTTCAAAGTTAGTGTTGATTACTAACATATTAAACACACTAACGAATAAATTAAAGGAGAAAAAGAATGATAATTTATAATTATGACCATTATGATATTTACAAATTTTAATACAAGGTAATAAAAATCAATAGGCCGTGAATGATTTTTCTTACTTGTAACAATAACATAATGGATCTCCATATTTGACAATATAATGTAAAATATTTAGGGGGTGAGGTGGGGTGGGGGGCGGATTATTTGAGCTTATTAGATACCAAAAAAAAATAAAATGTGGGCTATTTTATGCCAAATTTTAGGTCACCTAATGATGGCAAGGTTCTTTATTTTCCCTACCATGATTTTATTTTTCTTTCTATCTTTTGTGATGCATATAGTTTCCATTCACCAGATACTTCAGGACTTTTTAATTATTAATTCTTCTAATACTTCTTATCATATATTTTTCTTACCATATATTTTATGACTCCTTAAATTTGAAAATAGAATTTTCTTTTATCATATATTTTGAAACTTCTATAGTTTTAAATATTATAAAGATAATTTAATTTTAATTCAAAGAAAATAGTAAATGACTATTTTATTTATTCTACAGTCTTTTAATGAAGACCAAAAAATTCAATTAACATTTCTAAAGACCTTTATACTTTCAATATATAATATAGTTAATTGTTGTTTGTTTGACATATGGAATAATATAAATATTATTAGAGATCACCTAAAAATACCAAATTACAATTGAGGTACAAGTTACCCTAGAAATGGGAAAAATGGAATTCTTCCACGTTCGGTGGTTGATAAAATTAGACGTAGCCTCATTTAATTTTATTAAAATTTAGACATTTGAATATGAATGCATATTTGAATTACTAAGAAATTGTTTGTAGATCTGAATACTAAATAACTAAGATTGTTTGTTTTTCAAAATCGGAATGTGCACAATCTATTTATATGTACATAAAAATATACAATTCATATAAAATTAATTAAATATTAAAACCAAAAATAATTAATAAATAAAATCATTACTTGATTAAAAAAATGACACACTTATACTTGCTAGTGATAGTGGAGATAGTTTGTAGTGGTGGTGGTGATGAAAATAGTTGTTGTTAGTGGCTAGTAATGATGGTGGTGATCGTTGCTATGTGGAGGTGGTTGGTGTTGTGGTGACTATAATAATGGTGACGATTGTCAGTGATGTTTGTGGTTGTATTGGTGAAGTTGGTTAATGTTAGTAGTTGGCAGTGTTGATGGTGATGACTGAAGAATGTGTGGTTGTTGGTGATGTGTTTGTGGTAGTTGGTGGTGGTGCTAGTTGTGATGATTGAGGTGATTGATAGTAGAGATTGACCACAGTGTTGGTGATGGCTAATAGTAGTGGTGGAGAAGGCGATTGTGGTGGTGGTGATCGAAGAATGTATGGTGATAGTTGACGTCGGTGATAGTTGTGATGCCGAAGTTTACTGGTAGTAGAAATTGATTATAGTGGTGATGGAGGTGGCGGAGGCTACGACGACGGTGGTGGTGGTGATAATGAATATACTCATAATGATGAAGGAGGTAAGTGTGGTAACAACTGACAATACTAGTTAGCAACGGCGGTTGGTGCTAAACGACGGTAATGGTGGTGGAGGTGATTGTGATGACAGAGATGGCTAGTGATGGTGGTTGATTATTATTGATAGAGTGATGGTGAATATTATCCACACAAGAATACCTCTTAATGATATGAAATCTATGTTCTAGATCTTAATGATTAAGACATATTCAGACCCATTAATATTTGAACCATTCAAATCCAGACTTTCATTAAGTGCAAACAATTGAAGATAATTAATCTCTTAAGTGTTTTTCCATTCTATTCATCTAATTAAAAATATTCTCATGTAGTTGTGTTAGAAAATATTTAAATATATTATTATTAAATACTTTGGCTTCGAGCCAAATATTAAATTAAGTATTTTATTTTATTTCTATAACAGAGTGAGTTGAAAATTATTTACACCCTCAAATTTTACTTTAAAATTCAATTTCCCCCTCAACATTGAGAAATAACCGCTCCTCATTCTATCCTCATATTATCAACCTTTATCTTTTTATTTATATTTCTTTAAAATTATAATAATTTTGTTTTTAATCTATATAAAAAAATTTCTATTAAAAAAATATTAATTTCATCCAAAAAAGTAAAGTGATTTTTTTATTGAGTATATAAGTTAATGTTGTTCTGTAATGAAACAAATGAATAAAATTTTATTTATTAATTTTAACAAAATCTATTATGTAATAACGTTATAAACATATTTTGATATAAGTAGTAAAGAAATAAATAAAAATAAAGATATATTTCATACAATTTTCTTAAATATTATCTATTTATATTGCATATAAATTTTAAAGTATAATTTAAAAATATTTCATTAATGACAATCAGAATTTGTTTACGACCCAAAAACGGACATGATGACACTTGTCTATTCCCACCAAGACAAGTCTACCTCAACCCAACGAAAACAAAAGAAATGCGAAAATATAAAGCAAACACAAGATAAAGCGGAAAACTTTTTCTTTCTATTAAAACCCCCAAAATCTGGTTATCACATGTATAAGTCACTAAATACGTAAAGTACATAATTAAGAAATAAGTACAAGTCTCGGTCTTTGTTTCTCAAATAGAACAAAACTTAAATAAAAGGAAAAAGAGGGTCCGCCGGGATAACAAGCAGCTACCTCTCAATAGTTCTTTGACAAGCCTCAGAAAGTAAGAGAAGAAGGGCAATCACACAGTACCAAGCTCGGAACCTACACAAGTGTAGAAGCAAGGAGTGAGTACCAATAACACGGTACCCAACAAGTAACCTAATAAACAAGGAATCTAGCAAGAAATCAAATACCCCTTACGCTCCAACCGAACCTCCTCAAACTACAACCTGCACGGAAGTCAGCCCAACCTAACAATTCTACAATACATAGATCACAAGGCTCAATATACACAGTCCAATGTCACAATCCAACAACCAATATGAATCAAGTAATTGATCTCAAGTATCAAGTAGATCAAATACACACAACAAGTATGTCAATCACAATTAACAAGTAAGTCACACATCAACATCAAATGCATCAAGTCAAAATAATCAAACCCTCGCTGGAACCATTTCCCATAGGCACAATATCACTAGCCAGAGCCATTTTCCATCAACTCTATATAAATTCTCTACCCGAAACTATTTTACATTGGATTTATATCAAATCACTAGCCAAAACCATTTCCCATCGGCTTTATATCAATTCACTAGCCGAAAATGACCTCGACATAATAACACTCATTGGCAATGACCTCAACATCATAAATACTTACTGAAAAAGACATCGGCATCATAACTATCACAAGTCTCATCACGGTGTTCAACAATATATGCACACAAAAACTATCACACCACATGGAAGAGACAATAACTCATGCAATTCAAGTCCACATTCATGCTATCACACATTTCATCAATCGGTCAATAAGGGTCACAACAAGGCAATTCATATTATCATGTTCATCACTGTAAGGGCATGTTCCCGTCGTTATGCAAAATCCAATGGGGAAAGAATTTGGGTCAGAAAACTTTTGAGTAGTGACTGGAAAATTTCTAGCCTAGTCCAGATTTGGACAAAATCTGAGTCAGGTAAGGTCTAGGGAAATCTGGTAATGAATGGGTATCTAAATAGGAATTTAATCACATGAGTAGATAATTAAGACGTTAAGTATCTTGTACGGCTTTACTGAATTGAACTCGAGTGAATAGAACTCCTGAAACTGATCTTAGCGTGAAAGGGTAATTTTAGAACGTCAAGGTTTGAAGGTGTTTTGTGAAATGAGAGTTTGGAACTCAAATTCTGACTTTCAGTCTCCGTGCAAGCCACGAGAGCGGGGTTGGTTCCGCCAGGGTGGGGCCACTGTGGCGGGTTGGGTCCTGCTGTGGCGGAACAGTCGCGACTTAAATCGGGGAAAAACCCCAAATTCGTTGATTTCTGCAAACCTTCGTTCTTGAGAGCTAAGAGATGACCCATGGATATTTTTGACATATTCCCATGACTTATAGTGCAAAAAGTAAGATTATTACTCCCCTAATCCATTTTTCGATCCGTAGAACATAAATGTTTTGGTAATTATCATTGGGGGAGGGTTTTGGCCTGAAGATAATGGTGGGAAAAGCCCTAATTGAATAATAGGATCTTGGGATGGCCATGAATTTATGGGTTTGTCATAATCCGGTAAATTAGACCTTAATTATTGATCCTTGCCTAATTTACTTGTATTTAGATCAAGAACAAATGAAAAGAATCCGGAAGGGGAAGACTCAAGTGTCTTAGGAGGATTCAAACTTGGTTTCGAGGTAGGTGATAGTTTGATTTCTTGTTTGTGTAATATATGAAAGTAAATTGCTTCGTTGTATGCATGCATGTATGATAATAAGGAATGTAAATCAAATCTGATGCAAATGAGTATATTTATGTGAACAATTACATGCCATGAACCAATTACTTGATTGTATGACTATGAGTATTGTTCATTATGGTTGTGATTGTGATTGTGGTTGTGCTGACTGGATCGGGTGTCATGTTCCGACATATATATTTGATCGGGTGTCACATTTCGACACATCTATTGGATCGTATGTCACGTTTTGATACATGTATATTAGATCGGGTGTCACGTTTCGACACACTAATAGTTTGGGTGTGGATTCCTTTAGAGGACCATTGTGATTATTACATCCATGTCTATTGTCGTTGATATTGGGAACTGTATGTTGATCTTGAAATGATATCTGATCTATGTATTCTGTATATGTGTATTTACTATGTTGTGATTGCTTGCTTATGTTTCGCTTATCGGAATAGTCGTGTGATCCTACTAGTACACATTGGTTTTTGTACTGATACTGCACTTGCTCGTTCTTTGTTGAGTATATGGCATCATCAGACGGCTATTGATATACCTCACCTAGAAGATCAGTGGTCGAGACCGGATTCAAGGGTGATCCAGTTCTTTCAGGCTACCATGGGTCCTCTATTGTGTAGTCCATTCTTTTCAGACTCAGACTTTCTAATTAGCTTTACTCGCATGTTTAGTATTAGGTTTGTACCCATTCTCTTAGATTTGTTGAAATTAGAGTTTTGGTACAATGACTTTCAGGTTCTAGTAGTTGTTTTCCGCAATAGTTTGTTTAGTTGTTTTATTAAATCTTTGGAGTTTATGGGAACTCCATATTTCATTAGTCATTTAAACTTGCTTCTGTATCTTTAAATGTTCTAGTTTTCATTAAGTTGCTTAGTTGGATTGTACTAATGGTTCTCCCACAGGAGGGTTAGTGTGGGTGCCAATCATGACGGTCTAGATCGTGACAAAGTTGGTATCAAAGCCCTAGGTTCGTTGATCTCACTGTTCCAAAACGAGTCTAGTAGAATCTTTTGGAACGGTACTGAGACGTCTGTACTTTTCTTCGAGAGGCTATAGGACTTTAGGAAAACTTATTTCTTTCTTTATTTCGTGTTATTACTTGAATCCAATTGGTATCTAGGTGATAAAAGTTGGTATCTTTTCTCCTTCACTCTATGGTCAGAACTAGAGCAACAAAATTGGTAATACCAACGCTAGCAAGAGAGGCTGCGTCCTTCCAAATAATGTGTTTCCCCGATTAAATATGGGCATGTGATGACTAGTAACAAACATGAGGTTTTTATTATGTTCCTAAGGTTGAAACCTTTTTTCTTCATGGGTATTGAATATGAAGATTCTTATGATTTTCTTTTTGATTGTCATGAGTTTCTTCATAAGATGGATAAGGTAGAGTGATTTGGCCTTGAGTTTATGATATACCAGTTCAAGGGAGATACCAAAATGTGGTGGTGGTCTCATGTTGAGTGCCGATTAGTAAATGCACCACTCATAACTAGGGAAACATTTTATAGCTTTCTGTATGGAGAAGTATATACTTTGAACTTTGAGGGATAGGAGAGGAGATGAGTTCCTGATTATAGAGCAACATAATATATTTGTTGCAGCCTTTAAGACAAAAGTTTGTGTTTTATCCAAATATGGTACTCCACTTTGCTTCGATCTAAAAGAGCAAATTTATCATTTTTTGAAGGAATTAAGGTCAGATTTGCAGATTCAAGCTTATAGGTGGATGCTTTAGCAAAATCTTTTCAGGAAGTGGTTGATTTTGTGATGGAGGTAGAAAGGGATGAAGATAGAAGACTTTGCCAATGTGACAACATTCAAGAAGTTTTGTAAGGGACGCTTAGATACTGCACGTCATTACTTTGGAAAATGCATTTAGTATTATTGTCATAACATGTATGGGTCGCTTAGTAAATGATGAAATGATGTTGTGACAATTGAGGTTAGAATCTCTACTGCGATTTCCTAGATTGAGTGTATATCAAAGAGGGTCATGCTACGACTAATACAATAACAGCAATACTTACTTGGTTAAGTTATTAAGTGTGTTACAATTGTGAAGAACCTGGGAATATGAGGAGGAAATTAGTCAGGCTATGGAGGCCCAGGAAATGGTAATGCAGGTAGGGGAGCAGTACTGCCAGGCAAGAAAGTTTCCCGCCAAGATGACAGGGCTCAGTTTATGCTTTTCCGGGTAAGACCGAGGCTGAGGTGTTCGATGCAGTGATCATAGGTGTTATTCTTGTCTGTGACCGAATGACTACTGTTTTTTTTTATCCGATATCTACTTGTTCATATGTGTCAGTTCAGTTTGCCTTGGGATTTGATATGGTTTGTGATGTGCTTGATACCCCCATCCATGTTTCTACCCCAGTTGGAGAGTCAGTCATAGTCACCCAAGTATATCGTTCTTGTCCTATTCTGTTTACGGGTTTTCAGACTTGGGCTGATTTGGGTATTTTGGATATGACTAACTTTAATATAATATTAGGCATGAATTGGTTGTCCCCTTATTATGTTGTGCTTAATTGTAATGCTAAGTCTGTGACTTTAGAGATCCCGGGTAGGGAAAAGTTAGAGTGGGAAGGGGTGTACAAGCCTAAGCCAGCTAAGGTCATATTTTTCATACGGGCTAGGAAATTGGTGGGGCAGGGGTGTTTGGCGTATTTGGCTCATACTTGGGAGGTTAATGCTGAGCCTCTCTCTATTAAGTCTATTCCTGTAGTGTCTGAATTCAAGGAAGTGTTTCCTACCGATTCGCATGGTATGCCTCCGGATAGAGATATAGATTTCTGCATTGACTTGGAACCTGACACTCGCCCTATCTCCATTCCTCCTTATCGCATGGCTCCGGCAGAATTGAGAGAGCTTAAATCTCAAATCCAGGAGTTTCTTTATAAAGGTTTCATCCATCCTAGTGCTTCCCCTTAGGGTTGCTCCTGTCTTGTTTGTTAAGAAGAAGGATGGTAGTATGAGGACAAGTGGTTTTATCTTGAGCCATAAAAGAGTGGATTGATACCGGAATGACAAGCTTATGGATAAAGAAAGTCCCATTGAGTATACTTGGGTGAAGTAAATTGAAGATTTTAGTATGAAAGTGTGTATAAAATTGGGTTAGTCCTTTGAATTTGATGAGTATACCTGAGTTTGAGGTGTCATGTCAATGAAAAGGCTGACTTCATAGTGATAGCCAGAGCTGACTAAACATAATGGTAATAAGAGTTCGTGATGGATTGTGATGGGATGCAACTATAATAAGATTGTTGGTTAAGCAAATTTTATATAGTAATTACAACTTGCGAGTATCTAAGGTTGTGATTTTCTAATATTTGGTGAGTAACATGGTTGTATGAAAAGTTTTAAGAGATGGTGGGACACCACTCGAATAGAATTTAAAATAGCTAGAGTCATAATGAATAAAAAATAGTGGGATGTAGTACAACCTTTAGAGAGAGGCGAGAGCAATAATATTTTATTTGATTGCAAATGCTAAAGAGGTATCTTCAGAGGGGTAGATAATTGGGTTCAAAGACGCGTGATTTTATTCGTTTTGCTGTGGCTATGGTAATAGTGTCATGGGTCCATCAGATTGGTTAAAAACTATTGAAAAAGATTTGAGAAATGAGTGTACATACATTAGCTCGAGTGTGATGTTAAGTGTTTTGGTTTTGTTTTTGAGTTTAGAGTACGATTGAATTTTAGCGAAAGATATTGTAAGATCGATGGAGATGCGATCAATGATAAGCGAAGATCCATGAATTCATAAAAATCTTCAAGGTAAAAGCTAATGTTGATAGATAAGGGGATTGTGTTATACGGTTGAATTTACAATTCAGATTTTTCTTTGTAAGTCTACGTTTGTGGTGATATATTTTGTCAAGGTATGAATTGACAAGGTAAGAAATGATCAATTGTATCAGGTATTAAGCAATTGAAAGGACTTACACCTGGGTTGAGTTGTAAAGTTTATTACTGTTGATTGTTAAATACCTAAGAAAGGTCTTTATTTAAAAGTGTTGGTTTATAGTAAGGTAAATGATCGGAGTGTTTATGATGGTTGTTAGTATTGAGAGTGTGGGCTTCAGTGGAATAATGTGAAGAGTATGTGGAGTCAACTAAATGGAAAGGGCTGGAATTGACTCTTTGGAAGAAAACCTTTAGTGCTATTCAATAATTATTCCGTAAATTCTTATGTGACCATCTATTTCGTTTTGTACATGGTTGTGAGTATGATTCACTCGCTATGCTCACGTGTGTTTTCACTTTGATGGGTGGATCCTTAGTGGTAGATCATGTGTACCGATGCTGCGATGTTCTCTTAGTACAATGTGGGGATCATTGGGTCTAATTCTACTGTTCTCAAGGGTAATCTACAATCACAATTACTAAATCTAGCATTTCTATAGTGTTGTTAGGGGATTTGTATGCTTGGATATATCCCTCGATGAGTATCTGATGTCTAGAGATCAAATTTTTATAACTTAAGCTCATGGGAATTTATGTTGTGGGATGGAGATGTTGTAAATAACTATGATTGCTTGGGTATTATGAGTGTGTGTCGGTTGGTTCAGGTTCACTTCTAATTGTAGTGAGTATTGATTTGGAATTTTATCATGCTTATGTGAGGAAGGATTTATCTTGATGATTGTGTCAAGTCCCTTGATAACATGTTGCAGACATATGTACGATCAACTTTGGTGGTTATTGGGAATCGCTTTTGTTTTTAGTTAAGCTTACATACAACCATATTTATCACTCGAGTATTAAGATGACTTCATTGAGGCATTGTATGGAAGGATGTGTAGGTATTCAATTGGTTGGTTTGAGGCTGGAGATGTGAAACCCATAAGGGGTTGATTTGGAGTCCATGCAGTGTTCTATGTGTACATGTTGAAGAAGTATCATGAGGACCAAGGAGAGAAAGTCCGTGGAAGTTCAATGGAAGCATCGTCCCGTTGAGGAAGTTACTTGGAAACCGAGAAGGATATGTGAGACAAGTATCCACAACTATTCGACGATTCAGATACTACTCTACTTTTGCCATAGCTAGTTCTCCTAGTTTATCACTCAGGGACGAGTGATGGGTAAATTGGTATCTATTGTAACGACATGTTCCCGTCGTTATGAAAAAGCCAATGAGGAAATAATTTGGGCTAGAAAACTGTTGAGTAGTGACTTGGAAATTTCTGTCCTAGTCCAGATTTAGACGAAATCTGAGTCAGGTAAGGTCTAGGGAAATCTGGTAGTGAATGGAGGATCTAATTATGAATTTGATCACATGAGTAGATATCTAAGACATTATGGAGCCTGTACGTCTTTACATAATTGAATTCGGGTGAGTAGAACTCCCGAAACTGATCTTAGCTTGAAAATGTAGTGTTAGAACTTCAAGGTTTGAAGGTGTGTTGTGAAATAGGAGTTTAGAACTCAAATTCCAACTTTCTGTCTCTGTGCAAACCGCCAGAGAGGGGTTAGTTCTGCCAGGGCGGGTTGGGTCTCGCTGTGGCGGAACAATCGCGACTTAAATCAGGGAAAAACCCCAAATTCATTATTTTCTGCAAACCTTCGTTCTTGATAGCTAAGAGACAACCCAAGGCTATTTCTTGACATATTCCCACGACTTCTAGCGCAAAAGGTAAGATTATTACTCCCCTAATCCATTTTTTGATCCGTAGAACTTAGATTCTTGGGTAATTATCATTGGGGAAGGGTTTTGGCCTATAGTTAATGGTGGGATGGCCATGGATTTATAGGTTTGTCATAATCCGGGTAAATTAGACCTTAATTATTGGTCCTTGCAAGATTTACTTGTGTTTAGACCAAGAACAAGCGGAAAGAATCCGAAAGGGGAAGACTCAAGTCTCTTAGGAGGATTCAAGCTTCGTTTTGAGGTATATGATGGTTTGATTTCCTGTTTGTGTGATATATGTCGGTAAATTATTTTATTATATGCATGCATGTATGAAAATACAGAATGTAAATCAAATCTGATGCAAATGAGTATATGTATATGAACAATTACATGCCATGAACCTATTACTTGATTATATGACTATGAGTATTGTTCATTATGGGTGTGGTTGTGCTGACTGGATCGGTATCACGTTCCGACACATATATTGGATCGGGTGTCACATTCCGACACATTTATTGGATCAGGTGTCACGTTCTGACACATATATTGGATCAAGTGTCACCTTCTGACATATCTATTGGATCAGGTGTCACATTCCGACACATGTATATTGGATGTATATTGGATCGGGGGTCACATTCCGACACACTAACAGTTTGGGTGTGGGTTCCATGAGAGGACCATTATGATTATTACATCCATGTCTATTGTCATTGATATTGAAAACTGTATGTTGATCTTGAAATTATATCTTATTTATGTATTTTGTATATGTGTGTTTACTATGTTGTGATTGCTTGGTTATGTTTCGCTTGCCAGAATAGCCGCGTGATTCTACCAGTACACTGTGGTTTGTGTACTGCATTTGTTCGTTCTTTGTTGAGTACAAGGTATCTTTAGGCGGCTATTGATAGACTTCAGCTAGGAGATTAGTGATCAAGACCGAATTCAAGGGTGAGCCAGTTCTTTCAGGCTGCCATGGGTCCTCTGTTGTGTATCCATTCTTTTTGAACTCAAACTTTCTAATTAGCTTTACTCGCATGTTTAGTTTTGGGTTTGTACCCACTCTCTTAGACTTGTTAAAATTAGAGTTTTGGTACAATGACTTTCAGGTTCTAGGAGTTGTTTTCCACAGTAGTTTGTTTAGTTGTTTTATTAAATCTTTGGAGTTATGGGAACTCCATATTTCATTATAGTCATTTAAACATGCTTCCATATCTTTAAATGTTCTAGTTTTCATTAAGTTGCTTAGTTGGGTTGTACTAATGGTTCTCCCACCAAGGGTTAGTGTGAGTACCAATCACGATATTCGGGATCGTGTCAATCACATAGCCTTTTCAATTTCAACCCCTTTTTATTCATTAAGATTTATCAAGTGAACAATTAACCCTTCACCTCATTCCCATTATTTTCAATACACAAACAACGAAGAGAATACACAAATTCTATTAGAAACAAACTTTAGGAGATCACTTGCCTTAAATCAATCAATTAATCACTCCAAGAGTTGGGTCTTTCCCTTTCGAATCACTTCCGATGCCACACAATCTATACACAAGTAAGTATTCACAATAAATTTTCCGAAACAACCATATCCATGTCAATTTTCTTGAAAAATGGATCAATCAACTGAAAACCTAATTTTTTTAAAAAAGGTTTGAATTCAAAATTTAATACTTGAAAATATTACTTAAGGCTTTAGGGACTTATTAGTGAAAACCATTTCGAAAAAGGACCCCAAATCAGTTCACAATCTTCATTTTAGTTAAGAACTTGAGTTCTTGGAAAATCCTGCCACTTACCAATCAAAATCCCAAATTTTGATGTTAGAATTCGTAATACTCAAAGGGAAATGATGTTTTAGAGTTAAGAATCGTTACCCAATTGACTTAGCACAAGAAATCCTTTCAAAAATTGCCACCAAGGATTTTCCAAGCTCAAAATGAAAAATAAGGCTTAAGCCCCAAAATTTACAGACCAAAAACCCTCTCAGATGTCGTTAAGCGAACCTCAAAAAACTAGGGGTCTCGCTTTTGCGTAGTAGGTTCCTAGTCCTCTAAAGAGAACCCCGCCCAAAAGGCCAATCTCGCTTTTGCGAGCCAAATTTCGCTAAAACGGATATCACAAAAGTGAAGACCCTCCGCAAGAGCAAGGTCTGCAGCACCAGAAGCATTAGCCAACTCTTAAAACACCGAAAGGTCCCTCAGGATTTGTTTGAAATTCCGTGCACATAAACCACATATGTGAATTAATTATACCTGAAGTTCCGGACTCAATGAAAC
Source organism: Solanum verrucosum (assembly GCF_900185275.1). NCBI lineage: Eukaryota > Viridiplantae > Streptophyta > Magnoliopsida > Solanales > Solanaceae > Solanum > Solanum verrucosum. The sequence goes on along the minus strand of NW_026020210.1, from coordinate 724,142 downwards.
TGTCGAAACATGAATTCGAGGTCTCCTTGACCTGACATTTGTGAAAACCACAAGAAACTAACTCAAGGCCTAAAAGGCAAAAACAGGCTCGGGACCTCTCAAAAAATCAACCAAGACCTCACCTAGGCCTAGAATCATCCCCTGAATTCAACGAAACTCTTGGAATTCCGATGCAAGCATCCGAACCCCGAATGTTGACCGAAGTCAACCCAAATGCCTAATTTCCATAATTTCACAATTTTGGACCTCAAAAAACTCCGAATCTGAAATTGACAATTCTCACTGATTGGATTTTACATTTCGGGACTGATAGAATCGACGAAGTTCCGTTTCGACACTGAAAACTCCAAAAGACTCCAAAAACCACTTTTAAGCAACTTAGCCTTTCAAGATCTGCACTTACCAATTTCTCAACTTTTAACTCAAAGTTTGAAACCAATTTTCAAAACTCAATCATAAAAGACTCAGGGTCAATATCAGGAGGAGAAAAATAGTCAATTCATGAAACTTTCCAAAAATGACCGATCAGGTCATTACATTTATCTACATAGATGATAGAGAATAATAGATAAAGATAATTACATAAACATGCCCTTTTAACTTGGCTTCCGATCGCTATCTTCTATGCCCTCCAATTTTAGGTGTGCACAAGTAGACACTTAAAGTTATATATTGAACAAGCAGACACACGCGTCCTACATGAAAATTCACATTAGATACACTGGAATTGATTTGTATTATGTCATGTATGACACATTATGCTATACATGTCTAAGACTCATGTGTCTACCTGTTCAACTTTATACACATTTATATGCTTACTTGCTTACACCCATAAATTGGAGGGCATAGATGTCAGTTGAGACCAAGTTAAATAGGATGTTCATTATATTCTACCTAAAAGATATGTTAAACTTAAATATGCAAAAATTCATACATACCTACTAATGTATGTAACATTAAAATAACATTCATAAAAAAATAATACTAAATTCTGCAACAAACTTATAAAAAAATTATTCTACTTATCTATAAATGCAAAGGTTACAAAATAAAATACTATATATAATATAAAAAAATGTTATATGAATGGAGGACTAAAATGACAAGGATAAACTAGACTTCTCAAAGTATAAAGGGGAGAGACCGATTATTTTTCGAAGTTGAGAAAGGAATTTAATTTTTAAACCAAAGTTTAGGGGCATAAATGATTTTCACGCATAACAGAATATCAGTTTATTTAATTTAAATTCAAAATAAAAAGACACATCTGTTTGAAAAATAAAGTGACTTTTAACAGGAGGCTTGACTTTTGCCCAATATATTAATGTGAGTTTTCCTTGAAGTAATCTCAGAAAAATCTACAAATATTAATGGCCTATTGTGTCCTAAAAAAGATGGTCAATATTTGTTCCAAATCTCCATACAGACAATATCTTCTTTAAAAAAGAAATCGTTCTCACATCTTAAGCCTTCTTTGCTTTTGTTTCCAGATATATATATATATATATATATATATATATATATATATATATACAGAAAGCAACATGATCTTTGCTTCAGACAGAAACAAGAATACTTGTTTTATTACAAGTAACAAATGAATTAATTAACAACAACAACAAATGTTAATCGACAAAATAATAATTTTTCAGGAATTAACATTGTAAATTGGTTCCTTGAGATCTTGAATATGTCTATAATGGACTCTAAACTATTCATTCTGGAAAGTAACTTATATAATACATCACAATTGAATAATAAACTCTAAACTATTTTTAATCATATTTTTCTTTGTTGCCTTTCTTAAAGTGAAATTTTCAGAATCTCCCACCAAATCTTTTGGCAACATACTAGGTCTTTAATTTATGATTTGAGATTTTATGCACCTCATTTAATTTAATTTATTTTGAAGGAGATTGGATTTATTGTCCCACATAAGACACAAAAGTACTGTTTGCTAGATATTGTACATCCTAAAAAGACATAAAAACTAAATTAAAATACAACAAGTCTATTGTATTAAAAAATAAACTAGAAACGGAGGTTTAATTATTTTTAATAACGATATAAATATATAATTCTTTGTCCAGAAATCATGTGCTCATGAAAGTAACACTAGCACGTTTATATATTCTCTGGCTCCAAGGTAAAAAATTTCTAATATTTGGTTGGTGAGTAAAAATATTTTCTAGTGTTTGGTTGGTGAATGAAATTTATTTTTCAAAAAGCATTTTTTATTTTTGGCCAAGAAGTAGAAAATACTTTTTTAAAAATAGTTTCTAACCCAAAAAGAACCTCGATAATCGATTTGAGACTCGGGATCCGACCCCGACACCCAAACTGAAACACAACCTCGATGACCAATATAAGATTTGATCCCAGCTCCCGATCGGAGACCTGACCCCTACTCTTGACATGGGACTAGACATTTGAAGTGAAACCTGACCACGACACTCAAACTGGGACACAATCCTGATAATTGATTCAAAATTCGACCCTGAGATCCGACCTAGGACCTGACCCCGATTCCTGACCTAGGACTTGACATTCGAATTGGAACTCCATCCCGATTCGGACACTCGAACCCAATTTCAACACTCGAACCTAGACACGATCCCGACGATTAATCCGAGATCTAATAGCGATCCCGACAACTGATCCCGACTCCTAACCCGAAACCCGACATTCAAACTGGACCCAATCCTTATGACATATTTGGGACCCAATCTCAACACCCAATCCACAACCTAACTTCCAAACCAGGACCCAACCTCGACTATCGAATCAGGACTTGACATTTGAATCGAGACCCAACTTCTTGATATGTCGTGGATTTACAACACTTTCGATGGTAAAAATTTGGATTTGTGTAGGTTCTCTAGCGCGTTTTAGTAGATTTAATGTCTTTTTGTAGTTGTTTTATAGGAAACATGATTCATCGGCTAAGTATTGAGACTCAGAGGCAACAATAATTTTTTGGCCTACAGACCATGGTTTGATACACGAGAAGTAGAGGGAAATCAGAGTTGATATTTAGAGATATGAAAAGAAAAACCAAAGATTTTATGAGGTAACAGGATGACCCATAAAAGTTTTACGAGCCGTAGAATGGCTTCGTTGTTGAGGTTCAAGAAGGGTCGAAATGTCTGATTTTTATGAGTGGGAAGTAAGAGCCATAAAATGGCTTACAATCGGTAGAAGGCTCCCGTGGTTGAGATTTAGTGAGTTTGGAAAAAGAGCCTGATTTCTAAGAAGGTAAAGCACAAAACGTAAAAGCTTCCACAGACCACATAGTTCTTGTCCGTGTAAAACGTCCTAAAACTATGCTTCAAGTTATATCTACGAAGAGACCACAACCCGTAAATAGGTTCGTAAAAGTTATGGAACCTAATTATCCTAGTTTGATTTGGATATGCTTTTAATGTCTATCAATACCTTTTCTAGGTTTTCTTTTGTATGTGATGTTTGTTTTAGTTCAAAAAACTCAAGAAGACGACTGATGTGAGTTGATTAATGTCTGTCTAAGACAACCTATGTTGGAACATAGTTTTGGGATAGGGAGATTGCTACTAGAAATCCGACCTCTACTAACGATAAAGTTCTCATCTCAATATCCTCTTAGTGCTAAGCATAAATCCCATGGAATAGTCATTAATCATATTCATATTATTTCATGAAAAATACAATTAATTAACTAATACAAGCTAGAGTTTATTTAGAATAGCTCCTAAATCTTGATTCAACTTAGGTGAGAAAACTTTCCAACCCTATAAATCCTTTATGTGAGAATAACCTTTCAAAACAACAGCAACGTCGATGCTTTGCTCTCAAAGCAACATTAAAGCATTTACATCAATTCCATAGAAAGAACATGCATATCTTCATAAATTCATCTTCCATAGTTCATAAACTTAATCATGTGTTCATAGTCTAAAATTCATGGGTTATGCATAGTCTCATGTGAACTCAACTCCAAATCATGTAATTACTTCAATTCATGCATAAATAGATAGAAAACAATCAATTTAATCAAGATTGAAAAGATCCCATGAAGATTGAATAAAACCCTAACTTGAATTAAGAATCTATCTTTATAAAATTGGAGACTTTAAGAACCCTATGGAGGAAAGGACTCCATAGGTGAATACTAACATACCTTGATGTTATAATCCTAAAAAGAATAGAGGATTAGAGACTTGAAATTGAATCCTAGCTTCTTCTTCTTCCTTAGGTTGAGAGGAATTTAGGAAGTGAATTGGTTAGGTTTAGGGAACATTAGGAGAATGGGGTTAAAGTGGGTAGTTTTAGGACCCCAAAAGCTTTATATAAGGCTTAGGTTAGAAGGAAAAATGACATAATTTTGATTTAAAACGATTAGAGAAAAGACTTAAAAGATCCTAAAAATAACTATCGACTCGACCTACGATTCCGACCGTTCGTACTGATTACCGTAGACCAAATACTGGGACCATGAATTTACCTATCTTTTGACGGAACATTTCTACGGCTCATAGGTCTTCCTACGGTCCGTAGAAATCAACTTTAACCCTTAAAATTCCACTAAGTATGGGACTCACCTACGAGACCTATCTACGACTCGTACATAAGATGATGGACCGTCCTGGTGAACTGTAAAAAGGGTACTGAGACTTGTTTTGAAAAATAATTATGTTCCCTCTTCCTACAGTAGCCATCTACAGCCCGTAAAAGCGTCTACGGTCCATAGATGGGACCCATAGAACCAAACTTTAGCTTAGAAAAAAATATTTTTCCTTCTTTCCCAATTTTTATGGTGTTATAGACACATTTCCAGATTCAAAACCAAGTTGGCCTTTTCGGATCTTTGTAATGCCTTGTTAAGATTTGACAAACATTCATCAAAAGCATTACCTACTACAGAGAATTCATCCATAAATACCTCTAAAAAGATAGTCATTATACACCTCTGTAATGTGGCAAGGGCATAACCCAATTCAAATGGAATGTTCTTGAAAGCAAAGGTTCTGTAAGGATATGTAAAAGTGGTCTTCTCCAGATCCTCTGGTGCGACTGAGTTATGATTATAGCCAGAGCACCCATCCAAGAAAAAATGCCATCCTATACCTATCAACTTATCCAACATTTGGTCCATGAAGGGGAAGGGGAAATGATCCTTCAAGGTCAGTTGTTTAGCTTTCGACAGTCCATGCAAACTCGTCAGCCTGTAACTAGACTAAGGGGCACTTATGACTCATGTTATCTAGCCTAGTTCACTCAAGTATTCCATGCGTTAACGTTAACATGTGAAATTAGAGTATTGATATGGGGGACAAAACAACCTTTGTTTGTTATTATAAAAAGGAGGAATTTATTGGGTTTAGTAGAGTTCTAATGATTGATGAAAAACCATGAAATAGGTAATCACACTTGGTTCATGAGAATTTATTTGAAGAGCCTTCTATTTACACTAGAACTGCACCAATAAATTCAAGTGTGCATAATTCAAGAAAAAAGTTACTTAGATAAATATATCATGAAATAATCACCAATGGAGATTTAAGAGTTAGTGTATGACTATAACTCTCAAAAAAAAGAAGAGTTTGAATTCAAAGGGGGGTTCTAACGTCAAGAGGAGTCTCAATAAAAGTCTTTGAAAAAGGTGTATGAAGTAGAGACTCATTTGACCGAGAAGGTTGCATACTCTATCACACCCAAAGCCTACCCCTAGTCGTGGCTAGAGCTTGGAGACCATTCTTGGCCCCAAACGAATCCTTGACCTTGCTAACTATGGTTCCCATGACTCTATGGGATATGAGGAAGCTTTAATAAATGAGTATTTAAATAATTTAAACAAAACTCTACAACGTTGTCTAAAAAATCTTGACATAAATGATAAGTTTCAATAAAACGTCTGAAAAACATACTGGAAATTGTTTAATTATGTCTATCCATGAAGCCTCTATTGTTTAAGATAGGTGTCGGGACAAGACCCATGACATCTCAAATACCACTAAAATAGAATACAGAAATAGGGTCCTTTGGAAGCAATGATGCCTTACTAAATGCCGACAAGAAGTGTGGAGTGATCTCAACAAAGCGCTTGTTGATGATCATGAACACATGTATCTGCATCATAAAAACATGAAGGCCGAATGACAATAGTACATTTAATGTACAAGTATGTAATATGGCTGAGTAATATAATAACTGAACTGATGATTTGATACATATCAAGCTAAATAATGTATTATCAAGTAGTGAAAACTATTTGTACTTTACAATGAGGCATGCAATATAAACAATATGAAAGTAGAAATCTTTACTCTGTGGGGAGTTTGTCTAACCGATAACCATCACTATGAGCCTAGTGATGATAAAACATTTCACTTACATTATAAGGAAATCCTATACTTTGCTGGGCTATAGGATGTCAACTATAACTATGAATCCACCCAATAATCCTTCTAGAGGCAGTGAGGAGTTGCTCTAAAAGTCGATGTGATCCTATCCTACGCTGGCTACATAATTTTATGGGACTTCAAGTTAAAAATAGATTCTTACCCAAATTGGTGTTCGATACTACTCTCAGAACAAACCATATCGATTGTGTTCAATCGCCCTTTAAGGAGAAGGGGATTATTTCTTTACTGAAATACTTTTCGGAAAAAAATCAATTATACTTTTTCTCCTTCTCAACTATCAAATAGTACATGTCAAATAATTTTATTCTTTCTTTAACAACTCTTTTCAAAAACATGCATTTAAACGTATATTTATGGACTTACCTTTCAAGTTCGAATTCGATGTATAAGAAATCTCATATAATAATCTTTATAAAATGTATTTTATAAATAAATAGGATTTATGTTATACGAAACATTAATAACAATTTATAATTCAATATGCATAATAGAAATCAAAATCTCAACGGTTAAGGAATTGTAATTTAGAATAAGAAACACAACTAAGTTTGGATCTCAAGAGCTACGAATAAAATTCTGAACATAACCTTTTAATGAATGAATTTATATATAGGGCATGAGGATGAACTTATTCTATCACGATGAGTAGCCTTATAACCTAGAAGAACAAAGTTTTTGACCAAATTGGAAGAATGCTTGAAAACAGTAGCGTTCTCCTCTTGGATCTTCGCTCTCAGACTTGAAAGCGTTAATGAGAGAAATAGGGTTAATTAATATTATTTAGAACCATATTTAGGTGTAAAAACTTTGGGGTGTAGGCTTAGAAAGGATGGGAAAATACTGAACTACCCCTCTTAAAAAGCTGACAAAAACCTTCCACAATGCACCTATTGTTCGTGGTTTGATCTACAAATCATAGATCCCATCCGTCGAATTTATATTGAATTTTAAGGCTCTAATTTTCATTCTACGACCTGTAACAGTCTCTACGGACCTTAGATCCAATCCATAGAATTTATATTGAATTTTAAGGCTCGAAAACTCATTATACGGGTCCAAACTATGGCACGTAGAAGGTTCTACGACCCATAGAAATTGGACCTCAAAATTTGACTCCCTAAAGTTTTTTCACGACTTGATAGTATGGGTTGTAGTTCAATTGACGATCCATAGAAGCGTTTCATAGTTCACTAATCCGAAAACTTTGTTGTGATAGTCTTTGATAAAATAGTCATAACGCTTTACTTTGAGCTCGAAATGAGGAAAACTAGTGATGTTGGAAATAAGACTCATAGACCTTTAATTTGATAGGTCTTCGGCCACCTAATTCATTATGTTCCGAGAGATATGATTGTTTGAAATCTACTTATGTAGAATCTTACTTCAAAACTTAATCGGTAAGGAAACATTCAACTCAACTTTTTGTTAGGCGATTCTAGTAACCTTAATTCACATCCAAATTTATTCACACAAAAATAATTGACCTTAACACCTAAGAACAATTTAAGAAACACCCTATACAACTTTTTTCGCAAATGAAGAATGGTTCGGATCTTAGCTTAAATTTTTTTGAGGTGTTACATACTCAAAGAGCAAAAAAGGCAATTGGTAAATCGACTTCACATGAGATTCTTGAACATTGAAAGAGCACATTGAAAAACCGACTCCTGATGTAGAATTAGGCTAAGAGTTTTAGTATTCATGTATTAGGAGTTTCTCATTGAGTTGTAATGTTGAAGTAATTTTAGTTCAGTGGGTTATAAACTGAAATAAAATTTTTGTCTTCAAGTCGGGGTAAAAGATTTGAGAACACATACCTTGGGAGGTGTGTGAGTTGTTAGGAAATAAAATTTGTAATTTCTTGGGTTACATATGTTTGTGTAATCTCTTGTTGAAAGTCTCACTGTGATTTCATGAAGTTATAGTTTAAATCTTATAGAGGTATAAGTCATGCTTTTTATATCTTTTGTGAGTTGGGTGTTTTATACATAAACACAATGTGTTCTTTGGTTAATTTTTCTACTGCTTTGATTGGAATACATTAGGCAACTTTTTTCACACTTACATGAAAGTTAAGTTAAATAAGTACACTTTAAGTTGTGTAGTATATTGATTTCTTGAATAATAGAATAAGACTTACAATTCAATTTTTAAATAATGAAATTAGAGTAAACCCAAGATACTTGAAACTTCTTCTTTTGGGTATGATTTGGTCCTCAATATTTACTCCCACCACTTTTTTATGTGTTACATAACTGAACTTACACTCTATGTTCTCTGGTTTAATCCTATTTAGCTTGAAACCTTTAGACTCTATGAACTTTCTCCAAACTTTCAGCCTATCATTAACTTGTCTTACCAATTAATACTATGTCATATTTAAATAACATACAACACTTTCCCTTGAATATGTCGTGTCAATTTTTCTATCACTAAGAAAAATAAAAATTGGCTAAGGGAGGATCTCTTGTACAATCCCATCATGATCGAGCGGTGTTCTAAGTTACTTTTTACTGTTCTAACTCAGATCTTGGCTCGATCCTACATGCCTTAAGAGTCCTAATGTATGTCATAGGTACACCCCTAGACTCTATACGTCTCCAAAGAACCTCCCACAGTCATTTATCACATGTCTTTTCTAGGTCAAAGAACATGGTGTGTAAGTCTCTCTTTTTATCCCTATATTGCTCCAACAGTCTCCTTACAGATGAATGTCTTTTATAGTCAATCGCCTCAGTATCAATCCATATTGATTCTCATAGACACACCTTTCTTTGTCCAAAATTTATATTTTACAAGTTTTGGTAAAATTCAATTTATGTGGTTCTACTTTCCTTTCATCCTATGAAATAAAAAGAATTAAAGAAAATGCATCTAGTTAGCCTTAAAGAATCTAACTTCCTAAATATGTTTTTTTGTATCAATTTATGTGACACTGTTTGTTGACTTCACACAAAATTTAGGAATGAAAGAAATATTTTTGAAATTTGTGGTCTAAAATAAATCTTAGGCCTCATTTGTTTTTAGTACGATTAATACGTCTGAATCTAAATGCACAATTGAATATTTAGATGTGCATGAAGATTTAGAGGTCTGAATCTGAATACACATTTGAATATTGTTATGTTGCATTAAAGATTTGAATTGTAAATAGTTAAGATGTTTTTTCTCAACATATGGATATATAAAATTAGTCTTTGTTTAAACAATAATAAATATAAAATTAAAATAAAATACAAAATTGATGTAATATTATAACAATAAAATATTTTAAAAATTTTATATGACAATTGGTTGTGGTGATGACTAACAATGATGATTGTGTATGTCAATATAGGATAGTGTTGACTGATGATAGTGTTTGATATTAGTGATTAATTGTGGTTGTTGGTGGTGACGACTGATAATTAGTAGTAGAATGATATTAATAACTAATAGTGGTGGTGAATAATAATGGCGATTATCGATATATAATATTGAAAAATTATGATTGTAGCACCTCGCTATTAGAAAGAGCTAAATTTAGAAAGCGTTAAATTGGAAATAGCTTAATTGAAAATTTTGCTAAGTTATGCAAAGTTATGAGTTTCGGGTCAACTTCAAATTACCATAACTCTAAGTATTAGGATGAGTTAGGTGGCACATAAGATATCAAATGAAAGGTCTTGGAATCCTCTTTCCAACGCCACTGAGTTTGCTAATTTTCGAGTTTGGATGACGGATATATGCCCATTTGAAATCTGTCTATCCAGTTAAGAAAAGTTACCCGAATTAGTGAGGGGTATTTTGGTCCTTTCCTTACCCCTTCAGCTTAAAAGGATTTTTGGTATTATTGTAGGTTCAAATATGATTTGGATAAATTTTAAAAATCCCATATACGCTTAGGGTTTTGAGAGGAATTCAAGAAGAGGAGAAAAAGAGAAAATTTCAAAGCGTTCGTCAAGATTCAGAAGATTTCGAAGGGTTTTCGCCAAGGTTTCGATGCTAAGAGGTATATGAGTTCTCATAGTTTCACTCCCCGAAGCTACCTCCAGGATGCGGACATGAGACCTAGGATCACGAGTGACCCCAAGCTAACCCTGCTGGCATATTATAAGCATACTAAATAAACTAAATTAGGAAAGTATTGTGTGGAAGCTAAATCATAAGATAAACTGAAATGATGGGGAATACCCATATAATAAGTCTGAATATAAGAAAAATGAGAGTTTGAATACAAATGAGAAGTAAAACTCTAAGACTAAAGCTGAAACTAACTATGTCTGAAACAAAGCCTTTACTGACTAGAAATGTTGGGACATGCCCCAACTAGATCTAGCAAAACTAAAAACTAAAACTAAAAGCGAGAAAGATAATCATGTCAACCGTCTTCGAAGATGAGGACTCATCACTGATGCTGCTGAACTGGAGATCGGGAACCGAACTATGCGTGATCTGGAAGCTGAGGACCTGAACCTACATCACGAGAATATGTAGCGCAGAGTATGCGTCAATACTTGAAAGGTACTGAGCATGCAGGATAGAGTAAAGCTGAACAATAACATAACTGAACAAGCAAATAAGCTATGATATAATCTGAACATGATAAGGATACTGGAAATACTGATCAAGGCTAAACTGAATGCAATGACCAAGTTTATAACATGCTGAGACTGAATACTGAACTATATTGATAACATGGTCAATGCAATAGAATCTGATTGAACTGTAAGGGAGCTACTAATAATCGACATAAAACCACATGACCTAAATGTGGAGTCCGATGTATACAGCCAACCGAGAAGACCCAATATACCCTGCCAGAGGTATAGAGGCATGCTGGCGTGATCACTAAAATGATGCCCACAGAGGGGACTTACAACCTACAGGGCACATAGTTCTGGGACTTGAGGGTGCCTGACCCTAGTCCACTCGGTATTAAGTTTCTCCCAATTAATTTAAGTAATTAACACTTTCTGAGATGTTATAATACTGGATAGCTCAAAATACTGACATGTAAACTGAGAATGCAACATTAATATACTAATAATAATGTATTCGAAAACTGAGTCATGTTTACATAAATACCTGAATTAACTGGCTTAGCATGTGTAATTCATGAACTAAAAGAACTACATAGCTAGGGTTCTGAGTTTATTCATGAATCTGGGCAGAACAATACTACAACATGATGATATGATTTGGAATCATTCTAACAGCTAAAACCCAACATATCTAACATTCAAGAAACCCTAGGTCTGGATAACATTAAGAGGGTCAAGATTCTGATTGAAATCTAGGGACCTATAACACATACTTGGTGACGAATTCCACGGAGAAATCTTTCAATTTCAAGGCTAGAACTGATGGAACCTTGCTACGTTCTTGAACTAGGGTTCTTGACCTTTTTCTCCTCTTACACTCTAATTTTTCTAAGTTTTGATGAATGATCTGACTTAGGTAAGTTCTAGTTATGTTTCTAGGCTAAAACTGACCAAAACGACGTAGTGTAGGGGTCCAACGCATAAGGAAAAGACCAAAAGACCCCTGACTTAACTGCTATCGGGAGCCACTGATGGACGGGACTGACGGGCCATTGATCGACTGACGGTCCGTGCTGTTCTACTGTCAATTGGGTTTTATGGGTTGAAAACTGGGGTCTGATCCACGGACGCGCACCACTGTTCGTGTTTCCGGCCGTGGGTCGACAGTTAGAATGTTTTTTTAGGGGTTTCTGGGAAGGGTCGCAGGTGGTGCACCATGGACATGCAGGACGGACCATGGGTCCTCCAACGGTCCGTGGATGGTGCCCGTGGGTGCCATTTTCAACACCTGAAATTTTCAATCTGGTAGTTCTAGCATGTAGAGTGTTACATTATCTCCCCCTTGGGAACATTTGCCCTCGAATGAAGACTAAATTTGCAGAAATGGAGGGAGAAAGCTGAAACCCCTACCACTAAGCATTGAAAACTGATTTCTGACTAACTGAGTTCCAAGAACATGCAAATACGTTGAAAATGCAAGTACAACCTGAAGGAACATCATGCTAAGATTGAAACTGCGCATGAATGACTGAAAAACTGAAGAGGAACTATTACCTCAAGCTGGAATGGAATCGGAAGGAAAGAGGTGAGGATACTTGGTCTTCATGGCTGCTTCTGCTTCCTAAGTAGCTCCCTCTACGGACTGACTCATCTACAAAACCTTGACTGAAGCAACTTCTTTGTTTCTCAACCTTCGGATCTGACGATTAAGAATTTCAACTGGTACCTCTTCATAAGTGAGACTATCCTTCACCGCCAAACTTTCTAAAGGTACGATAGATGTTGGATCACCCACACACTTCTTCAGTAACGAAATGTGAAAAATCAGATGCACTACTGTTAGTTCTGTTGGCAACTCTAACTCATAAACTACTTTACCAACCCTCTTCAAGATCTTGTAAAGGCCTACATATCTAGGGCTGAGCTTTCTTTTCTTGCAAAATCTCATCACCCCTTTCATGAGTGACACTTTCAAGAAAACCCAATCATCAACTTAGAATTCTAATTCCTTTCTCCTTACATCTGCATAGGACTTCTAGCGACTCTGGGCAGTCTTAAGTTTATCTCTAATGAGTTGCACTTACTCCATAGCATCATGAACTGAATCTGGCCCTATCAAGGCTGCTTCACCTACTTCAAACCAACCAACGTGAGATCTACATCTACACCTATACAATGCCTCATAAGGGGCCATCTGAATGCTGGAATAGTACTATTATTGTAGGCAAACTCAATAAGAGGAAGGTGATCATCCCAACTACCCTTTAAGTCGATCACACAAGCTCTCAACATGTCCTCTAAGGTCTGAATTGTATGCTTTGCTTGACCATCCGTCTGTGGATGAAATGTTGTGCTAAGATTAACCTGAGTACCAAGACATTTCTGAAATGACTTCCAGAAATAAGAGCTAAATTGAGGACCTCTATTTAATATGATAGACAAAGGTACCCCATGCAACCTGACTATCTCATTAATGTAAATCTTGGCATAGTCCTCCACTGAATCTATAGTCTTTGCCGTGCAGACTTAGAAACTCTATCAACTATCACCCAAATGGAGTCATGTTGTCTGCGAGTACGAGGTAAACCTGTGATGAAGTCCATGTTTATCACTTCCTACTTCCAAGTAGGAATGTCGATCTCTTAAGTCATACGTCCTGGTTTCTGATGTTCTACCTTGACTTGTTGACAATTAGGGCACTTAGCCACAAAATCCGCTATATCCCTTTTCATACAATTCCACCAAAAGACTTCCCACATATCACGGTACAACTTAGTGGTACCTGAATGAATAAAATATCTGGAGTTATAGGCTTCTGCAAGAATCTTCTGTCTCAACTCACCTACCTTAGGAACACATAATCGACCCTGATAGCGAAGTACACCATCTCCCCCTTGGGAGAAAACCTCAACTCTCTGCTGATGGACTGCACCCTTTAGTTGAAGTAGTATTGGATCACTGTCTTTCTTTTCTTTAACCTCCACTACCAATGAAGATTCTGACCCATTCTGCACTGTTACTCCACCATTTGATATGCTCAGAAGACGAACTCCTAAGCGAGCAAGTTTGTGAACATCCTTTGCTAGCTCCATTCTTTATTTATCTACATGTGCCACACTACCTTTTGATAGTCTGCTAAGAAGATCTGCTACTACATTGGACTTACCAGGATGGTAATGCACACTCATATCATAGTCCTTGAGGAACTTAAGCCATCTCTTCTGGCAAAAATTCAACTTTTTCTGGGTGAACACATACTGGAGGCTCGTATGGTTTGTGAACAAATCTACGTGAACACCATACAAGTAATGTCTCCAACTATTAAGTGCAAACACCACTGCTGCAAGCTCGAGGTCATGAGTTGGGTAGTTCTTCTCATGCACCTTAAGCTGTCTAGAAGCATAAGCTATAGCCTTACCTCACTACATCAACACACAACCTATGCCAACTCTAGGTTGTATCACAATAAATAACATAGCCGTCTGAACCCTCTGAACCCTCTGGTAAAGTCAAAACGGGAGTTTTAGTCAACCTAGTTTTTTCAGTTCTGCGAAGCTCTTCGCACAATCAGCTGACCACTGAAATTTGACATTTTTTTAGTCAACTTAGTCAATGGAGAGGCTATGGATGAAAATCCTTCCACGAACCTTCTGTAGTAACCAGCTAAACCAAAGATACTTTTGATATCTGTAGGAGAGGTAGGTTTGGGCCATTTCTTCACTGCTTCTATTTTCTAAGAATCCACTCGGATCCCTTTACTAGACACAATATGCCTAAGGAAGGCAACTGATTGCAACCAAAACTCGCATTTGCTATACTTAGCGAATAACTGGCGGTCTTTGAGAGTTTGCAGAACAACCCTCAAATGATTCATATGTTCTTCCTCATTCCTATAGTAAATGAGGATATCATCAATAAAGACGATAACAAACAAGTCCAAGTACTGCTTGAACACTCTATTCATCAAATCCATAAAAGCTGCAGAAGCATTGGTTACTCCAAATGACATAACTACAAATTTATAATGACCATACCGAGTTGTGAAGGCTGTCTTCAGAATGTCACTATCCCTGACTTTGAGCTGATGATAACCCGATCTGAGGTCTATCTTTGAGAGATGACTAGCACTCTGAAGTTGGTCGAACAAGTCATCAATCTTAGGGATGAGATACTTATTCTTGATTGTGACTTTGTTCAACTGTCAATAGTCAATACACATTCCGAGGGAACCGTCTTTCTTCTTCACAATCAACATTGGTGCACCCCATAGGGAAATACTGGGTTTGATGAAGCCCTTATCTAGAAGGTATTTCAACTACTCTTTCATTTCCTTAAGCTCAGCTGGAGCCATTCTGTAAGGAGGAATATAGATAGGCTAGGTATCTGGAAGGAGATCAATTCCAAAGTTGATTTCCCTTTCGAGAGAAACTCCAGGAAAATCTTCTGAAAACACTTTTAGGAACTCATTGACTATTGGAACTGACTCAAGAGTTGGGGTGTCAAAGCTTGAATCCTTAACCCGAACTAGATGATAGAGATAACCCTTAGAGATCATCTTTCTAGCCTTAAGTCAAAAAATGAATCGACCCATAGGCGCTAAGCAACTACCCTTCCATTCTAAGATTGGTTTTTCTGGAAACTGAAAACGAACTATCCTAGTTCTACAATCAACTGAGGCATAGCAAGAATGTAACCAATCCATGCCTAGAATGACATCAAAGTCTACCATTTCTAACTATACAAGATCTACTAAGGTGACTTTCTGGGAGACTGTGACAGGGCAATTTCTGCATACCCATCTAGTTATAACTGGGTCACCAACTGGAGTAGAGACTAAGAAGCGTTCTGAAAGAGTTTCTCGACTAACATTGAATTTGACTACTATATAAGGAGTTACAAAGGAAAGAGTAGCCCCTGGATCCAACAAATCTTAAACATCTAAGTCAAAGACTCGTAACGTACCAATGACTACATCAGGAGAATCTTCGTGATCCTGGCGAGCATACAACCTGTTTTGGCGCTGATCGCCACCTGTACCAGATGGATTACCTTGTTGAGTCGGGTGACCTGCTGGTGCTGCTGAAGTTGTGGACTAAGCTCTACCATTGTAACCTCCTTGACACTGCTTAGAAGGACAATCTTTTAACTTGTGACCAGACTGACCACACCCAAAACATCCTTCCTTTCCTGCAAGACACTCTCTCAGATGGTTCTTACCATACTTAGGACAAGTTGGGTAGGTTCTGGTGCCTGACACACTCACCTGAGACTTAAAGCCTGATGCCCTACCTTTCTGATCATTCTGAAACTTAGAGGATGTAGTACTAGCTGATAAAGGTTCTGGAGCTGAAGACTTTTGCTGAAACTGCGAGTGATTTCCACCACCCGATTTCTATTGAGAATAGTCATAGTTGTCTGTCCTAGCCTTCTTATTCTCTTTGGCATGTTCCCTAAGCTTATCACCCTCAACTTGCTGAGCATGGGTCATGAGCCTAGAGATATTCATATCTTCTAGCAACATAGTATTTCTACACTCTGTTTTCACAAGATAGGATACCCCATACATGAACTTGTTCATTTGAGCCCTGGAATCAGCAACCATGTGAGGAGCATACCTGGAGAGTTGGGTGAACTTGAGTCTGTAATCTTGGACTGATATGCTACCTTGCCTCAAGTTCATGAACTCCTATGCCTTAGCCTCAATCAACCCTCTTGGGAAGAACCTGTCCAGAAAGGTATCACTGAAGCATTCCCAGGTGATAAGAGCTGCATCTGTACCCCTGTTCTCCTTCTACTGAGTATACCATATATGAGCTACATCCTTAAGTTGATAAGATGCCAACTTAACCAGATCATTCTCAGTTACCTGCATTACTCCAAAGATCTTCTTGACCTCATCAATGAAGTTTTAGGGATCCTCACCAATCTGCGATCCTAAGAACTCAAGTGGATTCATCCTAACAAAATCCCGCACTCTAGCTATAGCTAACCCAATATTAACATTTGTCGAAACTGGAACCCGTTGATTGTTCTAGTTAGTCACACTCTGAGCCAAAAACTGAATGACATTTTGAAACTCTACATTTGAAACTTGCTGATTTGGGACTGGAGGAGCTGCGTTAGCATTTTGTGCATTAACATTCCTTCCATAAGCTCTACAAGGAGGCATGATCTGAAAGCGCATGACGTCGAGTTAGAACAAGAATTTAGATCATACCTTAATCACGATAAGAGAAACAAGAAAGTGGAGTTTTCCTAAAACACTTCGTAGCCTTCCTCTCATTAGATGTGGTGCATTTCACACCCATGAAAAGGTCTATACTTAGTACGACTTTTCAAAAATGCTAGGACTTTTAAACCTAGGGCTCTGATACTAAGTTTGTCACGCCCCGAAGCTATCCCCAGGACGCAGACACGGGACCTAGGATCACGAGTGACCCCAAGATAACCCTGCTGGCATATCATAAGCATACTAAATAAACTGAATTAGGAAAGTACTGTGTGGAAGCTAAATCATAAGATAAACTGAAATGATGGGGAATACCCATATACTAAGTCTGAATATAAGAAAAATAAGAGTTTGAATACAAATGAGAAGTCAAACTC
Organism: Solanum verrucosum; assembly: GCF_900185275.1. NCBI lineage: Eukaryota > Viridiplantae > Streptophyta > Magnoliopsida > Solanales > Solanaceae > Solanum > Solanum verrucosum. The sequence goes on along the minus strand of NW_026020210.1, from coordinate 706,609 downwards.
TAAGACTAAAGCTGAAAGTAACTATGTTTAAAATAAAGCCTCTACTGACTAGAAATGCTGGGACATGCCCCAACTAGATCTAGCAAAACTGAAAACTAAAACTAAAGCGAGAATGATAATCATGTCAACCGTCCTCGAAGATAAGGACTCACCACTGATGTTGCTGAACTGGAGATCAGGAACCGATCTATGCGTGATTTAGAAGCTAAGAACCTGAACCTACATCACGAGAAGATGTAGCACAGAGTATGCGTCAATACTTGAAATGTACTGAGCATACATGATAGAGTAAAGTTGAACAGTAACATAACTAAACAAGCAAATAAGCAATGATATAATCTGAACATGATAAGGATACTGGAATTACTGAACAAGGCTAAACTGAATGCAATGACCAAGTTTATAACATACTTAGACTGAATACTTAACTATACTGATAACATGGTCAATGCAATAGAATCTGACTGAACTGTAAGGGAGCTATTAATAACCGACATAAAACCAAATGATCTAAATGTGGAGTCTGATATATACGCCCCATCGAGAGGACCCAATATACCCTGCCAGAGGTATAGAGCCATGCTGGCGTGATCACTAAAATGATGCTCACAGAGGGAACTTACAACCTATGGGGCACGTAGTTCTGGGACTTGAGGGTGACTGACCTTAGTCTACTCGGTATTAAGCTTCTCCCAATTGATTTAAGTAATTAACACTTTATGACTGAAATGTTGTAATACTGGATTGCTCAAAATACTGACATGCAAACTGAGAATTCAACATTAATATACTGATAATAATGCATTTGAAAACTGAGGCATGTTTATATATATAACTGAATTAACTGGCCTATCATGTGTAATTCATGAATTAAAAGAACTACATAGCTAGGGTTCTGAGTTTATGCATGAATCTGGGCAGGACAATACTACAACATGATGATATGATTTGGAATCATTCTAACAGCTTAAACCCAACAATTCTAACATTCAAGAAACCCTAGGTTTGGACAACTTTAAGGGGGTCAAGATTCTGACTGAAATCTAGGGACCTAATGGGTTAAATGAACCCATTAGTGAAATCCCACATACCTGGTGACGAATTCCACGAAGAAATATTTCAATTTTAGGGCTGGAACTGATGGAACCTTACTGCGTTCTTGAACTAGGGTTGTTGACCTCTTTCTCCTCTTACGCTCTAATTTTTCTAAGTTTTGATGAATGATCTGACTTAGGTAAGTTCTAGTTATGTTTCTAGGCTAAAACAGACCAAAACTATGTAGTTTAGGGTTTAAACGACGTAGTTTAGGGGTCCAACGCATAAGGAAAAGACCAAAAGACCCCTTACTTACTGATGTCAGGAGCCACTGATGGACGGGACTAACGAACCGTCGATCTACTGATGGTCTATACTGGTCAATCGTCAATGGGGTTCTGGGGTTGAAGACTGGGGTCTGATCCATGGATGCGGACCACGGTCTGTGACCTGACTTACTATCCGTGGGTCCGGCCGTGGGTCGACACTTAGAATATTTTTCTGGGGGTTTCTAGGAAGGGTCAAAGGTGGTGCACCACGGACCTGCAGGAGGGACTGCGGATCCTCTTACGGTCTATGGATGGTGCCCGTGGGTGCCACATGAAATTTGCAATCTGGTTGTTCTAGCATGCAGGATGTTACACATAGTGCCGTGTTCATTCACCCACACGCCAATCATGCTATTTTCAGTGCAATTTCGTTCTTGAAGTTAAATGATTTGAGTTCTTGATGAGTTTTCTTGAAGTTTCATTCGTAATCTTGATTGTTGGGGTTTTGATGAATTCTTAAGATAAGTGTTACTCCCTCCGTCCCATTTTATGTAAGGTAGTTTGACTTGGCACGAAGTTTAAGAAAGAAAGGAAGACTTTTAAATCTTATGGTCCAAAATGAATGATAGAAACTTGTATGGCTGTAAATCATTTCATCAAGGGTAAAAATAGACATTTTATAGTTAAATTGTTACTTAATATAGAAATGTGTCATTCTTTTTGGGACTGATTGAAAAGGAAAGTAAATTACATAAATTGGGACAGAGGGAGTAGTAGTTTAAGGGATGCTTGAGTAGATTATCGTGTACTTATGATGGGTATTCGAATATAAGTGAGTTGGGAAGAAACAATTCGATTCTAGGAGAATTTGGGTCAGAAAATGAGGAAGAAAATTCATCGGGTTTTCTAGGCTAAGGGTTGGCGCGCCGCGCCAGAAAAGTTGTTCTATAGTTTTTGTAACACCCCAGAAATTCTATGACTTAAAGTTAGAGCCTCACCTAATGAATAATGACTTAAAAATAGTTAAAATGATGTTTCTAAACCTAAATTAATGCAATTGACTTGGTTTGGAAGAGTAAAAGTCTAAACGTCAAGAAACGACCACGACGTCCGAAAACTAGAGAAGAATGTGTTCTAGTGTGTCCTTAGGTTTTGGGCAGGTTTGGGAGTGTCGTATGATGGTATAATCTTGTAAAAATGTTTAAATTAGGTAAATATATGTTCATATGGTCAAAACGTTAGAATACGATGCCCTAGAGCCACCCTAAGGGGCCCCGAGGAGGACCCAACCTTGGCCAAGCAAGCTGCCAAGGCAGCTTGCAAATTGCACTTGGAGGGAAAAAGTGTGCGTCGCGGACTAGCTTCCCCAAGGAGCAAAAAGTTAGTTCACGATGTGGTCGTGTCGCGGACTATACTGTCTCGAAATTTAATTCCAAATATCTTCAAGGAACAGCTCCGAGTCACGGACTTGCTCTGCGACGAAAATGCAGAAATTCAGAAATTGATTTTTACTTCATTAAAGAGTCCAACTAAGTGAGGGGTATTTAGGGTACTTTAGGAGACGGGTATATAATGATTTTTAAGTCAATTTATCTCACTTTTATCACTTAAACACAAAACCCCAAAGATCTAAACCTAAAGTTCCTCCTTCTCTCTACTCTCTCTCTTCTCAAGAACTCCATTGAAGAAGATTGGAGCTTCAAGAAAAAGAACAACTCTCCAAGGTTTCAACTTGGATTTTCGTGGTTAATTCGTCAATAAGGTATGGTTGCTTATCACTCTAGGGATTCCTTTCCCCAAGAGGCCCCTTCAAGATGAATTTCAAAATCTCCAATTTCTAGGTTTTAATAAAAAAACGTGGGTCTTCTTTCTAAAGTGAAATTGATGTTATAAATTGACTTTGATTGATGTTATATAAACAATTATGGATGAATTTATGTTTTACTGGTGGTTTCTTGAAGAATTCCCCATGAGACCCTTGTTTCTCCTTCTTTTCCTAATTCTAACACTAGTTTGTGTTGGATATTGATTGAAGGCTATGAATTGAATGTGATGTTATGTAATTCATGTTTGTATGATGATTCTACCCTAGGTTATGTATAATTTCTATGAAATTAGGGTTGAGTCTTTGAATGAAGCCTTGAAGGCTATGAAGGGACTATGTCAATTGTTTGGTAATTGAAGTATGACTGTCCCATGAAGGGCAAGAAAGTATGAAGGTTGGTTCTTCTTTGAACTCAAGTATGAAAGGTAAATTACTTAGATTGTAATGATGCTATACCTAATTTGTTGTTGTGGTGTTGATGACCTAGTTTCCTCATTCTTAACCCTCTACACTTGAATTAGCTATGAAGTATGTATGTATGTATGTTATGGTACGATTGCTGTATGATTGAAAGGTAGTTCTCATGATTATAGTGTAACGTAAAGTGAAAGGTTTGCTCACTTGCTAAGTGTTTCTAAAGTGAAAGGATTGTTACTCACTTATGAACACATATGAGCTATTATGGTAAGAGGTCTACATAAGAGTCAAGTTAAGGCTAATGTGAACTTATGTGATGACTAAGATGGTTACAAAAGGGAATTAGATACTTAGCACCGAAAGGGCACGTAAATGAGATGGGGGTCTCACGTTTAGTAAGTACGGCTCCCCACATGGGTTTCCTCACGTTTAGCAAGTCCAGATTACCCACGGTATGTGTTGTCTCATGAGATGGAAACCCCTACGTTTAGTAAGTTAGGGTTTCTAGAAGCAATCTCCTTGACCCTTAACTATATGCCCACATAGGACTCTAGGTTAGTGGATCCACCTGGATAGCTATGTACGAATGGTTACACCTTAGGCAAGTGTTAACCCTCTCTTTTCAGTGTAGGAGTAGAACATCGGATTCAATGTAGCTCTCATGGTCTATGTCGGTTATTGCAATATTTCCCTAATGTAAAAGTAAATGAAGGTATGAAAGGTGTGAACTCTAACTAGGGCTTTCTTAAGGGTTTCTACATAGTGTAAGGGAGGGTATGGGACTTCTCTTGCACATTGCACTTGTGGGATCCTAAGAGATGGTTGTAGTAGTGTTCTCTTATGATTATGATGATTATGACTTATGTATGTTGAAGCTATGTTATGTATGATCATTATGAATATGGTAAGTTATGATGAAATATGATCTTATGAATATATGCATGAAGTAGGTTGCTTAATGTGATACTTGTCTTTGAATAGGGTTGTGGGATTCTATTCTTTGTATTGCACTGGTATTACTTGGGTTGTCTACACGTTGGAATGATATTATATTGGTTTGGACCATGGTGCTTACTTTTTGTGCATATTAGATTTACTTGGTAAAAAACATGTTTTGACTAAATGTCCTTTTATGCATGTTTCAATGGTTTTTATGCATAGTAGCCATACTTAGTACGTGTGTTGTACTAACGCATATTTTCTCCCTTTTCCCCAAACATTTAGGTTTGGACCATTGAGGATTCAAGCTTACTTCTTAAGACACTTGGAGTTGCTTCCCCAAGTTGGTGAGTCCTCAAGTCCGAGGACAAGACCCTATGATCTAGCTTCTATGTTTAGTTCTTTGCTTATGTTGAAAGACATTGTTGTACTTTTCTATTTCAAGACTTCTTATTGATGTAAGGGTTAAGTCCCATTTTCGATACTTCTATGTCTAGATGGTGCATTGTGACGAAGTTAGATTCTGTTTTTCATATATGAAGTGAAGTTGAACTTCCAAAGTAAAAGTTTTAAATTTTCCATGATTTTATTCTATGATACATGCTATGACGAATGCTAAGGGCTTGTATAAGACCTCTTCGTGGTCGAATACGTCGGTAACGACTAGGGGGTGCTCTCGTGTCGTTACAGTTTTGATCATGGGGCGTTGCGCAACCCAGTGCGCCCCAACCCCCCTTCAATAGTTCAGGGGCTAGCGCCCCGCGCCACTCAGTGTGCTAGGGTCACCAGGACCCCTACTCTTTTTACCTTCTTTTCGTATGAGTTCCCCGAATTATACCGATATTTTCTAATTGATCTCTACACTCTAAATTGCATCTAAACATCAAGAGATCATCCATAACATAAAATTATAACCCTTGAATCCATAATTCAAATTCAAGGTAGAGTTAAGAGTTAAGTCTTAAGAGAGCTTCCGAGTCATTTTGAGAAGTCTTTTACAATCATTTTAAACTTGTTTTAAGACTTGAGCACTTGAATTTGAAGATGAGTAGAGTTGAGTTCATTTTCTTTAAAATGATATATTGTAACTAAGTATTCCAAGAGTAAGTGTTTTTACATTTAAGATGAGAGGAAACATCGATTTCCAAAAGAGTTCTGGAGCAATTTTGAGTGCTATCTCTTTTAAGGGAAATATTTTGAGTAATAATCTCAAACCAGAGAAAGAGTTATGTTTATAAACATATGAGCTAAGTTATATTTTTGGAAGTAGTATTGAGCATCGATATGGAGACGAGTTCAGATAACTCAAAGTCCTCATAAACCATGTAGCCAACATGGATAGAAAGGATCATACTTTTTAGATGATTCCTTATTGTTTTTAAGCATATACTAGTGGATCCACTTAGTTAATAGTCCTATACCTCGGGAAAGTATAGGACAGTTCTGGCAGTGTGGGCGAGACGTTGTAACATCACATAGATCATAGTGATGGTTGTTGGTTAGAGAATCTCCCACACAGAGTTATATTGTATTTTCCAATACATTGAGCTGCTATATACTGTTTTTAAAGCTTATCTTTATATCACATTATTGTTAGTGCTTTTATATTGAAATGAGATGAGACTGAGTTGAGATTGAGACAAGGTAAGTTGTTTCTTCAGTTTCAGTTCAAGCTTATGTCGTGTTTTAGAGTTCCCCTTGCATGCTCGTACATTTCACGTACTGACGATATTTGTCCTGCATCTTTTATGATGTAGATACAGGTAACCAGGATCATTAACCAGCGCTTCCTTGATCTAGTTTAGTTCCTGAGTTGTTAGGTGAGCCTTTTTGCTTCCGAAGGATCCCTTATTTATCTTCAGTTATTTCAGTTTGTTAGGATGATCGGGGGTCTTATCCCAACATCCCTCATAGTATTAGAGGCTTCATAGATAGATAGACAGTAGTAGTTCATGAGTCTTGTTCATTTCAATTGTTATGTTCTAGACTTGAGTTTCCCTTGAGGCCAGTTGAATGTTTTCTAAACATTTATGAGTTTATCATTGTGAGATATTTGAGTTAAAAGTTTATCTTTCATTGAGTAAGCCTTCCGCTGAGAGTTGAACCAGACCAAGGGTTCGCTTGGGACCAACAATGGTTCTCGAGTGTCGGCCACGTTCAGGGTTTAGGCTCGGGGCGTGACAATGATAATTATCTATATTGATTAAGGGATTTAATAATTGTTGGTGGTGATGATTGAAATTGATGGCTAATGGTGATGACGATTGATTTTAGTGTTTGGCGATAGTGATGGTTGAGGTTGGTGTCGGGGTTGGGGTTAGGGTTGGACTGGGGATGGTGGTTGTGGATGGTTGGTGGTAGCTGTGGTTGAAATGGTGTTTGTGGGTAGTGAGTGAGAATAGATACAGTAGCGGCAAACTGTTATCTTTGTAGAATTTCTTAAACAAACATCTTAATGATATTAAGACTTCCTTACATATCTTAATGATTTAGACCCATTAAGTGGTTGCAAAAGAAGGAAAAACAAACACACTTAATGATTAAGATTTAAACCTTTAAAACAGATGAACTTAATCACTGATATTTGAATAATTAAGATTAAGACCTTTATTAAGTGCAAACAAATAGGCATTTGTGTGATTATAAATTGTTTCATTAAGGAAAAAAAGAAGATTTCAAAATCAAATTCTTTCTAATTATAGAAAGATAACATTCTTTTGAAAACAAACCAAAAAAGTATGACACATAAATTAAGATGGATAAAATATAAAGTAAACAAATACCAACTTTAAATTAAAACGGTATATAGAAATATGCACATAATGATAATTGATGATTCATATACTGAATATAAATTTCTTCACCATGGACCACACTTTCATATTTCTTTTCTTAAAATTAAAAGGATGGGGATATTTGTAGGAGTGGACCCTTGTCTTGAATGAGAATCTCCAAAAAGCCACCACGTGGCATAGGCCCATTTGCCATAACAGATTCCATCTCACCTGACCATTTCAAGAACCACCCTCTCTTTCTGTTACACTAACAATATAAAATAGTACCAACAAGGGTTGTGGTCGTGTGATAAGTAAACCTTCATTCTTAATCAAGAGGTCTCGGGTTCGAGCCTCCTTACGTACGGAGTCGCATTTGTTGAAGTGATTTATCAGGATGTTAAGAGAGAAGCAAAAAATATATTTTTGTAATTAATTTCAAGTGGTGGAGATATATAGAGATTATGTTATCTTGTAATTAATTAATTTTCCTTAAAAAAAATAAAATAATATTAATCTCATTTCATTTTGCCTATAAATAGATGGACAACCACTACTAAAAACATAACAATTTACGGCAGCTGATGCAGCAGAAAGGCAGAAGCTTTAACCGTAGATCAAGAACATTTACTAGATCTCGCATTGCCGTTGAGGGTTCTTAGTAAACAAACGTATCTACATTGTAATAATATATTACTATTATAATTTAAATTTTTTCGTTGTCGTTGATTACCTCCAATTATGGCTCCTGTTATTGGTGCTGCTGGTGCTGGTGCTAAATCAGGTTTCGCGTTCATGACTTTTCTTATATTTATATATTGAGATTGTTTGTTTGAAATGAAATGAATATGAATATGAATGGTGATTATAATCGTGTACAGGAGAAGAACGCGATATTCAGAAGAATTATTGGATGGAGCATACATCGGAACTTACTGTGGAAGCGATGATGCTTGATTCAAAAGCAGCTGATCTTGACAAAGAAGAGAGGCCTGAGGTATAACCGTGGCAGATCATTTCTTTGGTCATTTTTTTCTATTCAAATTGTAACGGATCGTTTCCTCATCTGGATAAGGATATTCTTTTGCTGGTCTTAATTTCGAAGTCATTTTCATGAATATTCAATAATAGAATATGCCCTGTATTTTTTTTCCAAAAGAAATAAGGTTATGTTGTTTCCATATTATGTGTCAGTTAATTGCTACTTGCATATAATGACTTGATTCCACCTACCCTGTTGAAACACAAATTTACAATTAATCAAGATTTGTTAAATATGGAAATTTTCTGTTTGATTCTGAATTACTCAATTTACTTGTTGAGGTAAAATCAACATTATGTTCAGTTCTCTGCTTTTACTCCTATTTACTATGGACAGAAGTTAGTGAAAAGTAGTGGCTCTAACTAATGTCTTAAAATCTTCGGATCTGTTTCTTTCTTGTTAAAATCGAAGCTTTTCATTTTTAGAATTTTCTGTTGATATGTGTATACTAAGATAGCACTCTCTTGCTGTATGAGTTGTCATTTTGCAAGATTTGTGCGCTATTAGAAGGATTCAAATTTTGGTACATGCTAAGTTGAATTTTACTACTTGTTCATCCCCAAGAAGGAAGAAAAATTGAAGAACATGTAGGAGTCAATCATAGAACCAAATTTTGGTTTCAAAGCGAGAAGTCAGACCTCTGGTTAACAAAAAGCAGAGGTGCTTGCTTATATGACCCTCTCAGTTGTTCCAAATCTTGGATCCAAAAGATTCTTGCTATTCGCGAGCCTCATATTATCATTAGATATACGGGTGTTCTCTACAGGATTTTTTTATGACCTTCATTTTTGTGCTTGTGAAACTGTGGTCTTAGTAGCAAGATTTTATGTTTCCTTCGGAGTTACTAAAAGGGTGTTCTGTGCATACTTGTGGATGTTTTGTTGTGATTTTTGACATGATTTTCTGACATATATTAGTATCACTCAAATATTTTGAAACTTGTGGATGGATGTTCATATTAGGTGCTCTCTCTACTCCCACCATATGAAGGGAAATCAGTGTTAGAGTTGGGTGCTGGTATTGGCCGTTTCACTAGTGAGTTAGCCAAAAATGCTGGGCAGCTCATAGCACTGGACTTTATCGATAGTGCAATTAAGAAGGTTTGTGACATTTATTGTTTGAGTGTGTGACGAGTTTATTCAGCAGGTTAATTGATAACTTTGGGGGATATATATCTCTTTTTCCTCATCTCTTAATTTGCTTATTGCAGAATGAAAGCATCAATAAGCATCATAAGAATGTCAAGTTTATGTGTGCTGATGTGACTTCTCCAGATTTGAAGTTTTCACCTGAATCAGTCGACTTGATATTTTCAAACTGGCTACTGATGTATCTTTCTGATGAAGAGGTACTTTTATTTTAATCTTCTGTCGCGTGAAATTCACAAGGATTGCAGTTGATATTTTGAATTGTTTGTTTGATCAGATATCATGTAACCTACGAACATCATATCCATCAACTGTTCGTAGATATTCAAACTGAATCCTCTTTTCTTTGCTAAAACATTCTAAAAAGAAGGATTATGCAATAAGTAGTTAACCTCCGTCCACCGGCAATTTTGAGGAGTGATTTTTCTTTTGCCTATTTATTCCCTATGTAGATGAATAAAATCTACTATGAATGATCACGCCTATTGGTGAAATTGGATACATTGTTCAACAAGTGCACATTTTACGAATAGTGTGACTACTTCTCAAATGATCAGTACAGAAAGATTAGACTTAAGGAGTGTTAGGAATATCTCTCACACTTTAGACTTTTGAAATTGTTTCTTTTTGGCTGATTTCAGGTCCAGAGTCTTGTGGAGAGAATGGTAAAATGGTTGAAAGTTGGAGGCTACATATTTTTCAGAGAGTCATGCTTCCATCAATCAGGAGACCACAAGCGAAAGAACAACCCAACCCATTATCGGGAGCCTAGATTTTACACAAAGGTCTTAACATTTCTTCGATTTCTATTCCCAATGGAATGATACTATGTTGATCATTTAAAACTGTTATCTTCTTAGCTTACAACAGTTTACACAGTACCTGAAATATACTTTTGTGTTGTTCTACTTAACGTTCTCGAGTCCTTAACTTGTATGCAGGTGTTTAAAGAATGTCATATAAATGTTGGTGATGGTAAATCATTTGAACTTTCTCTCATCGGTTGCAAGTGCATTGGAGCTTATGTTAAAAATAAAAAGAATCAGAATCAGGTATATATTTTCTTCCCTCCTCTCCCCTTATGTTATTATTAACCCGATCATCCAATCACTCCACCCTTGCTTCTTGTGTCTTGCAGATTTGTTGGCTATGGCAAAAGGTTAATTCTGAGGATGACAGGGGATTCCAGCGTTTCCTGGACAATGTTCAATACAAATGTAGTGGCATACTGCGATATGAACGTGTCTTTGGAGAAGGTTATGTGAGCACAGGAGGACTTGGTGAGCCTTAATTAGCTCGTTCCAATCAAAACCATTTATATTACTTTATCTTGTTTTCTCTAATTAGGTAATTAATGTTAAGCAGATACCACAAAAGAATTCGTTTCTATGTTGGATCTTCAACCTGGCCAAAAAGTCCTTGATGTTGGCTGTGGAATAGGTGGAGGTGACTTTTACATGGCTGAGAATTATGATGTTCATGTTGTTGCTATTGACCTCTCGATTAACATGATATCGTTTGCTCTTGAACGTTCAATTGGTCTCAAATGTGCCGTTGAATTTGAGGTTGCTGATTGTACAAAGAAAACATATCCTGATGGCACATTTGATGTGATTTACAGTCGAGACACTATCCTTCACATCCAAGTAATTTCCTTTCTTGTGCTACATTAATCTTCATTCGCCTTCTCTATGTGGCTGTCTTACTTCTCTTTTTATGGTAAAATGATAGTGTACTTTCACTCTTTCAGGACAAACCCGCGTTATTCAGTTCTTTCTACAGGTGGCTGAAACCAGGAGGCAAAGTCCTCATAAGTGATTACTGCAAATGCCCAATCCCAGCATCGGACGAGTTTTCTGAGTATATAAAGCAAAGGGGTTATGATTTACATGATGTTGCAACATATGGCCAGGTATTCGTTCATCCAAAAAGACATACCCCCTTCTCTTTTCTGTTTGCATGACAGTATTTCTTATGCCATTTTCCTTAATATAGATGCTCAAAGATGCCGGTTTTGATGAAGTTATTGCTGAGGATCGAACTGAACAGGTGTGTTTCTGCAGCCCATGTTTTCTTTGTAAATAAACAAAAGCTTAGATATGGAGACAAACATAAAAAGACTTTTTATACTTTATTGCAGTTCATTAATGTTCTCCAAAAGGAGTTGAATACCGTGGAGAAGGAACACGATTCATTTATCCAAGAATTCTCAGAAGTGAGTGCTTTTTTATCACTTTGTAATTTTTCATTTTGTGGTTTGAAGGAGTACTTCTCACTTTTGATTCTAATATTATTTAACAGCAAGACTACAATGAAATAGTTGGAGGTTGGAAGGCCAAGCTATTGAGGAGTTCATCTGGTGAACAGAGGTGGGGTTTGTTCATTGCCAAGAAGAAGTGATTGTCAAAATGCAGGATGTACCTGGTTTTCGTTTACGTTCTTATGTATTGTATGTTGTTCAGCTTGCCTTGTAATAATAATGTTCTTACATCTTTATGATGTATGATCAACTGTAAGATTGAATCTTTAGATATAAATCTTCTACTTCTTCTATCATCTTAGAGGGATCTGTTCTTAATTCAAATGGACAACAAGTCTTATGTGATGCATATATATCATGTTCAAAAACTATGTTGTTATTACAAAACCAGGTTGTCACCACATCCATGGTACATAGTGTGTGCATCTTACTGATTTTTTTTTTAATGTTATGAATCTTTATGCTTCCAAAAGAACAAACATAATCTTCATGTGCTAAATATAAACTATTGGATAATTAAGTATGAGTGGAAAAATTATTGCAACAATACTAGAGTACCCAAGTCAATTTTTCTCCACCCACAACCCAATAAATTTAATTACTCTCTTCGTCTCAATTTATATGACACCGTTTGACTGCATGAAGTTTAAGAAATAAGAAAAGATTTTGTTATGTTTACTAATTGCCCTTATTAAAGTCACTTTAATACTTACTTTTCGTTGACTTTTCTTCCCAATAAAATATTAAATGGAACCCAAAAGAGTAAACATAAGGATGGTGCCATTAATAGTTGTATAATAAGAAAATATGACATTCTTTTTGGGAAAGATTCTATGTGGTTTTGATGATAAGTCAAGCTTGTTCATAGATACATAGACTCAAAGGAGCTGAATCTATAGCAAGATCATATATTGAATAAAGACATATGTGCAAAAATTAAGGAACAAATAATGGTTATTTCTGATTAACGCAAGAAAAAAACATGTGTTGAATTGAAGAGTAGGAGTTCGACTACAACACTAAAAAAAATCAAGGAATTTGATTTGAAAACAAGTTTCACTTGAAGTAGAACTCTAAGTCAAATGAGTTTGAGTTAATGTGGAGTTTGTAGTAAAGAAAAACTCTCAGAAGAGTTGTGCTTAAAAAAGGGGACAGACACTCAGTAGAGTACGCACTCATAAAGAAGAAAGGCAATTGACAAATTGACTTTGCAGTGCTGCTTAAATATTGAAGGAACAATTAAAGAAGCATGTCCTATTGCAAAGTTAGGCTAAGAGTTTTAGCGTACATGTACTAGGAGTTTTCCATTGAGTTATAATGCTAATGTAATCTTAGTTTCAGTGATTTATAAATTGAATTAGGATTAGAGTACTCTTCAAGTTGGGATAACTCAAAGACTTGGGAAAAGTTGTTAGGAATTAGATATTATAATTTCTTAGGTTACACAACTTTGTAATCTTTTGTTGAAAGATTCATTTGAAGTTTAGGGAAGTTTGGGTTAAATTCTATGGAGGTACAAGTTGTCACACCCCGAGCCTACATCATGGGCGGGACTGGCACTCGAGAACCATTGTTGGCCCCAAGCGAACCCTTGGCCTGACTTACTTACTCAGTGGAAGACTTAAACACAAGAAATAGTCTCAACAAGAACTTTTGAAATAACTTAGAATGTCTTAAAAGAAACATTCAAACTAGCCAAGATGGAAACTCAAGTCTCAAAACATAAGCCAATAATAAAAATAGTGACAAATGAACTAACTAACTGACTATCTATGAAGCCTCTAATAAATGAGATGGATGTTGGGACAAGACCCACGACATCCTAATGAACTAAAATACTGAAAGCAATAAAAGGGATCCTCTGGAAGCAATGAGGCTCACCAACAAACTCTGGAGCTCAACTGGAATCAACGATGCGCTGGATACTAATCCTGGTTACCTGTATTTGCATCATTAAAAGATGCAAGCCAAATGGCATTAGTACATTGAATGTACGAGTATGCGAGGGGAATACTAAACAAGACATAAGCTTGAAAGGAACTGAAAGAACAAACCTGGTCTTAACTCAACTCGACTGAACTGAACTGAACTCATTTCAATATAAAACAATAACATAAATGACATATAAAGAAAAGTTTTTAAATCGTGGATATTTGTAATGACCCTCTTGGTCATTTTTGTGTCTTGCCTTCTGTGTGTCGTTTAGAGCGTTCCTATAGCGACCCCAAGTCATTTATGACTTGCTGGGACTGACAGTTCGGTCACATGGTCGTTCGTTTGGTCTTGGTGCGAATTTTTGTGTTTTGGAGCTTATAAACCTTGAACGATAATGTTCGATCAAAAGTTCAAAAAGATGACATCGGAATCCAATTCTGACGATTCCATCAGCTCCGGAAGGGTCATTTTAGGCTAGTAGTATGGTCGACATGACTCCCGAGGTTTTCAGTGTGAGTCGGTGTGATTAGGCGTTTTAGCCTTTGAATCTTGGCTTAAGTTTGACTTTGGTCAACATTTTGAGTAAACGCGCTCGGATGAGAATTTTGTCAGTGCAGTTAGCTCCGGAATGTCGAGTTTGGTCTAGATTGACCCTTCTTTTGTGTCCCGAGGTTTTCGATATCTTTCCGAGCCCTTTTGTGGGTTTTGACTTAAAATGACTTTTGGAAGTGGGACCCACTTTTTATCGAAATGACCTCTGATGGAAATTTTGACTGCGCCGTTGAGTCTGGAATATCGAATTTGGTATGGTTGCATATCTCGTTTGCGTGCACGAGGTTCCGAACGAGATCGGAGTACCCCGTCGGGGTTTTTAGTTATTGGAAAAATTGCAGAAAATCTGCAATATAATGCAGATTTTCAGCAACATTTCCAAAACTTCAAACTCTCTTAACTCTCTCATCTCTCAACCGATTTGGGCGATTCAAAAGGCAAAGTTGCGAGATTTTTCGAGGGCAACGCGTTGGTGAGCTCAGATAGTGGTTTAGAGTTCCCGTTTGAGGTAAATTCGCGATGAAACCTGACTGCAGTGCCTTTTTCGAGTCCTTGTTTTTGGTATTTTTGTTTTGGTCATATCTCACTCATTTTAGCTCGGTTTTGGGTGATTCGAAGTCCCACGTGTTGAGAATTGTCGTGGCTTCATCGTAGAGTGTTCAAAGAGTGTTGGGCACCTTTCGATTTTCGTTTATTTTGAGTTTTGGACTGCTGTTGTAGGGTTTCTTTTAGTTGATTAAAGTGTGGTTTCTTGCTTGTTGGTTTTTGCTATTTTTTGAGTCTCGAATTGTGTTCCATTTTGGGACATAAGTTTGGGGTGCTGTTTAGGGTCTCTTGACGGAGTCAAATTCGGACAGTTCGGTGCGGGTCCCACGATTCCCATTTTGACTCCAAAATTGACCCATCTCCGTTTGTTGTGATTTTAGTGTCTAAATGACCGTAGTAACGTTGTGACTCTATTTTTGATAGCGGGGCAGCGTTTTGAGACTGTTCGGAAAGGGAAAGCTCCGGTAAAGTGATTTGGAGAGCGCGCGATCGGCCTTAAGGTAGGCTACAGCTTTCCTTTATTTTAGATTGAGCTTAATTGTGTAAAAACATGTCGATTGGAGTGAATTGGGGGTGGGTACTAGTTTACTACCTTACTTTGATTAGATACCTTATGTTAGGATCGATTAGCCACATTTCGAGTATAGTATCATGTTAACCAGTTTAGTAGAGTTGCATGTCTATGTGCTAAATGCTATTGTATGCTTGTATGCTTTGTATTGTATGCCTTGTTCATCCTTAACCGTAAGCATGATGTCCTTAGTCTAGGTTAGGCTAGCATTGCCTTAGATTTATGACTCGTGTGGGCTGGATAGCCTTGACTTTTTGCCGACGTCGTTCGGATGACTTAGCTCCTTGTAGACTGAAATAGCAGACTTGAGTCTGATAGTTTGAGCCTTAGATTAGGCGTTATCGCTACTTGCTGCACTTCTGTATCTTCTCCCTCGCATTCTGTGGTTTCGGCGTATTCTCGAAGGTTTGGTGCATCACTAGAGGCGTGGGGTTGAGATAGTATAGGCTTGGAGCCTTTTCTGTGATTTCTTAGAGTGGACGGCGTTCCACGGTGGTTGTTGTGGGATTGGATCCTATTGGAGATACCATCACCCCCGGGGTCGTTCTTTCTAGCTGGGCTGGGAACGTATCGCTGGCTGGGTAGAGTCGGTGATATCGGCGATCGCCCCCGAGCCTCTCTTTCTAGCTGGGCTGGGAGTGTGCTGCTGGCTGGGTGTCCCCGGGTCGCTCTTTCTAGCTGGGCTGGGAGCTGACTGCATGGTAGGACGACTCGCGATATCTACCTCACTCACGGGTCCCTCTTTCTAGCTGGGCTGGGAGTGGACTGTTTGGTCGGGTGCCCCCTAGGGTCACTCTTTCTAGTTGGGCTGGGAGTGCACTGCTGGCTGGGTGGAGTCTGATGGATTATCTTAGTTACTTTGGGCTGGGAGCCCGGTTTCCTTCTTTCTCAGTAGACTTAACTTTTCTGTGCACCTGTCGGGCTTATGGGGGTCCGTTCAGGTTTTATTTGAGCTTGCGCACGAGTGTACCTTCTGGGCATATGGGGGTCCAGTTAGGTTTAGTTTAGTGTACTTAGTTTGTTTCTGGTATGCTCGTGTGCTTTCTTTTCATATCCGTTTTGACCTCTCTGTGTCTAGATTCTATCATTTCTTATTGTTTTTACCCTTTTTGCTCAGTCGGCCTATGATGCCTACTGAGTACCTGTTGTGTTGGTACTCATGCTATGCCCTGCATCTATTTTGTGATGCAGGTCCCAGTACCAGTTACCGGCGGTGATTAGTTCCAGCCTTCTTTTGCAGTTGTGATTCAGAGACGAGGGCGAGCACTTGGCGTTTTGGGGTTTGTTCTGTCTCCTTCTTTTGTTTTAGCTAGTCTTGTTGCCTTTGAGACACGCTCTGTTGTGGTCCACTTTTGGGACTTGTACTCTTTATTAGATAGCTCTGTACTAGTGACTTCCAGGTTCTGGGAGGGATTTCTGTATATATTTATTTTGGGTTGCTTTCGCCTTGTTATTCTTGTTTAGATTATTGTTTTCGCTAGTTTCTTCCCTTTTGCTCATTGCTTGATGTTCTGGGTTACGGGTTGGCTTACCTATTGGTAGGGTATAGTAGGTGCCATCATGACTCGAGAAATCGGGTCGTGACAATATTAACTCTGTGTATTTAGAAATACAATAATACTATGTGTGTATACAAAGATACAATATAACTTTAAAATGTATATAAAAATACAAAATATTGCTATGTGAGTTTCTTTAACCGACAACCATCACTTAAGAGCTATTGTGATGATACAACATTTTGCCTCACGCTGTCAGGACCATCTTATACCTTGCCGAGGGTATAGAACCTGCCTACTAAGTGGATCCACTAGTCTATGCTAAAAAGCACTAAGGAATCATCTAAAAAGTATGACCCTTTTCTACCCATGATGGCTACATGGTTTATAAAGGCTGGGAGTTGTCTGAACTCTCCCCCATATCGATGCTCAATACTACTCCCAAAATATGATACTAGCTCTTCTGTTTAAAAACATATTTCTTTCTGTGATTTGAGATAATTGCTCAAAAACTTAGCTCAAATGCTATCTTGAAAATCAAAGTTTCATCTCTTGCTTAATTGTGAAAGCATTTACTCTTTACTGAAAACTAGCTCAAAGGCTCTTTAGAATCTTGTTTAAATGTGAGAACATTTTAACTCTTTGGGAATACATAGTCCCCATATACTCTTTTCAAGAAATGAATTTCAATTTTTACTCAACTCAAAACTCAAGTCTTAAAACAAAGTTAAAACGTTTGTAAAAGACTTTTGGAAAACTCTATGAACTTCTCTTGACTTGACTCTTAACTCCTCTTGACTTGACTCTTAACTTTCCTTGAATTGAAGTATGGATTCAAGGCTCATGATCTCATGTTTATGGATGATATCATGATTTTTAGACGTACCTTATAGTGTAGAAATCAACTAGAAAACTTAGGTACGTTGCTAGGGAACTAGTACGGAAAGAAGTGGGAAAAGGTAGAAGAACTGGTGTCCCTGGCGCTCTGAGAGGCGCGGGAGGCGCCAGAGGGCAAATTTCAGAGCATGGGTTGGGGCGCTCTGACTGGTGCGGCGCAATAAAGCCCAAACTTCAGAGGCATTGTTTAGGGCGCTCTAAGAGGAGTGGTGCCCCAACCCCCTCCCCAGAAAATCCCCAAATTTTCTTGCTCGTTTTTCAACTCTAAACCCTCTAATTTCAATTGGCTCTTTCCCCAAACACTTACAATCGACTATATCATCAATATACGTAAGATTCTACTAAAAACCACACCTTATTTCATGAATCAAACTCAAGAAACTTTAACAAAAAGAGCCCACAAGAACTTAAACAAATTTCATCAAGAACTCATAATATTTGTTTTCAAAACAACACAATTTCGCTGAATTGAATCATGATTGACATGTGGTGAACTAACACAGTACTATGTGATCTCACATACCTCATAGGGATCACCCCTTGATGAAATCCATGATCTTAGCTTCAAGAACTTGACGATTTCTTGCTTCTTCTAGTCTTTTCTCCTCTTTTTTTCTCTTCTCTCAAAACCCTAACTTAGTTTTCAAAAGCGTAAACTGAATCCAATCAGTTTAGACCCCAACTTAATTATCAAAAATGAAATTAATTAATTGGGTGGTGAAAAGACCATAATGCCCTTCAAAATCTGGTTTTGATTTTCCTTATATAGACAACCCAACTTCAAATGGACATATCTCACTCATCAAACTCAAAATTGAGCAAACTCGACGGCATTGGAAAGATAATTCAAAGATATTTCCTACGGTATCTTTTTGCATACCTAAATCATCCTGATCTAGAAGTTATGGTCGTTTGAAGTTGACCCAAAACTCTTACTTAACTTAATTTTGTCAAATTTTCAGATTTTTCATTCTTTCCAAAAATGACTCTTTCTAATTCTAGCTCTTTCTAGTTGCGGGATGTTACAATATCTCCTTATTGGGAACATTCGTCCTCGAATGAGATTAATCTTAGCAGGCTAAGGGAATAACATCTAACATACAGTTCAAACACCCAACAATAACAATGCAATTACAACATGTCAACTTATAAATAAATACCAAGAAAAGGATTAGTATCTTAGTTTGGAACTTCTCCGGATTCCAAGAGATATGGGTACCACTTCTTCATATCCTTCTCAGCTTCCCAAGTGGCTTCTTTAACAAACTGATTTCTCCATAGAACTTTGACTGATGCTACATCATTTGTTCTAAACTTGCAAACTTGGCGATCTAGAATTTGAACAGGAATCTCCTCATAAGATAAGCTATCCTTGATTCCAATATCTTCGGTTGGTATCATCAATGAAGGATCTCTCATGCACGTCTTCAACATGGAGATGTGAAATATCGGATGAACCGCTTCTAACTCTTGAGGTAGCTCCAACTCATAAGCTACATTGTCAATCCTCTTGGATATTCTGTAAGGACCAATATACCGGGGATTAAGCTTCCCCTTCTTACCAAATCTCATAACACCTTTCATGGGTGAAACCTTCAAGTAGACCCAAACATTTAATTCAAACTCTAACTCTCTCCTCCTAACATCAGTGTAGGATTTATGACGACTCTGCGCTGTTTTCAACCTCTCTTGAATAACTTTCACATTCTCCATAGCTTGATGAACTAAGTCTGGTCCTATCAACCCAGCTTCACCAACTTCGAACTATCCAATAGGATATTTACATCTTCTCCCATAAAGAGCTTCATAATGAGCCATCTGGATGCTAGAGTGGTAACTATTGTTGTAAGAGAACTCGATGAGAGGTAGGTGATCATCCCAATTACCCTTGAAATCGATCACACAGGCCCTCAACAAATCTTCTAAAGTCTAAATAGTGCGCTCTGCTTGCCCATTTGTCTGAGGATGAAAGGCAGTACTTAAGTTCACCTTTGAACCCAAGCCTTTTTGGAATGACTTCTAAAATTGTGCAGTAAAATGCGCACCTCTGTCGGAAATAACTCCATGAAGTCTAACTACTTCTTGCAGATACAACTTGGAATAGTCCTTAGCGGAATGGGTAGTCTTTATCGGTAAAAAGTGAGCTGATTTTGTCATTCTATCAACAATCACCCAAATAGAATCGTGCTGCCTGCGACCTCACAAACAAGATCGGAGCACCCCAAGGTGAGACACTTGGTCGAATAAAACCCTTCTCTAGGAGATATTTCAACTGCTCATTCAACTCTTTTAACTCTGCTAGTGCCTTTCTATATGGCAGAATAGATGTAGGACGAGTATCATGAAGAATATCTATACCGAAGTATATTTCTCTCTCAGGAGGGACTCCGGGAAGATCATTTGGAAAGACTTATGGAAACCTTTTTACTACTGGAACTAACTGAATATGAGGTATCTTAACACTAGAGTCATTAACTCAACTAAGTGATAGACACACCCCTTGGAGACTAACTTTATTGCCTTAAGGTACAAAATAAAACGACCCTTAGGCACTGCTGAACTACTTTTCCACTCTTAGACTGGCTCATTTGGAAATTGAAAGTTGACAACTCGAGTTCTACAATCAACTGAGGCATAATAGGCATAAGCCAGTCCATTCCTAAAATGACATCAAAATCTACCATGTCTAACTCAACTAATTCAACCATAGTGCTCTTGTGATTGACAGAAATAGTACAATCATGATAGACTCTCTCTGCTAGAATAGACTCACTAACAGGTGTAGAAACATTGAAGGGCTCACTAAGTTTTTCAGGAAGAATATCAAAATTCTTCGCAATATATGGAGTTACAAAGGATAAACTCGCGCCTGGATCTAGCAAAGCATAAACATCAAAGTTAAAGACTTGGATCATACCAGTGACAACATCTGGAGAATCCTCTTGCTTTTGGCGACTAGTGATAGCATAAAGACGATTGTCTCCTCCACCTGCCCCTGAAGTAGTTCCTCTAGATGCAGCCCTGTCTAGTGGAGCAGCTGAAGAAGACTGGGCTCTATTACCCCCATTATTGTTACCCTGCTTGTTCTTTGGACACTTTCTCATAAAATGACCATTCTGGCCACACTTGAAGCAACCAGTGGAGCCCTCACGACACGTACCTAATTGGTTTCTACCACACTTAGCACATGCAGAAGGCTTACTACCCCCTTGTGCCATACTACCTTGAGAATAGGTAGGTTTAGCTCTAAAATTTTGACTATTGTACTCACATTTGTTATTTGGTGTAGGTGCACTAGCAGATGATGGAGAAGGTCCATTTTGTTTCTATTGGAAGGAAGACCGGTTCACATTTCTATTATATTGCCCAGACTCATTCCCTAATGTCTTAGCCCTCTAATTCTTAAATGCTTCTCTATCCCTCAGCTTATCCTCCTCAACTTGTTGCACATGGATCATTAGCCTTGCTATGTCCATACCCCCTATCAGCATAGCTGTCTTGTCTTCCTTACTTGATAGGCGAGACAACCCAGCAATGAATAAACTCATCCTGCTCCTCATGTCAGCTACCATCTTTAGAGCATAGCAGGAAAGTTGTATGAACTTCAAACTGTAATAGTGAACACTCAAAGAATCCTACTTAAGAGTGAAGAACTCTCGTACCTTAGACTCTCTCAGTTCCCGGGGGAGAAACACCCCAAGAAAGCCTCCACAAAACAAGCCAAACTCGCAGGTGGTGCTCCCTCAGCTCGGTTCTTCTTCCATTGGTCGAACCATATCCTAGCAACACCCTTCATTTGGTATGCAACTAGTTTCACCCTCTCAGTATCAGCAACATGCATGATCTCAAAAACCTTATGAAGCTCTTCAACAAAGTTTTTTGGGTCCTCAGTAACACTTGAACCAGTGAAGCTTGGAGGATTCATCCTTAAGAACTCGCGAATCCTCAAAGTACCAGCCACTTCCTATCGATTCCCTCTCTGTTGACCAGCTTGATTTATCATAACTTGGCTCAACATCCAGATAGCCTTACGGAACTTAGCATTGGTGCCCTCTCCTTGGGGTTGCACTACTGGTGCATTAGGTACCCCTTGTTCCTGTGGTTCAACATTACTTCTAGCTGGACGACCTCTGACAGCTCTTCGTGGAGGCATGATCTGAAAAACACGCGCAACCACAAGTTAGAAAAAACTTTTTAAAGATCAAACTCTAACACATGAAATGAGTATGAAAGAAGAGAGATAAATTCCTAAGTGTTGCAACCTCCTAATTATAGATTTGGCATGCTTCACAGCGATAACTAGGACTCTACAGACACGGCTTCATAGACTCCCTATGACTCTTAAACTCTTGACTTTGATACCAAGTTCGTCACACCCCGAGCCTACACCCTGGGCGGGAAAGGCACTCGAGAACCATTGTTGGCCCCAAGCGAACCCTTGTCCTGGCTTGCTTACACAACGGAAGACTTAAACACAAGAAATAGTCTCAACAAGAACTTATGAAATAACTTAGAATTTCTTAAAAGAAACATTCAAACTAGCCAAGATGGAAACTCAAGTCTCAAAACATAAGCCAATAATAAAAATAGTGACACATGAACTAAGTGACTGACTATCTATGAAGCCTCTAATAAGTGAGATAGATGTCGGGACAAGACCCACCACATACTAATGAACTAAAATACTAAAAGCAATAAAAGGGATCCTCCGGAAGCAAGGAGGCTCACCAACAAACTCTGGAGCTCAACTAGAATCAACGATGCGCTGGATGTTGATCCTAGTGACCTGTATCTGCTTCATTAAATGATGCAGGACAAATGGCATCAGTACATTAAATGAACGAGTATGCGAGGAAATACTAAACAAGACATAAGCTTGAAAGGAACTGAAAGAACAAACCTGGTCTTAACTCAACTCGACTGAACTGAACTGAACTCATTTCAATATAAAGCAATAACATAAATGAAATATAAAGAAAAGCTTTTAAATCATGGATATCAACTCTGTGTATCTAGAAATACAATAATACTCTGTGTGTATACAAAGATACAATATAACTCTGAAATGTATATAAAAATACAAAATACTGCTATGGGAGTTTCTCTAACCGACAACCATCACTTAAGAGCTATTATGATGATACAACATTTTGCCTCACGCTTCGAGGACCATCATATACCTTGTTGAGGGTATAGAACCTGGCTACTAAGTGGATCAACTAGTCTATGCTAAAAAGCACTAAGGAATCATCTAAAAAGTATGACCATTTTCTACCCATGATAGCTGGGAGTTGTCTAAACTCCCCCTCATATCGGTGCTCAATACTACTCTCAAAATATGATACTAGCTCTTGTGTTTAAAAACATACTTCTTTCTATGACTTGAGATAATTTCTCAAAAACATAGCTCAAATGCTATCTTGGAAATCAAAGTTTCCTCTCTTGCTTACTTGTGAAAGCATTTACTCTTTACTGAAAACTAGCTAAAAGGCTCTTTGGAAATCTCAGTTTCCTTTCTTGTTTAAATGAGAGAACATTTTAACTCTTTGGGAATACATAGTCCCCATATACTCTTTTGAAGAAATTAACTTCAATCTTTACTCAACTCAAAACTCAAGTCTTAAAACAAAGTTAAAACGTTTGTAAAAGACTTTTGGAAAACTCTATGAACTTCTCTTGACTTGACTCTTAACTCCTCTTGACTTGACTCTTAATTTCCTTGAATTGAAGTATAGATTCAAGGCTCATGATCTCATGTTTATGGATGATATCATGATGTTTAGACGTACATTAGAGTGTAGAAATCAACTAGAAAACTTAGGTACGTTGCTAGGGAACCAGTACAGAAAAAAGTGGGAAAAGGTGGAGGAACTGGCGTCCCTGGCGCTCTGAGAGGCGTGGGGAGCCAAATGGCAAATTTCAGAGCCTAGGTTGGGCCGCTCTGGCTGGCGTGGCGCCTTAGAACCAAAACTTCAGAGGGCCTATTTGGGGCACTCTGAGAGGCGCGGCGCCCCGACCTCCTCACCAGAAAATCCTCGAATTTTCTTGCTCATTTTTTGATTCTAAACTCTCTAATTTAATTGGTTCTTTCCCCCAAACACTTAGAATCGACTATATCATCAATATACGGAAGATTCTACTCAAAACAACACCTTATTTCATGAATCAAACTCAAGAAACTTCAACAACAAGAACCAACAAGAACCTAAACGAATTTCATCAAGAGCTCATAATATTTGCTTTCAAAACAACATAAAGTCACTTAATTGAATCATGATTGGTGCGTGGGTGAACTAACCCAATGCTATGATCTCACATACATCGTAGGGATCACCCCTTGACGAATCCACGATCCCAGCTTCAAGAACTTGATGATTTCTTGCTTCTTTCTCCTCTTCTTTTCTCTTCTCTCAAAACCCTAACTTAGTTTTCAAAAGAGTAAATTGAATCCAATCAGTTTAGACCCCAACTTAATTACCAAAAACGAAATTAATTAATTGGGTGGTGAAAAGACCATAATGCCCTTCAAAAATCCGGTTTTGACTTTCCTTATATAGACAACCCAACTTTAAATGGACATATCTCACTCATACGAACTCGAAACTGAGCAAACTTAGCGGTGTTGGAAAGATAATTCAAAGATATTTCCTACACTATCTTGTAGCACACCTAACTCATCCTAAGCTAGGAGTTATGGTTGTTTGAAGTTGATCCAAAACTCATACTTACCTTAATTTTGTCAAATTTCCAGATTTTTCATTCTTTCCAAAAATGACTCTTTCTAATTCTAGCTCTTTCTAGTTGCGGGATGTTACACAAGTAATGACTTCTATTTTGTGAGTCAGGTATTTCCAAGTAAAAATAATTTATGCTTTACTTACTGCTTTTGCTACTTTATTGAAACATGTTAGGCATTCTATTTCAGAAATAGGCAAAGGGTTAAGTTAATTAATTAGCTCGGAATCGTGTAGAATATCAATTGGTATCAGAGTGGGTTGTAAAGACTTACACCTAAAATAATATCATGATGAATTCTTCACCACCAATTGGGCACAATGAAGGACAACCAACAAAAATGGTTCCTCGTTTCAATGGATTTCATTTCTTCTGGTGGAAAGCTCAAATGGAAAACTTCATTCAGGTTGAGAATTACGTGTTGTGGGATCGAATCACTATAAGATCCAACAATTCCTATAAAAATTGTGAAAGTCACAGCAATAAGAGAAGTCAAGGACACATCCATCGTGACACTAGATGAATTGGGGGAGGTGGGGGGGATTTTGAGAGCTTATGAAATGAATATGTATAATTTCATAAAGAAGGAAGTAACTAAGTAAAACATTAGCACAAAAACATCTAATGATGAAGAGTCTGATCTTGATGAAGAACAAGTGGCATTTCAAGAAAGAAAATGACAAGAAAGGAATATGTCATAAGAAATGGTTCAATGACAAATTCCAAGCCGCCTGCTACAAGTGTGATAAGATTGATCACATGATCAAGGAATATCCACTATGGAAAATTAAGTGGAAGCAGACAAAGAAAAAAGAGAATGAGGAATATTTCATAATGGTTGCACGGGGATGGGGATCAGGATTAGAAAAGCCTGATAATTAAGAGGTAGATGAAACTGCATTTATGCCTATAGGAGAAGGAGAAGAAGAATCAAATAATTTTGAAATTGAGCAATGTTTCCCCACTCCCATAAATGTACCAACTTTTTAAACACGTCACTATTAACAATGCAATCTCAAGACCGTTTCTAGATACCTGTGTCACAGTCATTCAAACCATAGGCACATTTTAGACTCTAGAATCATACCCGACAATACAAAATTAGGTACTTACATCACATTATCATTGAATGAATATCAAATAATATTGGAATACAACTCATATCATCACATACCCACTATCATACAAGAGTAACCCTTGTCATGGTTCCCAACCATACCAACTGTTTCGAAATCGGAGTTTCCTCACCATCATAATCAATCTTTTTTTCTTACCATTCTTACCAATGATAAACCTATGCCATTCTAACAAAACTCTTCCAACCAATGACACAACCACATAATATTAATTCAACTCACAAGTTTCAAGCAATGCATTTCACACATAGATAGTTATTCAAGTAGCAATGCACATAATAACAATGATTAAGCATTCATCCCAAATTTAATAAAGTTTGATATAATATTCACATCATGGATGACCACTAGTTTGAACATTCATGCATTCACATGGCCCTTAAGGCCAGATACCAATTGAAACTTTCCTGGTTTCAATCTTTCCTTGATTGGGTCCCTTTAGCCACAACAAAAGCATCCATATTACTTCGTCGAGATACCAATTGAAATCCAGAGATATCAAATGGACTCAACACATGCAACAAGCTACAGACCGCACGAAAAGAGTGAAGAAGTGAGACAGATTCCTAGAATGCTTCATAGCCCCATAAAAATTAAATATGGACGTCAACACACCAATCCTTAAGACTCTATTCGACATTTGATCTTGTACTAGGAGACAAGTAACCTGGACTCTGATACTAAGTTGGCATAACCTAACCCATCGGGCTATGCACGACACTTGTTGTAATAACTAGATAGAAGAACCCTCAACCACCAAACCACTTAAGACAAGCGAAAAAAAAATCAAATTGAAATCTAATACCCTATCCATATATTAAAAGCACTTAACTTAAAACCAATGTTATTTGAAAAGAGGCACCTAGCATAGCCAAAGAAACTAGTCTAAATAGGCACAAGAGCTACTAAGATGATACAATGAACAAAGGAAATAGGACATAGCTCCCACCATAAGGAAAGAGGAGTAGAAATTATCAAAGATCACCATCGCATTCACCTACGAAACATCACTGAATTCATGCAACCAGCCTATGACAAGTGGCATAGAAAGAGTAGTATCAGTACAAACACACGTACTAGTAAGCATTATCAGTCGAAATGAATCTGCCACATAATATAAAGTACACATTCAGAAGGAAACATGCAATACGAAAGTTACACCACCCCAAGTCGCTATCCACATGTTATTATTATCCCCAACATAATGCCCATAAACTAGTACATTTTGATCCCAACTTCTTACCTTCGCTTTTGTTGCCAACTCTATCTTTAAATATTCGACCCTTTTACCATTTTAATGCTTCCCAAGCCTACATGTTATGCCATCATAAGGCTTCCCAAGCCTACATGTATACCATCATAATCAGATCATAATCTAACCCTTCTATCACTGTAAGATTTCCTGAAACAAGACCACCACTAGTATTATTACCCAACCTACTACTCTTCATCAAGTTCACATGCCTACACCCTGGCCCTAACAGATCAATATGTTAAATTAGCACCTTATATTAACTCACCCTTCTTGACTCAAATCTCCAATATCAGATATGTTCTAAGTACTTAACAACCATAGCAGTCTCAACACTAAAATCATGCATCATACCATGGTCATCTACTTGATCTAGTAACCACAAATTAACAAAACAGATAACGCACAATTATAATCACAAGTAATACATAGTCTGGACCAGAGTTTTCAAAATTGTTTTTGGGGCGAGTCTTAGGGCGAGTCTCGGGGCGGGGCATACTAAAAATGCTCTGGGGCGTAAGTTAAAGACGTAGATCCATAAGGCGTAAGTTCTTAAATTTGAGGTGTAAGCTTCCAACATAAAAACGTAAGTCCTAGGCGTAAAAATGTAGGTCCAAGCGTTTTAAATTTATTTAGTTTGAACATTTTTTACTTTAAATCATATTTTTTATTATTGGTGTAATGATATTTCTCAAATAGTAATTATAATATTTTTTTCTTCATTATTGATTATTAATACTTATCTCAAATAAAAATCATAATATAATTTCTATATACTATAGGTTTATTTATTAAAAAAATATTTGTAAAATCATTGAAATGTTTACTTTTGCTTTTTTTATTAGTAATAAAACTATAAAATTGAATATACATGAGACTATGCCCCGTAGATCCATGGGACTTACGCCCCGTGTCTCGGGGCTTATGCCTCGCCATGTACGGTATAAAACGTCTCGCCCCACGCCCCTGCCTTTTAAAATACTGGTTTGGACTCTCAATCCTTATCCTAAGTTAACATATATACGAAACATGTCTCACATGATCTCATACAAGTCCTACCTGAGTTCAACTCACCTTTCAAGTAATCCAGACTACTCAAGGATCTAACATACATATATCACATTAAAAAAAGGTAAATCTGGTTCACTTATGGAACCATTGATTCACATTCCCAGTTCTCTCAAGGAACTCACACACAAATTATTAGTGTACCAGCGTGGTACCAGAGCCGATCAAAATTAATATTCATAATAGGCATGGTATCCAATCCAAACATTAGTATTCATGTATTGGTGTAGTAGTCGAGTCAACCAGCAATCACATACAAGCATGCACCACCATAATCACAATGAATAATAACACTTGAAACCATAAATAAAATAAACAGGTTCATTGGATGAGATTACCAACATAATGTCATTTTATATGTTCCTTATATATGTTTTCCCCAACATGCATTACACAAGTGATACTATAAAGTAGTAGACATGCATAGATACATAAATTGGAAAACATTCAATGATCACCCACATATAAATAGCCCAAAACCAAATCCCATTACGAGCACGCACTCATTCCCCGTGAAATGCCTCCATGGTCTTATGAATTAATTCTCTTTGACATTTTTTCAGTTCCCTTTGATTAACACAAGTCCCAGAAATGGCTATAACACAAAAATTTCATAACGCTTAACCTTACAATTATCATCAAACCAGATCAACAAGAAAACTCAAGGTTACCAATCAAGAACTAGAGAACGACCTTTAATCATATCTTTTCCTCAGTCTTAACAGCAATAAGCAACAATATTTAACAATCCAGACACCATACTCGAAGACCTAGGCATGTGACCTTCCATCAATCTACAAAATATCATGCAATTGGAAACAAGTTTAAACTATTCGATTAAATTATCCTAACATACCTTGGCTCCAAGCATCAGCTGATGAACCTCAACTATAAGCTTCTGACTCATGAGAGATAGTCGTGATGAATGAGCACCAGAATTCCTTGGTTTTCACCTCCCTAGTATTGTAATCTTTCCCCATCCATTGCTTCATTGCCCTGGGTGTCATTGGAGGGTTCTTGGAGCAACCCTCTTCTATTTTGTCCTTTTGAAAGTGGGAGAAAAATAAAGAAAGTTGCATTAATTAGGGTCTGATTTTTCATCATCCCACTATAGCGGCTGGGCAGATGCTATGACGGTACCGCAATGGCGGCTGACGTCACCCAAGTCAATTTCAAAATAAGCCAAATTCAGTGCATGCTCAAATTTTTAAATTTTTGCACCAAATTTTCAAAATTTTGGAATTTCGCATGAGATGTCGAATTCGACATCAAAACAAAAACTTTTTGAACCCTAAACACCAAAAGAGATACTCTCTAAAAACACTCACCAAAATGGACAGGTCGCCCATTTATGGGCGAATTATAACTACCATATTTTAACATTGTCATCCCTTTACTCCAAATCCATCCAAAATAATATTACACAAACGTTAAAGGTAGTTCGCCCACAAATTCTTTTTAATAACTCCCCACATAAATCGCCGATAATATTCACAAAAAAGATTGAACTTTGATGTGTTTGATTTACACCGTCAATTGCTACTATCACTTCTTGTTCGACTGGACCACTGGAAAAATCAATATTTAAATTTGAACTAAATGGAGTATCACGAAGATCAAATTCGCCATTAGTGGGTTCATGAATGAAAGGGGATCGTTAAACTAATGCATACATCTCAAGCGTCTCTATATCAATACGGTTAGAAAAAGTTTCAAAACTACGAAGAAACGAAGATAAAGAATCGTCATTTCATATACAAGAGCGACTAGAGATAATTACTACGCCTTCCGAATTTTGAATATTCATTTTTTTCCTAAAAATACTGTGCAAACAGTCATATCTAAGAGATTATGAAAATAATTGAGTGACCATAGGTGGAATACTATATCTCACATATCCAACTTCATGAAAACTCTCTCCACTCCAATGTAAAATCACTCTAATCTTAGTATCAGTCATTTTAAAAGCTCAAAAAAATTGCACACTCAATACTAATGAAAAAATTGATAACTATACCTATTTGTTTGTGTTAAAAAATAATTCTATATGTTGACACCCAATTTTGGCCCTCCACTATACAAATTAATCATTGACCTTCTTCAATTCCAAACTTTTTGAAATAATTCATTTTTGTAAAATTTCAAAAATAGTTTCAAGTTATTTATGTAATTTTGTCACTTTTAAATTCTTAAAATAATATATATGCTTTACATAATATGTACATAATAAATATTCGAAAATCATCTCAAAAAGATTTCGTTTTTAATTAACTATTTTGTTAATTAGTTTAGCTTAATTATAGGCTGTATTTTGAGTTAATTGGTTTATACTTAATATAATTGTTTTATCTCGTTAACATTAAGAAGCCCATTAATTAATTTATATAAGTTCGTCGTATTTAGATTTCGATCGTTTTAACCAATTTAATTCAATTTGGCTAAGTTTTAGCTTAAGTTGGCTAAAATTGCAAATCTCTTGGCCCTCTTCTTAATAGCAATCCCAGCCATTTCCTCACCTTACCTTCTTGGATCAATTTTCAGACCAAATTTGGCACAAAATCAATAACCCACCAAAACATTTGAACATAAATCCCTCAATTCCAATTCTAAACCAGCTCAGCCCATTATTGTCGACCCAATTCAGCAACTTCAGCAGCCCATTCTCCAATAACTCGGCCTAGCCCAATTTCTCCTTCAACAACAAAGCAGCAGCCAACGTTAACCACAAAAATGACACTCCAAGGCAGTAACGTAACGGTGTGAACCCAATAGCAAACGTCTACAATTCCACTTCCAACATTTGAAATGGGCCACAAAGGCCTAAATTCATTTTCTTTCTCGAGTCAGCCAACATGGAGTCGGTGAACAGGTCAATTTGGAACTCTCTCATTCATGTTGCCATAGTTGTTTCAGTTGTAATTGTTATCGCGATTGTAGTTCCCATCCCGGACATAGTTTCCCTCTTAGTTGTAGTTGCCATAGTTTCGACCTTGGTTTCCCTGACCTTGGCACCAATTATCCGAATTAGAACCTTGGGCGTTGGTTCGGAAACCCCCCGTCTGATCATTCACCAAATTTGTATCCTCTTCATAGTAACATTCCTCAACTGGCGGTAGTGGAGTTCTAGTCAGATAGTTTACCGCATTCACTTTTTCTGCGCTTCCACTCACATAATTTAACACCAAACCAATTTTTTTCCTCATTTGTGCCATCTCTTCACGAATATCATCACTGGATTGATTGGGTGCAGTTTGGACCGCGAATGTGCTTCTACCAGTATTTTCCTTTCTAGTGCTCCATGCCTTATTATTTTGGGAAATCTTCTCAAGTTTTTTAGCGATCTCCTCAAAAGTGCACTCACCATATGACCCTCTAGCAAAAGTATCCAACACAACCCTTCCATTGTCATATTGTCCTCTATAGAAGTACTCTTTCAATGACTCATCATCTATGTGGTGATTTGAAACACTCCTTATGAACCCAGTGAACTTATCCCATGAACTGCTTATTGACTCTCCAGGTAGTGATGTGGAATTATTCAATTTATCCTTGTGATTTAATTTCTTGGACACCAGAAAATACCTTGCTACGAACACCTTATACAATTGATCCCATGTATAGATCGAATTATAAGAAAGCTCACAGAACCACACAGCAGCATCACTGGTCAACGACAATAGGAGTACTCCCAAACCTAAAACATCCATATCCAACTTCGTTCGTCCTACACAACTCTTACAGACACTTGACAATTTAGCCATGTGAGCATATGGGTCTTCCGAAGCTAACCCAACAAACAACCTTTTTCCATAAGAATTTGTATAAGGTTGTTGGACACCACAAATGTATGTCCTGGAGGTAGCGGAGGGAGAAAAATAGGCCCATTTGATTCAACCGCATCATAGTCAGCCTTGTAGTGATCACGAAACCTCGGTGTTGGCAGATTCTACACCCTTTCTGCATTTCCGATTAGATTACCACCATGAACCTGAGTGGGCACATTAACAACCCCAAGAGACTGCAATTCAACTTCATCTTTGTGACCTTCTTTGATTGGATTATTTTGTACCCCTAGATTTGCCATTTTTCTCAAAGTCTTTCTTAGTTCAGGATCGTAGGGGGTCAAGGGTTCGCCTCAACTCCGTGTACTTGTCATACACTAGAGTTGAAACCTATAGAAAATAAAAACAAAGAAAAATGTAAAATTAGGAAATACTTGACTAAAGTTCAATAATGTAGTTAAACTTAATCTAAAAGTCGTAGTCCTTGGCAGCGGCGCCAAAATTTGATACGCTCAAATTACACCACCCTAAAGAAGCATAAGTGACCGTTGTCAAATAAGGAACCCAACTTGTAGGTTGGGGTTGATCCCACGAGGAATATGGTTTAGAGTTAAACTTAACTCACAATTATCTCGTTTTAGTCAAACTATTTTCGAGAAAAGTAAATAGGGGGTTTGTTGTAAATAAGTAACAGATTGTTAATTAGAATGATTAAGTAACAAGTAAACAAGATTCACAAATTGAGTTATCAATATAAGATGAAAACTAGGGTATATGTGTTCCTCACAAGCTCTTAATGCAGTAATCCTAATAATAGTAATTATATCCTAGTATTTGACATGCAAGGATGATAAGTTATGTATCCCTACGTGATTGGTAATCTTAGCAGGTACTTTCACTCGCGACCGTGTCAATTTAGTTGGGTTTTCACCCTCACTTCGATTGATTAAAGTCAGACTATTAGATAGCAACAAATCCTTAACCAAATCTCTGTTATTTAATCCTTTTCTCATTCGTTACCCCCTTGGTAAGGCAAGTAGGAACGAGGTGAGTTCTAACATTGGCCACTGTTAAAAAGTCTTCTAAACTAAAGGATTAACAATACATGCATAAATACTATTCAAAAATTACTTAGTTATTATTCATACATTGTTAATTGTTCATGGTTCCCACAACCCTAGTTGTGGATTTAGCTACTCATGCTTGATAGTTCACAATTCATAATTAGGTTAAAAAAATTCATGAACTTGCGATGAGAATAGATGAAAATCGAAATCTTGAATTGAAATCCAAAGTGAATTTGCATAAACCAACTTCCAGAAATTGAATTGCTCAAAGTTTGCCAAATAATTCCAAAAGACCAAAACTAAAACCTTAAAATAATGTCTAACTCTTAAAAATGGAAATTACAACTAATATTTATAGAAAACAAATCCCAAACTAAGTAGGAAACAAATGAAGGAAATAATTGCTCAGACACGGTTTCGATCGACGCTTCGACCTACGGACCGTGGGTCAACCTACGGTTTGTGGTCTCCCTCTGTGGATCAACACTTGGGCAATAGTTTAGGGCATTCAGAGGATAGTTCCACCTACCGTCCGTGGATTGGACTACGATCCGTCCTGTCACTCTATGGTTTGAGTACTGAAAATCAGTTTTCTGACCAGGACCTACGATCATCCTCCTACGGCCCGTCAATGGACCTACGATCTGTAGTTTGCTCTGTCAATGGCTCCTTCTGCACTTTTTAGCTCTTATCTCTCTCAATCGCTTACGAACCAATTTCCTGCAAAGATTACATCAAAACTATCAATTCTAATAATAAAACAACCCAAGACTCACATAAACTCTAAGTGAAAAGTATCAATAGTACTGTAAACTTACGGTACATCAGAATTTTGGATCACCAAAAATCCATGGACTATAGCACACAAAAATTGGCAAGGGTTTACCTGCTCTGGGCTCGTTTGAACTTGAAAATGCGCTTGTTTGCCCCTCGGGACCAACTGGTTGCATTACTAAGGTCTTAACGGACGTCCATGAAAACTTTCGGTCAAAAACATGTCAGAATTTTGGATCACCAAAAATCCATGGACAACACATGAAAATTGGCAAAATGGGGGTTTACCTGCCTTTGGGGCTCGTTTGAATTTGAAAATGCGCCCGTTTTCCTCTCGAAACAACCTGGATCCATTACTAAAGTCTTAACGGACATCCATGAAAAATTTCAGCCAAAAACACGCCGAATTCCGGATCACCAAAAATCCATGGACTATAGCACACAAAAATCGGCAAAAATGGGGTTTACCTGCTCTAGGGATCGTTTGAACTTGAAAATGCGTTTGTTTACCCCTTGGGACCAACTGGCTCCATTACTAAGTTCTGAACGGAAGTCCATGAAAAATTTCAGCCAAAAACATAATAAAATGGAGGTGTTGAGTTTTTTTGTCCTGAATCACATTAGGAAAAAATGCAAGTGTGAATAAAGAATAAAACTATCTATTTGGCATGTTTCATTTACATTCATGGTATAGAATTAATATTTATATATTTATAAAAAGGTTGTCTAGTGCACAAAGCATCCTACATTAACAAGGTCCGGAGAAGCGCCCAACGAAGGGGTGTCAGGTAACCAACATATCCTAATGCAAACATTAATGCCTGCTTCCAAGGTTCAAACTCCTGACCTATAGATCACATGGAGAAAACTTTATCGGTGATTCAAGGCTTCATTTTCGAATTAACATTATATATATAAATAAATTAAAGCATTGTTATTTTTCATTTACCTTTTTATTTAATTCAATATTATTACTTTGCAGTTGCAGTGATGGTAATCACGTAATAGATTCACATTATATGAAAAATATTAAATTAACATGACAAAATATTTGACAAATAGAATTATAATATGAAAACAATAAATAAACATGATAATACACGTGAAAAAAACTCATAATATGAAAATATTAAATAAAAATAAAAAATATTTTTTATTTATCTTTAGATTCAACTAAACATTATTACTTTTCAATTGCAATGTAATAAATAAGAAGACAACTTTTATTGGGAATCATGCGTAATATATTCACATAATATAAAACACGAAATAAGAGTAAGAATACCCCGTGATAAATAGAGTCATTACATGAAAATAATAAATAAACATGACAATACATGTTAAAATAATAGACTCATAATATGAAAACATCAAATAAACATTAGAATACTCGTGACAAATACACCCACCCACCTACTATAAATTACACAAGTATTCTTCTTAACACTACCCAGACTTGTTAAAAGAAACAAGAGGTGCTATTTTTCCGAAGCATCTCAAAGTTGATTTAAATGTTCTTCCTGAGCTAGAAGAGGAGGAAAATCATTGAACTCATAGTTATAATGAAGTTGGTAACTGGAGTTCTTAAAATTGAAACTTGCTTGGAGAGGATTTTACTAGTGTTTGAGACTTCTAAAATGGTCAATTCTTTTGTTTTTAGTCTTCAATCATCGATTTATATGAGGTTTGAGACCAAAAAATAAAAAGGTTATTGAGTTTTTAAGTTATTAAGTCTTTTTTTTTTGTGTTTCATCTTTAGTCTTTAATAATGCTTTGTATTATCTGGATTGGTAAATCAATGAAATCTTTTATTGAACTAGTAAACAATGTAAAAGTGATGGATCAAAGAAAATTTCCATACACTCCTTGATTTTCTAATATTTTTTCATCTCCAACAAGGTTAGTACATTTACATTTTACACCAAGCTTGTTCCGTGAGATGGTGAAGTAATATGTGTTTATCTAATATTAGTTGACTTTATTAGCATATTTAAACAAGAGATCGGGTCTGATTCTTAAACCCGATCCAAGTATGTAATGGAATTGAGTACCTTATTTCTTTTATCGAAAGCACATAAACAAATGAGTTCCTCTCTTGTATGATACAAAATAAATTTTACTCAATTTCTTTAGCCTTAGAGAATACTTTTCCAGATTCAGTGTATTCCTTTGTTGGCTCCAATTTTATTCAAACTCAATTACTAAATTAGCAATATAGGAATTTACTATTTAAAGTAAAAACTAGTGCTTCAAAGTAAGTAAGTCATGTATAACAATCTCTAAAATATTAATGATCGCATAAAAATCTTTAAATTATAACAATCATGTGCAAATGTATTTTATAGTAACTAAACCATGCATTGGAAACACATAATTTAGGCTTAAAAGCCAACAACAAATGCAACGACCCACAAAGTGGGATCTAGAGAGGATAGAGTGTATGGAGTGTATGAAAACCTTATCACTACCTCTTCGAGGTAGATTGGTTGTTTCCGAAAGACCCTTGGCTCAAGAAAATAAAACTAATAATTAAAAAAAAATATGACAACTAATAGCAAAGTAATGTGGAGCATAAATGCAAGGAACCATAACAATACCAACAAGACGGAGTCATCTAAAAACAATAAACTAGAAATGATGATAAGAAATCCAAAATCAAAGACTATATTAATAAGCTAATATTACGACATACGTGGAACATTAAACTCCCACCCACCAAAAGACATGATTAGGTTGCACCAATGACTTTTCAAAGATGCATAATGCATATATTCTCCGACATGGTGGAGGCCACTATTAAAGTATTTATAGATGATTTCTCTGTATTTAACGAGTCATTCAAAGAATGCTTAGCCTATTTGGGTAGTGTGATAAAAAGGTGTGAGGAAACAAACTTGGTCCTAAATTTGAAAAAAAATGTCACTTCATGGATTAAAGAGAGTAGATAAATCCATGGAATCCCAGAAGATCCAGCTCACCGTTACATTCAGGGAGGGAACGTTTGTATCACAACTAAGGTCACGCAACTGCTGTCAGAATATGCTCTATACAAAAAAAAAGATGTAAGTGCAAGTACACAAAAATAACAGTATACTAGTAGGATCATCATTCAACTCTAAATATACGACATATGTACATATAACTATAACTTAGTTAAACATGATCAAACATGTATAACCCATGTTAGTGAACACAAACAAGACTTCCGGTCATTAACCTAACTTAATAATTATATGGACATGCTCAACATTACAACAACAAACATATATGCGAATCCACATACCTTGCAAGTAACCCAGACCACCTAAGGATCTCTAAGACATTATTTACGGTGTTTGACATGCAATTTGGATCTACACAAAAACCATTCTATCACTTAAACACAATAATTCAATTACTCATAGACCAACATGTATAATTACATCACAAGAAATAATACTTGGTTTACTTATGGAACCAACACACAAAAGCACAACCAAACATGTACAAAGTGTGGTACCTGAGCAAACCATAATAGAACATATATCAGGCGTAGTTATCGATCCAACCGATATATATTCCGTACCAGCCTTGTTACCCAAGCAACTTGAAAGTCACAAACATCACAACAAGCACAATGAAAGTATTTAAGACAGTTCATTGCATGAGATTGATAATCAGATGTCCTTAACATTAATTCCCTTATACCCTAAAACACAAATATATAGGCAAATCAAATGAAACAGTTAAGATGCACACATAACGTAATTTGGAAAATAATTCAACCATCACCTACCTCGAATAAAGCCTGAATGCTCTATTGGACTTGGGTCTTACCCTTTTGTGGAGCCTTATTTTGATCTAGGTCTAAAAACAATAACACAAACACAAAATCTACCCCAAAATAACCTAAATATCCCCGAAATATATATTAATCCCACATCCCAGGCCAATCTCATGATCGTTCCACCCAGCTCAAGGCTTTCCCACTTATAATTCACTTGGAACTATCAAATATATGGTTACACTAGTTAATTACGGTAATATAATTATGAATAAATATTTTTTTAACAAAACTCAAGATTTCTACAACCAACAATCCTTGTGACACCAAAATTTTCCATCTTAGGTTAAGCCAAAGCCTCCTCTAAGGCAATAACTATCGATTCTAAGGTATATGAATTGAAGTACTAGATTAGGGGAACAAACTACCTACCTTTACGAAGAATATTGAAGGAAAACTTATGGAAATTCACCCAAATCGCCTCTGCACTTGCCCGAAACGTTCTTGAGAAAGAATGAACATTTTTAGAGAAGTTCCTACATTTACGTAGACTTATCCCTCTATAGCAGCCCAATCCAGATCTAGCGGAGACGCCGGCTATAGTGGGGTTGACCGTTCTTGACTTTTGCTATAGTGGAAATTTCTCTGCTATAGTGGTAGTTGTTGTTGCGGTGTGC
Source organism: Solanum verrucosum (assembly GCF_900185275.1). NCBI lineage: Eukaryota > Viridiplantae > Streptophyta > Magnoliopsida > Solanales > Solanaceae > Solanum > Solanum verrucosum. Next base: position 668,646 of record NW_026020210.1, on the reverse strand, counting down.
CACCTGTAATAGAAGCTGCTACGAGATAGAAACTTGGGAATTCTCACATTTTTGTCAATTTCACAATATACCTTTAAACCTTGACGTTCAGACCAACCCATTCACGTCAAGTTCAATATCGGAAGTTCTACTCACCCAAATTCACTTCCAAAAAGTCCTACGGACTCCTTCACGTCTTAGCTAAAAGGAAAACAAGCTCAAGCTTAGACATTTTTTACTGAATCGTTTCTCGGATTTCCCTATACTTCACCATGCTCAGATTTAGTCTAAACCTAGCCTAGCTTGAAACTTTCAATTCCCTAACCTAAAAGTTATCTCACCCAATTCCTTTTACGATTGACTCACCCATAATGGCAAAAAGGGTCATTACAAGGAGCAAAACATAACATTTACAATATATAGCAGTAGTTGGGTCATGGGTGCAAACCATACTACTGTAGGGATGGCAATGGTGTGGGCCGGGTGGTTGTGGAGCGGGTTGAGCTTCAACCCACAAAAATTCAACCCGCCTCACATAGTAATAAACTTTGATTTCAACCCTCCCCGCATATACCCGCCCCACATAAAAAAATATTATTATTCAAGATAAATTTATTCATTTTAATTAGTATATGATTTACTGATTATCGGCTATTACAAAATTAAAATTTGATTAAACAAAAATTTAGTACATGTACCTCAAAAGTTATAAACTTTTTAAGAACATTTCACACATATCAAAAAGAAACTAACATTCTTATATTATTGAAGTTAAGATGAAATCATACATTAATATTCTACAAAGATTAAAACTTAATTATAATAAACTTGACTAATAAATCTCTAAACCCACACCATTTATTTTGAGCCATCTCAAAATAATTTTGGTTTGTTATTTAATTTATAATTAATATTTTCATAAGAATACAATTTTCGTTCTGGTAATCATTGATCATTATGAAACAGAATCTTTTAGATTTTAAATTTGAGATAGTCAATTGTAATTTTCTAATTTAATCTAAAAAAATGGAATAGAAATATTAAGGGGAGATCTTATTTTTTGGTATAAAAAAGAAAGTTTTGCTTAACATGTTTAATATTCTTATTATTTGCATGCTAAATGTGTAAAGTTTAGCCCTCAGTTGTAGGCTAATAATATAATGCGAAAATGAAATTATGGTACCCGCTCGCACTCGCAAAAAATTAAGTATTTTGATATAGACCTGCCCTGCCCTGCTCCATCCCCGCATTTATATAAACCCACCTCACCCCGCATCTGTTCAAACCCACCCCACCCCACATCCGCCCTGTCCCATTGTCATCCCTAAATACTAGCTTAAACGGAGTATAGAAGCTCTTTGGTTGTGTTTGGTATGAAGGAAAATGTTTTCTTGGAAAACAAGTGCATTTCAAACTTTTTTTCACATGTTTGGTTGGAGAGTAGAAAATATTTTATGGAAAATATTTTTTAATGTTTGGTTGGTGAATGAAAAATAGTTTTTAGAAATTTTTTTTTTTTGCTTGAGATTATAAAAATACTCTTTAGAAAAATAATTTATAATCCGAAAATCAACCCCCATAATTGATCTACGATCCGACCCCGACACCCAAACTAAGACAAGACTCCGATGACCGTTTCAAAATCCGACCCTAAGATCTGACCCAGGACCTAGTCCAGGAAAAAAATTTCGAAAACATTCTTTTTAAGAAAAACAAGGGGGTGGGGTAGGGGTAGAGGTGGCATAAAAAATAAAAAATTTTAAAGTATTACTTTTAAAAAGCATTTTTTTCAAAAAAAATAAAAATTGGCGGGGTGGCCTGGGTGGGGTGCCCGCGCGGTGGGGTGGCATAAAAAATAAAAAATAAAAAATAAAAATTTGAATTATTTCCCATAACTAATTTTTATTTTTAACAAAAATGGTCTGTGGGTAGGGGGTGGCGGGGTTAGAGGTGGCGTAAAAATGACAAAAAAAAATTGAAATATTTTCCTAAAACAATTTTTTTATTTAAAAAAACTGATGAGGGTGGCCTGAGTGGGGGGGGGGGGGAGGGGAGGGGGTGGCGTAAAAAATTAAAATATTTTAAATTTGAAATATCTCCCAAATATATATTTTTTTCTTAAAAAATATTTTCGACGGGAATGGCGTGGGTGGGGTGGGGAGGGTAGGAGTGGCGTAAAAATAATTAAATTTAAAATATTTTTCATCTAGATGGGGGTGGCAGGGGTGGGGGGGTGTAAGTTGTAGGGGTGACATAAAAATTGATTTTTTTAAAATTTGAAATATTTCTCAAAAAAATTTTATAAAAAAATTGATGGGGATGGTGAGGGACTGGAGGTGGCGGGAGCCGGGGGGGAGTGGCAAAAAAAAATTTAAAAATTAAATTTGAAATTTTTTTAAAAGCAATTTTTTTTGGGAGAGTGGGGGTGGGGGGGGTAGGGGTAGGGGTAGGAAGAAAAATATATTTGAAAATTTTAATTATTATTTTTAATAGGGAGGGTTGGGTACGAGGTATGGGCAAGGTAAGAGAAAAAAATTAAAGGATGAAATACAGTTTTGGAAAATGTTTTCCTTAATTTTGGAAGGGAAGTCATTTTCCTTAAATTTGAGGAAAATGAATTAATTTGGAAAACATTTTCCAAACATTTTAAGCCAACAAAACATGGTATGAAGGAAAATGTTTTCTTTGAAAATGTTTTCCTGGAAAATAAGTAGATTTTTGACTTATTTTCTCATGTTTGGTTGGTGAGTAGAAATTTTTTTCCGGAAAAAATAGTGTTTGATTTATGAATGAAAAATGTTTTTGAGAAAATATCTTTTATGTTTACTAGAGAATAGAAAATAATTTTGGAAATTGAAAATATTTTTTAAAATCAAACTTAATTTTTTTGGGGGTAGGGGGGGCTAGCTGAGGGGTGGTCGAGGGTAAGGGTGAAAAAATAAAAATTTAAAGTTGAAAATATTTTTGAACAACAAACTTAAATTATTTTTTTTTGGGGGGTTGGAGGTGAAAAAATAAAAATTTGAATTTGAAAATATTTTTTTTTAAAAAAATTAAATTATTTTTGGGGGTGGGGGTCGAGGGCAGTGGTGAAAAACTAAATTTTTGAAGTTGAAAATATTTTTAAAAGCAAACTTAAATTTTTTTTTTGGGGGGTGGGGGATCGAGGGTAGGGGTGAAAAAATAAAATTGAAGTTGAAAATATTTTTTTAAAACAAACTTAAATCTTTTTTGGGGGGTGGGGTGGGTCGAGGGTAGGGGTGGAAAAATAAAAATTTGAAGTAGAAAATACTTTTTAAAAACAAACTTAATTTTTTTTTTTTTGGAGGGGGAGGGGGTTCGAGGTTAGGGGTGGGTGGGGTATGAAATTAAAAAGTTGAAATTGGAAATATCTTTTAAAACAATTTTTTATTTTTTTTTGGGGGGTAGGGGTGAGGGTGGGGTAAAAAATAAAAAATTGAAGTTAAAAATATTTTTTATAAACAAGCTTTAATTTTTATTTTATTTTTTTTGGGGGGCGGTTTGTGGGTAGGGACAAAAAAAATTGCAATTTGAAGTTGGAAGAGAGTTTTGGAAAATGTCTTCCTTGATTTTTGAAGGGAAGTCATTTTCTTTAAATTTGAGGAAAATGAGTTGATTTAGAAAACATTTTTCAAAACATTTAACCCAACCAAACATGAGAAAATTGGATTCATACCAAACACACCTTAAGTGTGTAAGATGTTTTGGGCTGATGTAAAATTTGTTCAAACATCCTACATTCTTCTTGTCGTCCGCATCCACATTTGCTTCATGTCTTATGAGGAAAATAGTTATATATCCTATAAAATCAAATCTAAAAATACCTTAAGCAACTGACTCTTTGTTTTAAAACAAGAAACACTAGTTATGAAAAGACAAAAAAATTTCTCCTACATGGATAAGCAAAAAATCACACTTTAATTCAAAATGATATTAAAGTAATAAAATTAGACTCTTCAATTCCCCATTATGATGGGATATTGGAACGAAAGAGTCACTAAATATAGAAAGTGACATCTATTTTAAAAGGACTAAAACGAAAAGTAAAATACGTAAATTAATTCTCGCTTCAGGCCCTCCGGCAGTGCCACTCTCGGTTGCATTATCACTGTTTGAACTGCTAATAGTATTAGTTGCAAGAACCTTGGGGGATTTAGTACGAAAATTATATTGTTTTTTGTTGGAAAGTATAATATGGGAAGGGATAGTGAGAAACGAAGTGAATGTTGTTGTACATTTCTCTATTTCAAAATAGGACATCTACCACCCACTGACCACATCATTAATATAAGTTAGCCGGATCCGTTGAAAGCCAGCCGTTATTGAAATTATAGTATAATAGTTGGATTAAATTAGAAGGGTAGGAAATGAGTTAGAAACCTTTTTAGTCTTTTAGTTTGAGGTGCCAATGTAGCATGGTTGCTTAGCCGTCTTTCCTCTTACGTATTACGTTGTCTTTAGTAGAAAACAGATTGTTACAAACTCACCCCATCCCTATGGTACTATGAGTGTACAACTACAATACTCTATGAAGAGATTTTTCACTCTTCAAATGGATTGTGGGTTACCGTACTCTATCTAAAATTGATAATGTTAGAAGTGTAATCAACTCTAGCTTGCTGTGTGAATCAATTGCCTACCAATATATCTTTGAACCTTTCCACAGTTCCATCTGCCTTATGTTTGCTTTTGTACACCTATTTGCATTCAATAGCATTTTTGCTTGTTGGTAGAGGAACCAGCTCCCATGTATCATTTGCATACAATGCTGCGAACTCTTGTGTCGTGTCCAATTACCAGGCAAGATTCTACTTCCTCATAACAAGAAAGTTCTGATTTATGTGAGAGTTCCTTTACCAACTGTTGACTATTCCTTTGAGTTGTAATGCTAAACATTAGACATATGTTAAATTGAATTTGAAACTAGGTACAATAACACTTTATGTAAAGCCAAGGTTGGATTCAAACAGACATCTCCAATTTCATTTACTTTAACCTTGTATACATTTAGTAAGGTGATTAGAAAAGGATATGGTAGTGGTCTAGTGTTTTTAGGACAGTTTCATCATAGGTCATATGGTGTGATGCTCCTGAGTCTATGATCTACGACCCAACAGTCAATACATGACAAGTTAACTATCTCAGTCATTGAAGAATAACAAACAAGTATACCTGCCAGGTTCACAGCTCCACTTAACATGCCTGAATTGTCATTGTCTTTGTTCCAGCCTGCAGGGTCCCCAAGAGGTTGAACAGCTGCTCATACAGACCTTTAGATAGATTCAGTGGCATTTGTCTCCTCAGCTCAAGATTTTCCTCACCACCCTGACTATTTCTTTCTTCAAATGTGTAAGCATTTGTTGTCGAGGCTGAACCCTTTCCTTTGAGAAATCTGGAGTTGGTGTATAGACATGAAGTTTATAACATCTGTCTTTGGTGTGTCCAGATCTTTTGCAATAGTCACAAAACAAGTCATACTTGTTTTGTGCATAGGAATTACCAGTACTAGAACTACCTCTGAAGTAATTGTTATTGGAATTTCCAGAGTTATTTGGACCTCCTCTGTATGAACTTTAGTTTGTCTTGAAATCTCTACTGGTGTGGGGTGATGCAGATGCACTCAGGGATGTGAACTCTAAAGCAACCTGGTCATGGGGCCTCACTTCTCTTTGCCTCACCTCTTGGGATAGGATAGAAAAAACTTGTGCCATACTAGGAAAAATTGTCATCATCGGTATATTTCCCCTCACAGTGTATATCTCATTCAATCCCATTAGGAAGTGTAAGAGCCTCCTATCTTGTTCAGCCTTGTGCATCTTTGTTATTCCACCACAGTACATACATAAGTGCATTGAGAAGTAATGTCGATTGAGTTCATCTTCTCCCACGACTTCTTCATTTTTGTGTAATATCCAGTGATATCTAGAGTTCCTTGCACTAGATCATTTGTTTCCTTTTGAAGTTGGTACAATTTGCAACCATTGGTGTGATTATATCGATCCTCTAACTCCTCTCAAAGTTCCCTAGCATTGCTCACATGTTGGAGGCAATCTCTTAAGTTAGGTGAAAGTGAATTTAGAATCCAAGAGGTCACCATGTCATCATATCTCTCCCAATGTGCAAAACTTGGATCAGATGAGTCTCGCTTCACAATCTTCCCGTTAATAAAATCAGTTTTTCTTTTCACTAACAGGGCTCTAAGAATTGCTCGTCTCCAGGATCTGTACCCATTTCCATAAAAAATAGAAGGTAACAATGCTGAACCTACATTCTGTGATGGATGTAGGTAAAATGGACTAGTAGTATCCATTCTGACAGTGGTTGTGTTGTTATCAGGTTGAACATTAGTCATATTTGAACAATTTTCAATACAGATGAAATTGATTGAAGAAAAAGGAAAATTCGATAATGATTGATCGCACAAATTGAATGGAGATCCAAAATGTTGAAAACAATGCAACAGTAACTCAAAATGAACTTAATCAAATCCAAATGAAGAAAACAGAGAAAATCCACAGTATCTCAATTTCGTGAGTACCAAAAAAAAAATTGAGATCGATACAATACTCACAATCCAAAATCAAATGTGTAATGAAATTGCCTAGCCCTATGAGTTGATACCATGACAAAATTGGAAACAAGAGTGTTGGTATGCTTGAGTTATCCATTAATGAAGCTCGAACTCATAGAGAAGAAGACGTAGAAGAAACCTCTAGAAGGAAGAATTGGAAGCTGATTATTGCATTTTACTAACTAAATCAATAAGCATTACATTGGTGTGTATATACACAAAAGGAAATCAGCTAATTAAAAATAGTCTGACATTCCTAATAAACATAACCAACTTCCTAATTCTAACTACTTTTAACTTGCCTGACTTTACTCACTAATTCTATCAAAATTAAAGCGCTCAATAATGTAGAGATTCAACTTTTGGATTTTGTGGTGAAGTTTCTTTCATCTTTTATGCATCTTTTTCTCAAACAAAGTGGATATATGTTGGATCAAACTAATAAGAAAAGGATATCATACGTATAATTTCACATAAAAAACTAGCTTGAATGTCAAAGATTTCCAAATCATATACATAATGAGATAAATTTTCATGTCACCTACTGATGTATACTATTAACGTCTCAATATGTGTAGGTCTGACAATTAAAATGTGTATAAAATAATACAGGAGCTCAACATCGAGTGAGACAAGAATTAAATTAAGTATACTCTGATCATGACCAGAAAAAAATAGACGACTATATTGTCTTGCAAAATCCTCATTAAAGTGAAACTCAACACATTTGGTGATGCAACAGAATATGGGGCAACACTGACCAACAGAGGGAAGTGACTTTGGTCTCTTGGGAGAAAATCTAATTGCTAAAGAATTTGGTGATTTAAAAGTTTGATGTGGTAGAAAGTGAAATGTTGAAATTTGTGGGGAAATTAGCGTGTGATAATTTGTTGAGAAAAGAATGTGTGTTTTGGATGAAATTGATAAATGGAGTTTATATGAAGGAAAACACATATATTTGGGACCATTAGACTCCCAAATAATTGTAGTTGGTATTGAAGAAAATTGAATTCTACAAGGATAAAAGATGATGAAATGGTATATCAATTGAACTATTGAAGAGTTAAGTTACTCTTTGACTTCAAATGGCACATAATTAGTCACCAGAAACTTCAAAAGGGAATCTCATAAACACTACACTGACTTGCAAGCAGACATATACTAGAAGTGTTTAGAAAGGAGTTGGCAACAACAATCTAAGAATCATAGATATACCACACATGAATTGGAATATATTCCAGGAGATTCATGAACAAATAGAAGTACTGATAGCACAAATACAAACTGAGGTAAGAGTTAGAATAGAACAACTGAAGTGCACAAAAGGAGCTCATATATACAATTGTAGATAGGAGTGTTCAGGGGTCAGTTATAGGTTTTGATTTAATTGTTCAGTTATTAATCATGAAAATAAAATCAAAACAAAAGGTGTGGAATAGAAAAGCAAATTAATTAGCAAATAAGCATCTGCCAACTTCACCTGTCGTAATGTACTTTTTCCTTTCAAATTGAATTTTCACTAACTTTAGGAGAAAATTAAATGAAAACTAGAAGAGCAAACAACTGAATCATTCCCCCAAATTGATTCCATTAAATTCCCCAATATAATTCTTCTATCCCTTTAATTATTATCCGTGCCACCTTTTTTCACCAAAAATCTGGCTAGTGATATTGTTTGATCTAGGCCTGGACTCATAAGGCTTTAAAATACGTCACTAGAATGTCAGATATACTTACTTATAAACCCCCTCATATAAAAGATATGTATATAACTCTACATTGCCTTTTCCCACCAAATAATGACCTAACCCGCTAATGATATTGTCTGCTTTGAGTCTAAACCCGCACGACTTTAAAACGCGACACTAATGTGTAAGATCTACTTACTTATCATGTGCTTTTGCCTGTGTGGACTTCTTATCCACACAAACACCCTCTCTTATGAATTCAACATACTCATGGAGGTTTGTCCAACCATATAAAATTTGCCTAAGAACTGCCCACATCACATGAGATTTGCCTAAACTTGGCAAAGATGTTTGCTCCACCTTATCATAATTTATGTAAACTCAGTTGAAATTCAGCTCACATCAACACAGTTGACACAGAAGTGACTCTAATACCATTTGTAACAGTCTAATCCACATGTGATATTGTTCTATTTGAACCTAGAATCACACAACATCAAAATGTATTATTAAAGTATAAGGTCACCTTACATATATACTTAACATCCATCTTTTGTTCTAACGATATGATACTTCTTATCCTATGTTTGGGGTAACACATACAACCTCCTTCCTAATTTCCAATAGCAAATTAAATCATTTTTTTATTCTTGAATACTATATTCTTATAAATGATGTAGTAAAAAATAATTTGAACAATTGATTCAAAATAAAAGAAATATGGCCTTGATAGTTGGTCATACGAACCTGGACTCTATATAAAATAGAACAATCTGTCTGCAAAATAAAAGATTTTGCACATTTTGAGCTACACTTACATTGGACAATAGGCCTCAACCAGTAGAAGCACATCCAACACAAACTCAACAACTAGTTCAAACATAAAGACCATGCATATTATTTTTTCACCAACTTAACAACTAATTGAAATCAAATAAAAGACTCTGCATACTGTTTTCAACTAATAATAAACTTTGCATATAAAGTAAATAAGGATTCAAATGACTATTTTATCTCCACAGAAACAAAACTTGACCTCATTTTCATATTCATCAAAGATTTTGATCAAGGAGTTTCTTCTTCTTCTTCTCCTTATTATTTTTCTTCTCCTCCTCTTTCTTCTTCTTCTTCTTCTCCTTATTATTCTTCTTCTCCTCCTCTTTCTTCTTCTTCTTGTTCCCTCTCCTCCTCATCCTCTAGTTCATCATGATATCCTCCATATTGCTGCTGCCAGTAGAGCAAATTCAATTGCCTACTAAATTGATAAATCTCACATGTCATTCCAAAATGTAAGCTTTTACAATTGACACAGAAAATTTTCCAACACTTAGGACATGCCCTAATTGGATATCCTTGTTGATCATCAATCAGTTTACCCATACAATCCATATAAGGGCAATCAATAACTAGTGGCGAAGCCAAAGCTTTCATTAGTCGACTGACATCTCTTACTCGGATAAGAAAATCAATCGGCATTATTAAATCGATATCCAAAATTTCCTTGCAATCAGAAGCAGGACACCTTATAGCAACCTCATGGATAACCTCATTGATTTTTTTACCTATATAATTATGTATGCATTCTACACAGTAACGATGATTGCAATTGGTGCCCCACATCATTGTGTTTGGCAGCGGAAACACATCTTTACAGATTTCACAAAATGTACATGAAGATTCCCCTTTTTCAGTAATACTATTCTTTAGGTTAAGTGAATCTGGAATAACAGAATAATCAATTTCCATAGGTTTTTTTACCAACACTATGATTAGAGCCTGATTCTAAGTTCTTACCAGAATGAAACTGAGCTGAGTAAAAGAGAATTGTTTGTAACTCAATATCATCATCTCCGCTCTTGTAGCCGCTGTTATTTTCAGTGATAGCGATGACATCAGAATTCAGCGAGGTAGGATCAACTTCGACTTCGCTAGAGTCCAAGATTTGAAAATCTGTTGATTCCATTTCAACTTGATTAGGATTCGCGATTTGCAAATCCGTTGATTCCATTTCAACTTGATTGGAATTCACGATTTGCAAATTTGTTGATTCCATTTCGGCATCGTTGGCTCCGGCAGATCTCTGAATTTTGTGTCTTCTATGGAGTCTTCGAAAATTCTTCGACCATCTTGATGATGAACAACCTTTGTTCTCGATCTTTGGCTTCGGCTGCAAGAATTTGGATATGATAGGGCGCTTCATTCTGCCGTCAGTGGAACCCTAAATTTCTTTCCAATTATATGAAAATATATTGTGTATATATATATTGTTTTCAGGTTCTTGTATTTATTTTACTTTTTAGGGTTTAGAATTAATTTGGATTATATCAAATTTAAAATATATTAATACAATATGGGTGATTTGGTATGACGTGTTAGCCAAGTGAAATGGTCAATAAGATCATGCCACGTGTTGAAAGTGATACAACATGTCTGGTCAAATCAAACACGTATGAAAAACACCCCTCGTGTACAACTGACGTGTTTCAACCATTAAACAACATAAACTAAAATTTGATTGGTAAAAAAAACATCCTAATCACAATTCTTCCCGCTCAACAAGACTAACATGTTCAAACCAATCAAATATCATCATGTCAACTTCAGCCTAATCGATCGAAAAATATTGCCCTCATCACAATTGTTCCATCCCAGCACAAGTGACATGTTTCATTTAATCAAATATCATTATAGCAACCAAAATATAATTAAAAAAAAAGTTGTGTTGATCATATAGGTTTCACCCTAGTAGAAGTTGCATGTTCTAGCTAATCAAATATTGTCATGAGAGTTTCAATTTGATTGGTCAAGAAGAGTTTGTCATCTCTTCCATCTTTGACACAAGGACATGCTTTAGTCAATCAATATCATCATGTCAACTTCAATATGATTGAAAATAGTTTGTCCTTATCACAGTTCTTCTAACCTACAACTATAATAAGGATTTTCATAATTTAACAGGCTAGAGGATTTCGAGGATTAATTAAATACTATAAGTTCTCTATGAAGATCAAGGATGAAGGCAAACTAAATACCTAGGTATTCAAAATAAATCTAATAAAGGCAAATGTAATACCAAGGTTTTAAAAGAACAAATTCACATATTTTTGTCCATCAAAGTGTTTTTTGTGAATCAAGTTCAAATTCGAAACTAAACACAAAAAATCTTAATTTATATTCCAAGAAACAGATAAGAGGACAACTAGAGATTAACACCAATTATTCTTAAATATAAAATCATGATTATTATAATATTTATCATTCTTATTATTTATTTGGCATGAACTTTATTGTCTACCACTCATTCTTTTTTTCTCCAAGTATGAAGACTATTATATTCTCGTACTTTTATTTTAAGTAACTCTGTTGACTTGAGAAAGGAACGTTCTCAACTAAAAAGGGAAAGGTAAAACAGAATCACAACTACCATATGTCTTGTTAGAAAATTAGATGGAATATATATATATATATATATATATATATATATATATATATATATATATATATATATAAAAGGAAAACAATGAAATGAACCAAAAAAGACTTCTGCTGCCGATTTATAAGAAAAGGAAACTTAGTAATTATCACCCGAATAAGCATTTTAATTTAAGAGAAAAAAATACAAACTTCTAAGAAGCAAATGAACTTTAAAAGAAATAATAATATTCTGAACTAATATTAATATGTGAAGTGTTTAAATAGATCATCCAAAGCACAACAATATTCATGCATGAAAGAAAACTTGAGCAACCATAATGGAGTTTTAGTTAAGTTGAAGGACAAATATGTTAAGAGTTCTGGTCCATTCTACTATAATAGCAAAAACCATGTCCACACTTACGACATATTCAAATTTTCTCAATTTAAACACAACATATATCAGAATAACAACAAGGTAAACATGACATGTACTGAATATAAACACATTTATCATTTCAAGAGCAATGTACAAATCCACATTCTCAACAACAAGTAATTATGATAATTCAATGGTCCTCTCATGGAACCCATACCCAAACTGTTAGTGTACCAGAACGTGGTACCCGATCCCAATTAGTGTGTCGGACGTGACACCCGATCCAATATATGCGCCGGAACGTGGCACTTGATCCAAGTTAGTGTGTCGGACATGACATCCGATCCAATATATGCACCGGAACGTGGCACCCAATCCAAGTTAGTGTGTCAGAACGTGACACCCGATCCATTCAACACAACCACAACCACAATCACAATCACACTCATATGTACATTCTCATAATCATACAATCAATTGTTAAATCATGGCATACATTTATTCATTCACACTCGTCTCATTAGGTTTGATCAACAATGTTTCATTCACATACATACATGCATTACAATGAAGCAATTACCAACATATATTACGCAAACAAGAAATCAAACGATCACCTACCACGAATCTAAGCTTGAATCCCCTAAGGCACTTGAATCTTCCCTTTTCTAGATTGTTTTCACTTGTTCTAGGTCTACAAATAATTAATATACGCAAGGATCAACGATCAAAGGTCTAATTAACCGAATTATTACAAACCCAATAACCCTAGACCAAATCCATGATCCTAAGGTGCAGCTATGGTTTTTTCCCACCATCCAATTTAGTTCAAAAACCCTCCTCCAATAATAAGCAACCAAGAATCTAAGTTCTACGGATCGAAAAATGGATTAGGAGAGTAAGATCCTTACCTTTAGCACCAAATTACGTGGAAAACTGTCAAGAAATCGCCTGGGGTTGTCTCTTAGCTCTCAAGAACGAAACTTTCAGAAAAATAACATTTTGGGGGTTTTATTCCAACTTAAGTCGCGACTGGCCCGCCGTAGCGGGACCCAACCCGCCACAGCTACCCCGCCCTGGCAGAATAAATCTCGCCCTGTCGGCTTGCACGGAAACAAAGAGTCAAAATTTGAGTTTCAAACCCCCTTTTTACAACACACCTATAACTCATCACATTCAAAAACTACCCTTTCACGCTAAGTTTAGTTTCAGGAGTACTTCCACTCGTCTGAATTTGATTCTGTAAGGTCGTATGGGTTCCTTAACGTCTTAGCTATCTACTCATGTAATCAAATCCATTATTAAATCTCTCATTCATTACCAGATTTCCCTAGAACTCGCATGACTCAAATTTCATCCAAATCTGGACTAGTCTAGGAATTTTCAAGTTACTACCAAAAAAAATTCTAGCCCAAATTTTTTCCCCGTTAGCTTTTCCATAAAGACGGAAACATGTCGTTACAATAGATACCAATTTACTTATCACTCGTCCCCAAGTGATAAACTAGGAAAAACTTGGCTAAGGCAAGAGTGGAGTAGTATCTGAATCGACGAATAGTTGGGGATACTTGTCTCGCATGTCCTTCAGTTATAGATAAACTTAATTGGAAGTGCAAGTGTACTTATAGTTCTATAACTTAATTGGAAGTGCAAGTGTAATTATAGTACATGAAGCGTAAAGTGTAAATGTTTGAGTTTAAAATATAGAGAGTGTATCTAAAATTGAGTCATATTTTTTTTAAAAAAATTACTTGTATATAGAGAACTTGACATTAAATCAAATAAATGATAAAAAAAATTGTGATCTTGAGAATTGTTTTATATTGATGAAACTTCATTAGATACATGAAGTCAATATTTTTTTAAGTTTCATTTTATAAGATGAATTTGACCAATTTGAATGTTCATCATATTATTTTATTAAAAGAGCCACAAGAAAAATCAAGAAGCAGAAGTAAAATGACAAAAAGAAAGTATTATAATAAATGCTCATACAATTTAGAAAATAACAAAAAGTTAATTTATTTTGAAACTATTCTGGCCAATTTTTTTTCTTGGATTCAAATGATTGAAAATAGGATGAAAACAATAAAGCAAAGCCACTCTTGTCACACCCTCTTGAAACTCAAAAAAACTTTAATTATTATACAAACACCCACAACATGTCAAAGATAATACTTTCAACACTTTTGAACCAAAGAAAAAACTCACATAACTTCAATTTCCTTAACATCTTTCTTAGGTTTCCCACTTTTAAGAATAGTAATTGTCAAAAACCCTTATTAATCTCAGCCTTAATTTCATCAACCTTAGCATCTTCAGGCAACACAATGCTATTATTATAGTATCCATAACTTCTTGATGACCAAAACTCATCATCTGATCCTTCTTCTTCCTTCTCAACCATAATTTTCACGTCCTCCTTGCCTAGCCCTGGCACGTCGTAACGGATTTTGTAATTCTTATCATCCTCCTTATACCTTTTCAGTAATTGTGAGGGATTCAAGTTAAGGTTATCAAATATCTTGTTGATATTCTTTGTGGTAGGGGTGTATAAAACCGAACCAAGCCGCAAACCGAGTTAAATCGGAAAAAAAAATCCGACTAGTGGTTGGTTTGACTTGGTTTGGTGTTGGAAAAAAAAACCCGACTATATTTGGATTGGTTTGGTTTTAACTAGAAAAAACCAACCCGACATTGTATATATAATTTTAAAATTTTATTTTATGCATAAAAATATTTACTTTGATATAATTTTAAAATATTTCTTATACTTTTTCATAGTTTTTATCTTTTAATATAGGGAAAATGCATAAGTACCCCCCAGCTTATGCCCAAAATCCCTGAGACACACTTAACCTTTACTAAGGCCCTATTACCCCCGAACTTATTTTATATATAATTTTCTACCCTTTTCGGCCTACGTGGCACTATATTGTGGGCCCAACGCGTGTTGACAATTTTTTCAAGGATAGTGCCACGTAGGCCGAAAAGGGGTAGAAAATTATATATAAAATAAGTTCGGGGGGTAATAGGATCTTAGTAAAGGTTAGGTGTGTCTCAAGTATTTTGGGCATAGGCTGGGGGGTACTTATGCATTTTGCCTTTAATATATTATTTCAAGTTTGAAACTTAGAATTTTGAATGGTTCCATAAAGATTATAGTCCATAAATGTTAGTAATTATAATAAAACTTAAATCAAAATCAAATTAATACTAATGCAAAAAGAAAATCAATTTAACACTAAGAATGACAATAATATTGAATATTTGTTCTTTGGTTTTACATTGGTTTAGACAATTAAAGTATATAATCTAATTTTAATTTCCTTTAATATTTAGTCATGTAACTAATACTTATTAAACTTATTTTAGCATGATTTAGTACTTTTAAATTATGATCATTTTCATTATGACTTGTTAATTTGCAATATTTGTTTTACGCGATTTCATTATTATTATTATTATTATTATTATTATTATTTTTGGATATTTTAGTGTCATTAATCATATCATTGTTGTGTTGTATTCTTAAGAAACACCTTAGATAGTTGTATTTTGATAGGACTGAAGAAATATTTGAAGTACAAGTTAATTATATGTTTGTATGAATACTTTAGCGGAAAATCCGAAAATCAAAAAACCCAAAAAAATCCGAAAAAACCCGAGGTTGAAAAACCCAAGTTTTATTGGTTTGGTTTGGTTTGGTTTGGTTTATAGATTTAAAAATCAGACACAAATAATTTGGTTTGATATTTGAAAAACCCGAACCAATCCGACCATGTACACCCCTATTGTGTGGCTTGCAATAATGCATTTCCAAGAAGTCTTGTTGGTAAAGTTTCTGTCCCAAGAAGAATCAAATTTAGAATTTAGAGTTGGCAAATAGACAGGGAGCACCATATATATAAATTTTGTGGTGCTAAAAATATCATCCGAAATTTTTTTTAAAAATAATTTAGTCTTAAAATATTAAACTAAAGAGTATACACAAGTCTTATGGTGTTAAAAAATAAAGACAGCAACTCAAAAATTTATATATATTAAAATATTTTGATTTTAAGGATGTCACTAGAAAAGTTGAAACTTTTATAATTGCTAAAGTTAAATTTAAAATCACGTAACTATAAATCATTTCATTAAACTAAAAAAAAAAAAATCATGTTAAAAATGGTGGGGGTGGGGGGGGGGGGAGATTACCCCGGCGGCGTCTTCTTGGAAATAGCTTTGATTTTTTGCCACTATCGGAAACAGTTACTTGTTGATTCTCTGATTTTTCATTGCCAGCTACATCAGCTACTTGTTGTTTCTCAAACTCTGTAGAAAAACGCCGTACAAGTTCAGAGCACCATCTCTGTTTCTGTACATTATAACTCAGATGCCTCACACTTGGATTTGATTTTTGTTGCAGATTTTTCAAAGCTAAGGGTGCCAAAGCCATTGCTAATAAATTAATTTAAAAAAAAATTATGTGAACACCACTGATTACTCTGATTAGCTTGTTGATTTCTATCAATTGATGATGATGATTTATACATAGGTTGGAAGTCGAAATATAAGTCTCCAAAAGTTTAAAAATGGGTTGTATACATGATGTATACAACGGTATATGCTGATATACGGAGAAAAGTGTGGATATACAGGTTGAAAGGCATGATTACAGGAAAAAAGAAGTGATATACAGGATTTTAAAGAAAATTTGGCTGATACACAGCCTGATATACGCAGATATACATTTTCTGCATATATGGTATACAGGAAGAATGGGCCAAAACCCAAACTTCTTCGGGAAACTTACATAGATATACTATACTAAAAAAATATTCACCATTTATAGCAATAACATTTTTTTTCACTTGATCATTTTTAATACATTTATAACACACTTTTAATACATATTACAGAGAACAACTTATAGAACACATATAATACAAGTTTTATTCATGGATAGTATATTTATCACACATTTTAATACACTTATAATACAATGTGTCAATTTCTTACCAAACAAGCATAATATATTTAAAAAAAACAGTTATAATACATATATATTGCATACATAATTTACTTCTAATACATATTGCAGATTTAACATAATATTGTTATGTATTGCTATAAATGATAATAAATAAAAAGTATCGCTAAAATCAGTAATTATTTATTAAAAAGTATTGATCCATGTAATTTTTCCAACTTCTTCTTTTGCAGCAGGCCCAAGCAGTTTTTAAGGCAAAATGGGCTGAAACCCATTTATTTCAGCAGAAGCTATTTTAGACTTAAGACAGGTGGGTTAAAAGCCCAAGTTTGAATTATTTTCTTCCTTATTTGTTATTGTATTAACTAACTTTTGTTTTAATTTGGTTAATTTTAATTAAATTCTCAAAAAGATAGTTGTTTCTTTTTTTCCATGTTTAAATTGAAATATTTATGCTTTATTTATTACTTATTTTATTTTTTAGTTGTTTATCAATATAGGAGTTATTTTCCTTTAACCCCCCCCCCCCCCCTTTTTTAGTCTATTTCCTTTCAATTTTTAAAAAATAGGATTTTCTTTTTTTACTTAATTAGCATTTTCAAAGTTAGTCAAATCTTTAGTTAAGTCGCAGGTTAACTGCACGTTAGCGAACACTTCAAATGCTTAAACCCTTCTCGAAGTATAAATTTGAACACTGAACCCTGAACCCTCTTTGGTATTGTCAAATAATTTCTTTTGTTTGAGTCTTCTGAAAATTGTAAGTTTTTTTAATTTTTCTTAAAAATTAAGTGGCGACTTTTGAAAATCGATTTTATTAAAAAGCTAATTTGATTTTTATAAACTAAGTCTTATTTTATTTCTTTTTAAAATTGTAAAAAACTATATATAAAGGAGTAGGTTGTAATAATTAATAATTGACACAGGGAGTATATCATTTTTTATACCTTCATTAATAAGCAAAGAAGGTATACAAGCGTACTTCATATTAAAAGATTAAAAGATGGAATACATGTCATATTTTTATTCCCAAATATTTAAAAGCGGAATGCATTATTTTATTTTTAAAGGTACAACACACGTTATATTTTTATTTTTGAAAAATAATACTACTTACTTACAAATTCATTACCAATGGAGATTTTTTTATATTTTAAATTTATATATTATTATTTTATTTCTTTAATTACCCCTTTACGTGGAACTTTCTGATGCAAATACAAATTTAGTAGGGCTCCAATATCGATATCGAATAAATAACAAAATAAAATAGAACCCTCAAGTAAGGACATGGAACATTGTACCTAGTAAGACACAAAGGCATGTGCGCCTTGTAAGTACGATTTTATTTTTTTTGACAATATTGATTTGATTCAACACTGAATCAAATTCACATCATAATTTTAAAAATTAAATTCAGTTCATAATTTTAAAAACTTTCAGATTCAACCCACAAAACAAAACTCTGAAGTAAGGCACAATGGACCATGTGCATTGGAAGACACATTGCCTCTTTAAATGTTATAATATTTTACATAACACTTTAAATATTTCTCTATAATTAAAAAAAAAGTATAAATCATTATGTAATAATTGAATTTAATTACTAAATTGAAGTCATTATAAACAATATAAAAATTCACATGCAAAAATAATAAAATCTAAAAGAAGGCATAACTAAAATTTAAAGGAAGACAAATTTTGTAGTGTTGAATCAAATTAATACCGCAAAGATTTAACCCACAAAACAAGACTCTAAAGTAAGACACAATGGACCTTGTGCCTTATAAGACACATTGCCTCTTGCGCCTTCCTTTACCGTATTGATTTGATTCAACACTAATTTTTTTTTATAAAATTACACTTTAAATTATTTTTCTATAATTAAAAAATAGTATAAATTATTATGTAATAATTGAATTTAATTAATAAATTGAAGTCATTATAAATAAATTTAAAAATTTTACATTGTTGAATCAAATCAACACTACAAAAATTCACATGCAAAAAAGTAAAATTTAAAGAAAGGCAAAACAAAAATTCAAAGGAAGACAAACTTTACAGTGTTGAATCAAATCAATACTGCAAAGATTCAACACACAAAACAAGACTCTAAAGAAAGGCACAATGGACCTTGTGCCTTGTAAGACACATTACCTCCCGCGCCTTTCTTTGTTGTGTTGATTTGATTCAAAACTGCAAAACTTTTATAAATATTTTACATTACACTTTAAATTATTTTTCTATAATTAAGAAATAATATAAATTATTATGTAATAATTGAATTTGATTAATAAATTGAAGTTATTATAAAAAAATTTATAGTGTTGAATCAAATGAACACTGCAAAATCTGCAGGATGCAAAAAAGTAAAATCTTAAGGAAGACAAAACAAAAATTTAAAGGAAGACAAACTTTGCAGTGTTAAATCAAATCAATATTATAAAATTTACGAGATTCAAAAAAATAAAATCTAAAAGAAGGCAAAAAAATAAATTTAAATGAAGACAAACTTTACAATTTTGAATCAAATCAAAATTTGCAAGATTCACGGGGAACAAAATTCTAAAGTAAGGCTCAGGGGTTCTTGTGCCTTGTAAGGCATAAAGTACCATGCACCTTCCTTTAATTTTTGTTTCTTGTGCCTTGTAAGATCCAGAGTACGTTGCGGCTTCCTAATTTTTGGCAAAGGTTCAGGATAAGGCGTAGAGTACCTTGTGTTTTTCTTTATTTTCTTTAGTTTCTGTTCGTGTTGAATAATTAATATTTTTTTACAATTTAAAGTATTTAATGTATTAAATAATTAGTAAAAAAATTAGCTTATGATAATATATAAAAATGTATAGATGCATTTATAAATATATATTTTTTAAAAATTTAAAGTATTTAATATAATAAATAATTAGCAAAAAATTGGTTTATAATAATATATGCATGCATGCAAAAGTAATGTGACACATTTAGTTTGTAAGACATTTAGTTAGTTGTGCCTTGTAAGATATTTTGGTGTTTGTGACCCTTTGTAAGACATTTAGGTAGTTGAGCCTTATAAGGCATTTTGGTGTTTGCGACTTGCTTGTTATGATGTGTCTTAATATATTTGTCATGATGTGCCTTGTATTCTCCGTTGGACCTTATATAAATTCACACAATTCTCCAAAGGCTTTCAAATCCTAAATCACTCTAAATCTCTTTGATCTTCAATATCCTAAATCTTTTCTTAAGTTATTAAAGCAAAAAGAAAATAACTTTACATCAATCGTTGTAGAATCAAGACTAATATAAGGTAATTTAGTGGTAAACTTCTAAATTTATATTTTTAAATTAATAGTTTAATTTTAACTTGTAGTATCAATATTGATGTAATTTTTTTCTTATTTTGATATATAGATGAATCAAGAAAAATTTATACATCCTAGACCAATTGAATATGATGTTTTAACGTTACAACAAGATCATCGATCTGAAAAAATCTAAAATGGTGAAATAACTGTGAAGGATACACGTTTAACAGTGCACCGATATGATCATGAATTATTGCAACACATACAAAATAATTCACGTCATCGTTGTGTACTAAATTATTTTAATTACACGAATTTTAGAGGTGTTCATGAAGTATGATATATTTTGTGCGATACCAGCATTATTACTACTTTGATTGAAAGGTGACTGCCACAAACTCATACCTTTCATATGAGAACTGGTGAAACAACAATAACTATGCAGGACATGAAAATTATGTTCGGCATGATTGTTGATGGTACACTGATTCTTCTAAAAAACGTTAAACTCATAGATTTGGTTACTAGAAAAAATTAAATTTATGATTTAACCAGTTCGTTTCCTCCACAAAATTGCTTTCAAGGGTATAGAATTTTTTTATCATCATTAATTAATTATATAAAAAATTCAAATGAAATAATCAATAATTCCACTGATGTAGAGGTACTACAAAAATTTAGATTGTACTTATTTTGGTTGCTCAAAGGAACATTATTTCCTGAAGGAAATTTACTTATGATTTTTTTATTGAAATGAGTGACATACATGCATTAGCAACACAAGCTTGGGGAGCTACCACATTTCTTACTTGTATCATTCATTATGTGGTGAAGTAAGAAAGTGTGGCTGCTCCCCAAGCTTGTGTTGCCATTGCATGTATGTTACTCATTTCAATAAAACAAATCATAAGTAAATTTACTTCCTGATTTATTAGGAAATAATGTTCCTTCGAGCAACCAGAATAGGGAGAATCTAACTTTTTGTAGTACCTCTACATCACTGGAATTATCGGTTATTTCATTTGAATTTTCTATATAATTAATTAATGATGATGAACAAATTATATACCCTGGAAAGCAATTTTGTGGAGAAGTCCAATTGGTTAAATTATAAATTAAATTTTATCTAGTAACCAATCTATGAATTTAGCGTTTTGTAGAAGGGTATACCATCAACAACCACATCAAACATAACTTCCATGTCCTGCATAGTTATTATTGTTTCACCAGTTCTAATATGAAATATATGAGTTTCTGGCCACCACCTTTCAATCAAAGCAGTAATAGTCGGCATTGCACAGAATGTGTCCTACTTCAAGAACACCTCTAAAACCTGTGTAATTAAAACAATTTAATATACGAGGATGAAGTGGATTATTTTGTAGGTGTTTCCAAAATTCATGATCATGTCGACGCATTGTTAAATGTGCATCCATCGTAGTTATTTCACCATTTCAGATTTTTTCAGATTGATGATCTTGTTGTAACGTTAAAACATCATAGTCAATTGGTTTCAGATGTACAAATTTCCTTGATTCATCTATATATCAAAATGAGAAAAATAAATTACATTTGTATTGATGCTACAAATTAAAATTAAACCATAATTAAAAATATAAATTTAAAAATTTACCATTAAATTACCTTATATTAGTCTTGATTCTACAAAGGATTGATGTAAAGTTATTTTTTTACTTTGATAACTTAAGAAAAGATTTAGGGTATAGAAGATTTAGATTTAAATATTTATATATTTTGGGATGAGCTAATATTAAGAATTTGAATAAATAAAAGATTATTTTCTAGAATAAATAATAATAAAAATTGAGCCAGGTGTATTTTTAGATAAAAAGCTGAAATGAGGGGTATCTTTGAACTAAAAACAAAGATGCTGAATATTTTTAGACCAAAAAATGGAAGGAGAGTAATTATTTACTTGTGTCCAGGAGCGGAGCTAGCATATAGTTAGGGGATTCATCTGAACCCCCTTCAGCGAAAAATATTACTATTTATATATGGTTAACATTATTTTTTATGTATACATAGTAGATGTCGAACCCCCTTCGATCAGTTCGTGGTTTATATAAACTTTCTAAACTCTACAAAGCAGTAAAAACATAAAACTTCATTGATTGAAATTGTAGGAGCTCCATTACAATATAGCTCTAGAATCTAAGATTTTTCTACTACCCTATCTAATACACTTTTATCTCTTTATATAGATGACATTTGTGCTGACTCAGACTCTAACTAACTTCACATTAATCACGTGTTATATCCTTTACTGCATCAATAGCCTCTAACCAACTTTATAACAAACTAACTAATTCTAGAAGATTCTTAGTTGGCTTGTATTAGTAATTCAATACACCCCCTCAAACTGCAAGGTGAAAGATATTCAGCACACCAAGTTTGCTCAAAAGATGATGATGTTGTCTAAACCCCAGACCTTTATTAAGGATGTCAGCAGGCTACATAGTGGTGCAAAGATACATGGGGCTAATGAAATTGGACTTCACCTTTTCTCGAATGAAGTGGCAATCAATATCTATCGTGCGTTCATGAAAAACTGGATTCTCAGCTATTTGTATAGCTGATTTGCTGTCTGTAAACACCTTAATTGGATCAGTGACAGGAAAATTCAGTTCAACAAGTAACCCTGCCAACCATACCAATTCAGCTATAAGGGCTGCTAGACTTCTGTACTCTGCTTCAGCTGAGCTTCTACTAACAGTTTGCTGTTTTTTAGAATTCCAGGAGATCAAAGAATCACCAAGTTTACTATATATCCTGTCACTGATCTACGTGTGTTGGGACATGTTTCCCTTTTAAGCAAAACTCCAAGGCCTGGGGAATTTTTAACATATTTCACAATCCTCAGTGCAGCCTCCCAATGTGAGGTTTTTGGATGTTGCATAAACTGACTTAACACCTGTACACTAAAGCAAATATCAGGTCTGGTAATTGTCAAATACAGTAACTTCCCAATCAACCTCTGGTATGCTGTGATGTCTTCTAGTTCTGTATCAGCAAAATCAGTAGTGTTCCCAATGTGTTGATCATATTCTATACTAGTTAGCTTTTGATTGAACTCTAAAAGGGTACTTGCAACCTTTTCTCCACTTAATCCAACTTCTGAAATGAGTTGCAAGGCATACTTCCTTTGATTCAATAATATCCCTTCCTTTGACTTCAAGACCTCTATCCCCAAAAAATATTTGAGACTTCCCAAGTCCTTCATCTTAAAGTTTTTGTGCAGTGTTGCTTTTGCCTCTTGAATCATTTAAGAGCTACTTCCAGTGATTAAGAGATCATCAACATACACCAGAATCACAACCATGTCATCTCTTTCCCTTTTTATGAACAAGGAGTGGTCATGGGCACTTTGAGAATATCCTGCTGACAATAGTGCATCAGTAAACTTGATGTTCCATTGTCTTGATGCCTGCTTGAGACCATAGAGTGACTTTCTTAGCTTACATACTTTATTATCTCCCTTCTTCTGGAAGCCAAGATAAAGTTCCATGTAGATGTCTTCAACTAAATCACCTTGTAAAAAAACATTATTGACATCCATTTGAGAAAGATCCCATCCATGTGAAGCTGCCAGACTTAGAATGGTTTTGATGGTAACCATCTTTGCAACTGGAGAGAAGGTGTCATGGTAATCAAGGCCTTCTCTTTGAGTGAATCCTTTTGCAACTAGTCGAGCTTTGTACCTATCCATTTCACCATTTGACTTGTATTTGATCTTGTACATCCACTTTGAACCAATTGCCTTTTCACCTGGTGGCAACTCAACAATGGTCCAAGTGTCATTGTATTCTAAAGCTAGGATTTTCCTGCTGCATGGCATCCATCCATAGCTTATCTTGAGAGGCTTCATTGAAAGAATGAGGATCTATAGTTGCTGAAAAAGCATGTAAGTAAGTTTGATAACCTGGGGATACATTGTCATAACAAACATAATTAGTAATAGAGTGGGGATTAGCTTTCTTGGGCACAACAAAATCTTTGAGCCACACAGGTGGTTTGCATGATCTGTGTGTCTTCCTTGGACCAACATTGGCTAGTGGAACCTCTTGTATGGGAACAACTAGAATCACATCTTCTTCTTGCAGGGAATCTACAGGAGTTTGTGGAGAAATTTCTTCTACAACAAGGTCTGAACCTGATGTTGTGACATGTGTAGGACATTCAACATGAGAAACTTCTGGTGTTTGCAAGTCAGCATTCAGATATAAATCTTGAGTTGGAGCTTCGTCTGCATGATCTGAGAAGGGTAAAAACAAAGGATGGGAACCTTCATTGTCAGACTGCAAATCTTTAAAAGGAAATACCCTCTCCTTGAATACAACATCCCTACTGACAAACACACTCTGTTGATCTAAGTCATACAACTTGTATCCCTTCTGTGTGGTAGAGAATCCCAGTAGTACTGATTTCTTTGCTCTGGCCTCAAACTTTCCTCCTCTAGGCAACACACTAGCATAGCATAAACAACCAAACACTCTAATGTGATCTAGGCTAGGTGATTTCCCAAACAACACTTCATAAGGAGAACACCCTTTTAATACATCAGTGGGCAGTCTGTTGATTAAATAGACTGCTGTTTATACACAATCACCCCAGAACCTGCTAGGCACATGAGATTGCAACTTCAAGGCTCTGCCAACTTCCAAAATATGTCTCTGTTTCCTTTCAACAACACCATTCTGTTGTGGTGTATAAGGACAACTACTTTGATGTATAATGCCTAATGAAGATAGTAAATCAGAGATTTGCTTGTTAAAAAACTCAGTACCATTGTCAGACCTCAGAATTTTTATTGAACAATCAAATTGATTACAAATCATGGCTATAAAACTTTTCAACACAACTACTACATCCTTCTTGGATTGTAACAGAGTAATCCATGTGAATCTGCTAAAATCATCTACAATAGTCAGAAAATAATGTTTTATATCATAAGTGGGATCTTTATGAGGTCCCCAGACATCTAAGTGAACAAGCTGGAACATCTAGTAGTGTGAGTGACACTAGAAGGGAATTTAAGCCTACATTGCTTTGCTAGGGGACAAATCATACAATCAGTCAGCACATTTTCATCAATTGTATTCTTCAACATTGAGAGATGCTTCATTACTTTTATTGAAGGATGGCCCAATCTAAGATGCCACAGTCTATGCTTTGTTGAATTCTTCTCTTTTAGAACAACTCCAATTATAGATGTAACTTCATGCCTATGCCTCAGGATATACAGACTTTCCTCTTCTTTACCAATCCCAATCACCTCTCCAGTACATAGAGCCTGCATTACACAGAAGTTAGGATAAAAAGACACCATGCACTTCAAATCCCTAGTCAGTTTAGATACTGATAGTAAATTGAATCTGAAGTCTGGTACATGTAGAACATTTTTAATCTTACAATCTCCCAAAATCACTGTATCTCCAACATGATCAACATGTATTCTATTTCCTGTTGGTACCTGCACCTTGTTGTGATGTGAGTTTGATAATTTTCTACATTCACTTAGCAGACTCTTACAATATGTTATATGATGTGTAGCCCCTGAATCAATTATCCATCTAACATCAACATTAATATTGCCAGATAGACCATGCTTACCTGCTAGAGCATTAGCCTTGCAAGTTCCTGTTGGTGGATCCACCATGCTAAGGAGTTGATCATAATGGTCTCTAGTAAAGTATCCTCCTAGAAAATAGAACTTAGAACCAGATCCTTCATTCTTCTCTGAATCTGATGAAGTGACTGTTGAGGCATTGGCATGAGGCATAGTATCCTCATTTGCAGATGACTTCCTCTTGCTTTTAAAATCAGTTGGAAAACCTATAATCCTATAGCAAGTGTCTTTTGTATGACCTTTAAATCCACAGTGTTCACAGATCAGCCCCAACCTCTTTCCATGTGAGTTCTGACCTTGAGGTTTCCTAGCTTGGAAAGTGTGATTTTGTGTTTGAAAATTGTGTGATTATGTAGTTCTACCTGCCATCCTTGTTAAAGGATCCTTACCACCTTCAGCTTGTCCTAGTCTCCTTTGACTCTCCTCTTGAATTATCATTGCATAAGCTTGATTAACGCTCGGAACAGTTGCACTAAGTAGAATAGAACTTCTAACTTGTGCATAAATTTCATTCAGTCCTACTAAGAATTGTAGTAGTCTTTGTTGTTTAACATGTTCAACATGAGAACTTGACTCCACACAATCACAAGAAGGAGATGGTACCATTACATCCATTTCATCCCACAGATCTCTCATCTGGTCAAATTCGATTTATCAAACCGTTCCTTGAAATCGTTCTAGATCTTCTTCGAACTAGATGCATAAACAATGCTTGTCATCAACTCTGGAGCTACTGCTGCACTGATCCATGATAGCACAACAACATCACACCTTTCCCATCTAATTGCTAGATCTCCTTTGTATGAACTCTTAGCACATGTGCCATCAACAAATCCAAGCTTGTTTTTGACTAGAAGTCAGACGCATTGATCTGCTCCATACACCATAATTCTCTGGCCTAGTGAGCTTTATAGGAATTAATGCAACTCCAGGAGTATCTGAAGCTTGTAGATGAAGAGGATGATTGTGATTTGTCTGCGGATCAACCTCTGCTTCTTCTGTCTGTGTTTGCACCATTGTTAACCCTCAAAGCTTTAAGGATCTGATTTCTTCTTCTTCTTAGTTTTGCCCTTGATCAGAGCTCTGATACCATGTTAAATTAGGTCTTAGGCCTAATTCACACCCCAAAAGCTAGCTCAAAGAGAGGAGGATTGCCCAAGCCTTATAAGGAGTCCACCCATCTCATTAACCATCGATGTGGGACTTTTGTCATTCTTTAACACCCCACCTCACGCCTAGTGCTTAGCATCTGGTGCGTGGGCAATTTTGATTTTGAAGGCCCCAACATCGGGTGAGACGGGCCCTGTTCTGATACCATGTAAACTTTCTAAACTCTACAAAGCAGTAAAAACATAAAACTTCATTGATTGAAATTGTAGGAGCTCCATTACAATATAGCTCTAGAATCTAAGCTTTTTCTACTACCCTATCTAATACATTTTTATCTCTTTATATAGATGACACTTGTGCTGACTCAGACTCTAACTAACTTCACATTAATCACGTGTTATATCCTTTACTGCATCAATAGCCTCTAACCAACTTTATAACAAACTAACTGATTCTAGAAGATTCTTAGTTGGCTTCTATTAGTAATTCAATAGAACCCCTTATTAAAAATCCTAGCTCCGCCATTGCTTGTGTCACGTTTAAATAGGTACGAACATATGATGTCATCCTTCTACTTGCTTGAGCATAAATTCTTTCTTCTATTATGTTTTTTTTTTGTTGTTTCATTTATATTTGAATTTGATGATGTATAATTATATCAAGTTTCTTCTTTTTTTATACACAATTGTGGCTTGATATTTGGTGACTGCAACATGAACTTTTTCATCGAACAATGTTTGATTATAAAGATTTATATATTAATCTATACAACAGAGCAACGAAATCTTAGTAGGTTAGTTGGTGGGTACCTGAACTTTTATCTTATTTTGATTCCCCATTATAATTAACCACCTCCTTTATTTTTCGTTTCCTTATCGCCAATTAATAAAAAACGACAAGTCATATATACTCCCTCCATTCTACTTTGGTTACCTTATTTCAATTTCTTCTGTGTCAATCAGTATGACATATTTCGGATTTTGAAACTCAAATGATTATATTTTCATATGGCTTATGAATATGAAGTGCTGGTGATTGTAATTTATAATTTTTTTTTTACATAATTTTCAAATATGTAGATTTTATTTTAAGAAATTTTAATATTACTATCAAAATTAAGAGTTTTTCTTCTTTAATGTTTTTTCTGAAAATATTTTTCAAATGTATTTATTAATTTTATTTCCAATAATTTGAAGAATCTATGTCCAAAAATTAAATGTAATTTGACCCTCGGGGAACCACGCCAAACAATATGGAATGGTAGGAGTAACTAATAAAGAACATACCATGTGATTCAAGTTTTTTTTGTTGGTTATCCTTCCGGTGCTCAGATTAATTAATGTGGATTCACGTCGAAAATTTTTCAATTTTTTTGATACTTTTGCATGTTGAGGTTGATCAGATGTGTGACCACAAAGTTTATTGTTATGATGCAGGTAGATTGTTGAAAGAATTAGCTATCACGGAGTACATGCAGAAGCAAAATATTAGAACAAAAAGTATATAAAGTTTTTGGAAGAGCTCGCAACTCATTTGCTATCCTTATCATTTCATCGCAACAAAAAAAGAGTTGGCGATGTTTAATTACTCTCTTCATTTCAATTTATGTGACATCATTTGACCGGATACGAAGTTTAAAAATAAGGGAAGACTTGGTTATGCTACCCAATTGTCCTTACTAAGTTGCTTTAATGCTTACTTTTAGTTGAGTTTTCTTCTCAATAAAGTCTGAATAACAGCAAAATAATAATCAAAAGTGCATACATGTTCCTCTGAATGTCTGTGAATGGCATGTGAATCCGCTCACAAAAAAATGAATCATCATCATCATCTTGTTCAAGTCGCGACTCATCTGACACATTATTGTTTCCACATTCCTTTGAAAGTGGAAATCCACATAAATCAGGATTTTCACAACATGAATCATTTGGAAATGTATTGAACTGTTTCCCAATAGGAATGCGCCAAGCCAAATGATTGTATGAAAGGTTTAAGACCTCAAAAAATGTCAAACTCGACAATAGACCTGGAATTTCTCCAATGAGTCTGTTCCATGAGAAATCTAATGCTTCGAGCGCATGCAACTTTGCAATTTCTGCAGGAATATGACCACGGAAGCTGTTGTGAGACAGGTTGAGTAACACAAGTGAGCTCAGACTTCCAATGGAGTTTGGAATATCTCCTTCGAACCTGTTACTTGATAAATCAACACTTGTCATGATTGACGTGATTCTGATATCATACGCATTACCTTTTATCACCAAACTATTATTGTAAAGGTAATACGTGTGAGTATTTGTACTTTTTTTTTTCTTCATCCACATCCATCATACCCTTAAAACTTTTGAACAGATTAAATGGCAAAGTTCCAGTGAACCCATCGAAGGTTTATACGATAATATTTTTTCTTTATGGGTCATTCCATCATTGGTTTATGTTTTCGTTTCCCTTATGTTTTAGTATGGTAAGGATAATATCACTTAATGCCTTTTGGTAGATCACGATTTTATCATCATCATTTAGGCTTTATTTATAGACGAAGTGATCGTTAAGAACTTACAGTTCAATATTGACTGAAGTCCTTTCGCGTAATTGATATGTTGGAAAGGATACATTTCACTAGTCGTAAGAGTTAATTTTTTTGACCTGTGTATGTATAAAGTATAATAATTCAATGTAAGACTATTTTACTTTGTGTTTAGTTTGAGTTATTATATCGTCCTGAAATTATTTGTCACATTATTTATATCTTAGTGATGAGATAAATTATCTCATATACATGTGATGAAATAACTTATGTCAAAATAATTTATTTCGAAATAATTAATTTTGAGATAACTTGTCACCAACCAAACGATGCGCTTATAAGCTATTTCAACAATGCCTCTATATTCTCACAGAATAATTTAGTTAACAGTAGGCAGTAGAAACTGAATAGTATTCCAACTAACTAAAAGGTTCATATTGAAATAAGTTCAAATGGAAGAAAAAAAATTTGTTAATAGAAATCTATTTCTTTTTCCATATATATATTTAAGTAATAAGTAAAAGTTTTGGTGGTCCAAATTCTCTGTCATCCACCTTTGGGTCCAATATTGACCACTTTTATAGTGGATTATCATTTAAATATTTTTTTAAGTACGTGACGATCATCTATTATATTGGTTACAATTTAATTATTTAAATTAATTTATAAACTCATTCATTACTAATTATATTCAATCCAAATTGACTACACTCGACTCAAGTTAACTATATCCGACCCAAATTAACTACACTCGTCCCAAATTACATTTACCCCACCGATTAAAACATATACACCCTTAATTTGGATATGATATAGTTAACTTGCATTGAGTGTAGTCAATATGGGTCGATATAAGTAGTAATGAATGAGTTTATAAATTAATTTAAGTAATTAAATTGTAACCAATGGTCGCCACATATTTAAAAAAATTATTTAAATTATTTAAATAATAATATGTTATAAAAGTGGTCAGTATTGGACTCAAAGATGGATGACAAGGGTATTTGAGTTCCAATAGGTATATGATAGGGGCTTTTGGAGCCAATAGATGGAGGAAGGATAATTTTATATCATCATATATATATAAGAGAACCCTAGGCCCGCTTACGTGGCGCCACCACAAATCAGGATTCCCTTTAATTTTATTTATTTCCAAAATTAGCCTTCCTTTCATGAAAAGTTGTGTCTTTTATAAAAAAAAAAATGTGACTTTTATAAAAAGTTGCGACTTTTACGAAGAGTAGCAACTTTTATGAAGAATTGCGACTTTTATGAAGAGTTGCTGCTTTAATGAAAAGTTGCAACTTTTATTAAAAGTTGTGACTTTTGTGAAAGGTTGTGACTTTTTCAAAGAGTTGTGACCTTTTCAATAAGACACAATAAACATTTATTCACACTACCCTTGGTTGTCTATAAATAAAATGATTTCCTCTCATTTTAAAACAACGAAAATTATGGACTTCTTCTTCTTCTGCACAATTAAATATTCATGTACTTTGATCCTGTTGAGTGGCTCACTGACACCATTGTTTTTGTATCAATACACTGGTGAATACAATCGTTCTATCCTGAGAGGATCTATTTCTTTAAACCTCGAGTACTACAGGGAAGAATTTCCTTAAGGGGGACAATGCGCATTCAGTGGGCTCAATTTTTTCCGTTCTATTTCATTCTATTGTTACAGATCCTAGTATGTTTTTTACAGTCATTAATTTATGTTTGTGTTATTAATTGTTGTTTTTGAGTACATATTTTAAACTTTGTTGTTTATGTTTATGCTTTTGATCATTATGTTGAAGTAAAGATATGTTAATCAAGAATTTGATGTAATCATTAGACTATTGGTGTCATGTTGATTAGAATTCTTAAACTTGTAAAATAAATGACTTTGATCTTTATAGAGTTTTCAGTGGCTAAAAGATCTATGGAATGTCCAAGAAGGGACTTTCGAGTGTTCAGAAGTTATGGTGGTTCCACACTACCTTGGAGTTTTAGTTATTCAACTTTCTATCTTATCGAGACATTCAATCGATTAGTGACATCCAAAAAACAAAGGAATGTAGTGGGATGGTAAGTATTGTACTCAACCTTAATAAAAAATTTGGAGTTCAAATGTTGGATTTGAGTCAATGAATTACCCCTCAAAGTAGGATGAATTCATATTAATCAAATATTAGCAAAATAATTATCTCCTTATAAACATCAGATTAAAAGTTGCAAAAATAAAGTTTTACCCATATTGATTGAAACATAAAGAACAAAATATGCCTTTGGCTATCAAAGTAGTCTCATCAACTGCGAATGATTTTGAATAAGGGACTTGCCAATAAATCATTTAATCCAAATTGTTTGAGCGGCATACGTTATTTGATTGAACTCCAAGAGATGTGTTTTTACCATTTAATTAACTTATCAAGTACACAACTAATTATATAAGATGTATTATATTTTGATTATGTATGATTTATATATGGTTAAAATAATTTTTTAGGTATATATAGTAGATGTCGAACCCCCTTCGACTACTTCGTGTGTCTGTTTTTTTAGATTTTGAACCCCCTTATTGAAAATCCTAGCTCCGCCACTGTGTGTCACATCAACTAATTAATTAAGTCAAGTCTCTATCATGTCCAAAATACACTTTATACATGTTTAGCTAGCTAGGTATAGAGTAGTTTATTCCACGCATGATGTTTTTATCAATTATCATGGATTACTATGGCCTTTTAGGTTGTGGAGTAGTAGTAGTACTTGGTTGGACTTTGATCCATGGCATCCGTTGTTATAATTACAAGAAGAAAATACTTCCACCAGGACCATTTTCCCTACCATTTATTGGAAATCTCCATAACTTAATACTTGGAGGATGGCTCACAAGTATGGCCCAATAATAACCCTAAAATTGGGCCAAATAACCACAATAGTTATATCTTCATCAGTTGTGGCTAAAGAAGCCTTCAAAAACCAAGATTTAGCCTTATCCAGCAAAATCGACAAGGATGCACTCCACGCCTATGACCACAATCAATTCTCTGTCATTTTTCTTCCAGCCAGCAGTAGCCGCCGGAAATACCTCCGGAAGCTACTGCATTCAAGCATCTTTAGCCCTAACAGGCTTGACGCGAGTCAACATTTGTGGGCCCGGAAGATCGAAGAGTTGATTGCTTGTTGTCGTCAGTGTAGCTTGAATTGGGAATAGACAATATTTGAGTGAACTCAATAGCACCTGGAGTTCTCAAATCTGAGATAACAGAAAGCCTTATGCAAAAGAAATGGCTTTGTCCCATTTTATGTAAGGTAGTTTGACTCGGCATGGAGTAGTCACATAAATTGAGACAGAGGGATTAATGAAGTGGAAACCACTTGGAGATAAATTTTATACAAAAACCAAAGGGTGAAACTTAAGTCACAAAGAAACAAGCTATCTTCCAAATAAAACACTCAAGTATTACAGGCTAGACTCTGAATACACCCTCAGTCTATGTTGCTCAGACTCTTAAAAAATATCAACTGGTGCGTATTAGATCCTTCAAAACTAGTGTATTTTTGAAAGATCTGACACAGACGGGCAACATTTTTGGAGAGTCCGATCAACTTAGCCCTCAGTGAACTCGTTATGTCATAACAATTTGTAAAGTGAATGATTTACGCATCTACATCAGTTTGCTTTCTTTTCTCTCTTATAGATTGACAGTGGAGATCCCTGGTAAAACTTGTAGTGGTATCCAAGAAGTAAAGAACAATCGACATTACACAACAACCTACAAATATCGGTATGGGACCAAATATCCAAAGGAAGAGAGGAAATGACAATAAAATGCTCGTAGTCCAAGTGACCAAAACATGCTCCCTCGGTTCAAATTCCTTGCATCATACTCTAAAGAATCAGATCTTTCATTGAAGGTAGGCACAGTAGCTAAGAAGCTAACATGAGCGTAATACCTGATAGATTGAACATTGCAGAGAAATGCAACTAGAAAGCAAAGCAAGATGGTAAAAAACTTTATAGAAGACATCATAGATGTTTTATTCCCATACACTAGCTCGGAGTGCAATCTAAGAAACAAACATGTCATGGCTCATGGTCGTAGTGACTATTTAACAGACCTTCATGACAACAGATAACCTTACTTACTATTGTTGCTCTATCCAGACAAGTAAATATATGTGATTAAAATTGTCATTAACATTCATACTTCGATGATACTCATTTTGCGGATATTGTAGGCCTCTAAGGCCCATTACTATTCTCTATAACCTGCCTTTATACGCTTCTTCTGAATTGTGACCATATTGGTTTCATAGATATTGGGATTTCACTTTGTGCCAACAAAATCAATACAAAATAATTTCAACTTCTTATAGGATTAGCAACCTTTAAACCATTTTTACATAAAAGTGTGGAGATTTGACCTTCTGCACAACCCAACAAAGTAGTCATTGCTCGAAAAACAACGTATATAGTACACGGCCCAAACTATGCTTGTCATAAGTCAAGGACGGGTCAAATAGGAATAGATAGATAGTTTCTACTATATTGCAACCATAAAACATTATTTCCAAACACGAATGAGGCAACATATCCTTGGGAATCTATGCTACTTCCATTGAAGGCGCCACACATATTGTGTACTCAAACTTTCTCAGTGGTTGATGGAAGATTCTTAATCAGCATCATCGAAAGTGTACGTATGCATAATACTAACTAAAACAAAAATGGAACACCTGAAGATATTAAGGAAACAAGAGCAATTGCATTAGAATTTTTTAACATATCTTTGAGGAGAAAACGAGCTCTCGAGGGAAACTAAATACTCTTACATTCGGAAGGCGTGTAGGTTTACTTGTAGTAGAGAGTGTCATGGTTACTCAAAACATGTATTGCAGATAACAGAACAATATTAGAAAGGGATCGTTATGAACGGGTAATATAATTGATAAGTCTTAATGCTCCCAGATGTTTTGATGATCTCCTCACAAATGCAGGGACCCGGTCCTCTGCAGAGTACACTCGTCAAGGTCTATGTGCTATACAGCTGGAAAGTTGTTACCTTAGAAGTTGGTGAAGTCGTCACTGTACCACACCAATCAGTATGGACGAGGTTGTTTGTCCAGCGGTTAATATTTCTTTATGATTAATATATTCAACATCACAAACAACAAATCACTCATTCATTCAAAGAGAGAATATTCAAGCTTCAACAAAATAGCAAGGGACCTCATAGACTGGCGATTTGCTTTTTGAACCTGCTGTTATTTTGATTACTTGTATTTGTGCTTACATTGTAGGATTCGTTTCAGTTGTGTTAGAAACGTTTCAAAACTTGGGTGAATCACTGTAAGAACTTAGTTGAGGGAAACTTTGTGTCTTATGATAAAAGTCTATATTAATCAGTGTAGGTTAGTATAGTGGGCAATGTAGCTTCGGCTCGTTGAGTAGTTGTTGTATTACTCAGATTAGAGATTAGGAGGTTAATCTCTTGTGTGGTTGTAAACTGTGTTTTACTTTTGCTTGAGAAGATTAGTAAAAAGAATTTGAAAATCTTGTGAGACAGTTCGCGGTTTTACTCCCTTGAGCAAGGAGGTCCCCCGTAAAGTTGCGTGTGCTATCTTTACATTCAGTAGTTTCTTTTGTTTATCTTAACTGTGTGAAGGACTTGGTCCTATCGTAGCGAGTGGACGTATACACTCCAACAAGTGGTATCAGAGCCTGACTTTTCTATTTGGGTAACACCAAGAAAAGAAAATATCCTGAAGGAATGGCTGCTCCACTGAGCTTGGAAGAAGGTCAGTCCACCACTAGACCACCACGTTTAAATAGGCAATTTTATGGATGGTGGAAGACACGCATGCATGACTACATCAATGCTAAAGATACCTAAGTTGTGGGATGTGATTCTTGACGGGCCATACATTCCCACCAAAGATGTAGTGGATGGAGAAATCACCAAGGTGATTCCCAAAACCAGAAGGGAATACAATGAAGCTGACAGGAAAAAGATAGAAAAGAAGCTACTAGTATGTGGGATAGGTCCAGATGAGTACAACAACATCTTTGCGTGCGAGGCGGCTAAAGAAATATGAGACTGTCTCAAAACAGCTCATGAAGGAACGACACAAGTAAAGGAGTCTAAGGTAGATATGCTAACGACTCAATATGAGAATTTCAGTATGAAGGAAGGTGAAACCATTCACGAGATGCATACAAGGTTCACTTCCATTACCAACGAACTAAGATGTCTTGGTGAGCCTATTTACCCAATCAAACAAGTTCAAAAAATTCTCAGGGTGCTTCCCAAGTCATGGGAAAGCAAAGTGAATTCTATCACCGAAACAAGAGATCTGAAGGTACTCACTATAGATGATTTAATTGGAAACCTACGAGCTGAACATGCAACAGGGGTCGATCGTGAAGGAAGGAAAGAAGGAGAAATTAGTGGCCTTGAAGATGTCTCTGAATGATGGGTCAGAAGAAGAGGATGAGATGGCTTACCTCACTAGAAGGTTCCAGAAGATAATCAAAAAGCATGGAGGGTTCCAAAAGAAAGGGTCTACTAGAGCAGCAAATGCAAATGATCTTTGCCACAAATGTGGGAAGCCTGGTCATTTCATGAGGGACCGTCAAAGCCAGAAGCAGGAAACACAAGATTTCAAACCTCGTAGAAGGGAGGTCCCAAACCATGCCAGAAGAAAGGCTCATGCTGATCAAGTAGTGAAGAAAGCCTTTACAGTTTGGAGAAATGGCTTTAGTGAATCTGAGGAAGAAGAAGACAGTCATGAAGATGTCTCAATGATGGCCATCAAAGATGATGAAACCGTGTTCAATTCCATTTTCTCACTGATGGAAAAATCAGACGATGAAGAGAATCAGGATGACATAACCCTCTTCGATCTCAAAAGTGATCTAGATACTTTATCCATTAAAAGATTAAGTAAACTTGTTGCAGTGCTAATTGACTCAGTAGATGAATTAACCACTGAGAATATGATGATAAGTGAAAAACTGAGTCTGTATGAGGATGAAAATGCAACCCTTAATGTCGTGTCGTAATTTTCCTATCTTTAGAAAAATTACTTTTTTGAAATGTTCTAAGTATAAAACAATTTGAGAAAAATACTTAGAAAAAGAGTCGCCACTTAATTTTTTAAAGAAATTAAGAAAACTTATAATTTCCAAAGATTTAAACAGAAAAAATCATTTGAAAATACCAAAGAGGGTTCAGGGTTCAATTTACACTTCGAGAAGGGTTTAAGCATTCGAAGTGTCCGCTAACATGCGGTTGACCTGCGACTTGACTAAAATATATTTGACTATTTTTAGGAAAAATATGATTTAACATAAAAAATAATAACTTACAATATTTGATTAACTTCGAGAAAATAATTAAATAAATGACACATTTTATTTTGGTTTTTTTAGAGAAAGGGATTCAAAATGGAACAATTGACTCGAAATACAAGTGATTAGAATATTAATAAAACCAAATTAATTAGAATTTATTTTATTCACTTCGAAATAATAATTTAAACCAATTTAATAAATTAAGGCATAAAAATCATTTTTTTAATTAATTGACTAACCTTTTTGAGAAAACGACTAAGTATATATATATTTTTTTATTATTTATTTATTGGAAAAGTTTTGACTAACATTTTTAAAGTTTATTTAAGAAAAATATTTTAACTAAAAATAATAATTTTAAAATGAGTATAATATGAATAAGTGAAGAGGCGTTAAAACATATATCTTAAGAATAAAAGGTTTAACTTAATTAGAAAGTATAATTTGATCAACATATTTGACCAATAAAATAAAATAAATATTAAAAATTAACCAACACAAAGAAAATAACTTATCTTTTGGGGAATCTAATTAAGTGAATTAAAAATTATAAAGTTAGAGTTAAACAACAAACAATAAATAATCACAATTAAATAATTAAAGAGTGAGGGAGAAATGAAATTGGGCCCCCTTTTGGGCCAATTTCGCTGGAATTTTGGCCTTTAAACCAATCCCCTTTTTGTATATATCTGATGTATATCAGATGTATACAACCCATTTTTTCGCTTTCCGGGACCTATACATCAACTCCAAAGACTTGTTCTTCGATTTTTCAAGGTTGGCTGACTCGAATAATTAAAAAAAAGGAATTGAGCCTTTACGGCTCTCTCGAAATGCAAGAGGAACGTGATTGGAGTTCATGGGAAACTCGGGCAGATTTCACATGCAAACACAAATAAAATCATATTAGCACAGTATGAGGAAAACTCTAACACGTTTCTATAAAATGAACAACATTACGGTAACCAATAACTTAGCACGACAAATCACAATAAAGTATTAGGGACTAATCTAATAACCTAAACAACTCAGCCAATTATTCGTTACTGGCTACAATGAGAAAAATGGACCAAAGCTGTTTTGATTCACATTCACAACAAATATTAACTTTTTAAAACACCAAATTATACCATATGTGTCATTCAAACAAAGAATTAAGACTAAAAGTATAAACTAGATACTGTAGGCACATATGACATATAAATTATAAACAAATTCCATTCTTTTAGTCTCTGCCAATTTTCAGTTTCATGCATACTCTCATATTGACATATATTAAATGAACTACTAAGAATGTAGACATAAAATAGAGCCACAAGCAATTGCCCTTGGAATTGAAGAGTCGACATGTCACATAATGAAAGATTAATCACCAAAAGAGATAATGTTTCAAATAATCTTGCAGACCAGACTCTAACAAAGCAAGATTTGGAAAATAGACATGTCACATAATGAAAGATTAATCACCAAAAGAGATAATGTTTCAAATAATCTTGCAGACCAGACTCTAACAAAGCAAGATTTGGAAAATAGAGCACTGATTTTAACTCCACTTTATAATAAAATAGTCATTCCTTACTCTCTCAAGAAGCTACAAACAACAAACATGAAGATTGACATGATAGTAAGGCAAGATAAATAAATAAATAGTCGAGATAAGAATCCACAAAGAACCCAAGACAAATAATATCGATTTATGAGATGCAGGATAGGATAACTAGCAATACGATATTAAGGAGACATCGAGATAAGCTAATACTCCATTAAGCAAATGACCACTATATCACTTCAAATCGAAAAACATGGGACAAAACTTGGACTAAATACAACAAAATGACACCGTTCGTTGGCGCCATCTTTATGCTAGCAAGAAGCTCTCTTAACTAAGATGAACCAGTGAGTCACAAAAATATTTAATCATCAAATACATAAACAATCATAACCAAAAACTGCCACGACTATGACACTAAAATGAGAAGGAGCTTCAAAGTTCAATTAGAACAAAGATACATTTTCTTTAAGATAGCTTTAATAATCAGTGATGTAGGCCAAACAAATAAAAATGTTGCCCTCCAAATGCTAAAGAAAACATTCAGAACGGGATCATGTTATAGAAGACGAGAGTGATACCACGAAGCAAACAACAGGACAACATACATTCATCTAACAAATCGAAAACATAGTGCGAGCAACATTCGAGATATTAACCATGGCAAGCAAGTCATTAAATTAAATTCGAAACATCACATAAACGACTACGACTTGGCATTTTTTAAAGGATAATGTTGGTATTCAGCTCGTACTTAGTCAGTTTCAAAGGAAAAAAACATTTTTTCTGATAACATAGAAATCTTAACTAAAGCATCTACTCATGTACGATCATAGTAGACGCACAAAGATTGACAAGAAGAACCAAAAGCTATAATCGAGATAAGGGCGAGATTATCACCTCTTTTTGGGCAACGAAATGGAGACAAGACGAGCTAGCAGACGACTTCACCACGAAAAGCTCAAGCACAAATAGTTGCCAAGAAATCTAGACAAGCATATCAAACCCAAACACTAAAAAAAATGATTATCTCCTCTGTTTTTCCTTGAGGTGTATTTAGTCGGTATTTTAACTAATTTTGTTGCCTTAATTAAAAAAAATTCCAAACCCTTACAATGGAAGAGAAGAGATGTATTTATAGGGGGAATTAGGGTGAAAATGGATAGGAACAAGGGTCAAAAATGGAATTCTCCTCCGATTTCAAAATTCAAAATCCAGAATAGGGAGCAGTTGGGTTTGCACGAGATTTCATCCCAAATCCCCTGAAATTTGGATGAAAGGATTGGCGTGGATGGCTTAGCTCAAACTCACCGCCCTTGTGCTCAACGTGGCGCCCATCCACGGGAGTCAATGGTGATTTTTCACGGCTGCTGCAGGACGTAATTGCAGGTTCGCTCCTGCTGCACTGTTGATGAAGACAGTGGCAGCTTTTCGTCTATTTTGACGCGTGAAGGAGAAGAAATCGCATATGGGTCGTCTTGATCTTGTGTGTGCTGCTGCTGTTGTATGATTGTTGCTGCAATGTTCTGGAAATTGAACGCTGCTGGGTCTCTCTTCAGCTGCTGGAATGGGCCGGGTCGGGGGCCGTTTTGGTGGGTCGGTTGTATGCTGGAAAAAATAAAAGGGAGTTGGGCTGTTGGATTTAGTCTGGACTGCTGGAAAATTTGTCAAATAGGCCCAAAATTGGTCTCAAATGGGTTTAGGTGGGGAAATAATGGTTAGAATTGAAATAAGAAGGGCTAGGCAAATGAATTAACAATCTAGCAAAATTGAATTCGAAATCTAGCCTAATTGAGATAATTCGACGAATTAGGCTAGGACTTGAATAAGACGATTAATATAAATTAATTAATGAGCTTCTTAATTTTAACAAAATAAAATAATTAACTTAATAAAAATAACTAATTCAACAACATACCTATAATTCAAACCAAATTAAATTAGTAAAGTTTAACGTTTAAAAATAAATGAATAGTTTTCAAGATAGTTTTCAAATATTTGTAAAATATATTAGTTACATACGGAACAATATAAGACATATTCATTATTTAAAATATTATATAAGTGAATAAAATTCTTAAAATATCTTGAAACATATTTTGATTTTTTTATAAAATTAATTATTTCGAATCGTTTGAAATTCAAGAAGCTCAAAAACTAATTCTTATCAGGAGGGTCAAAATCGGGTGTCAACACTTAACTCTCAAATGTCTGAAATGAGTGTTAGGATAGGTATTATAGAAGCTGAGAGTATGCAGCCCAACGAGGAACTTGGTACCTCTGAGGATGGGAAACGAAAACTCAGTATCTTTAAGGTCAAATTAGAAGAGAAGTTAAAGGCATCTGAGTTTAAATTAGTTGCTTCTAGTGAAAAGAATTCTCAACTAATGAAGGACCTTAGTAAGATCAAAGAAGAGCTGAACCATTCCTTGAAATGGACTGATTCGTCTAAGATTCTTTCAAACTTAGCTAATCAGAAGTTCAACAACAAAAAGGGATTAGGTTGTAGACAGATAGAACCTCCATACAACCCTCATAGTAAATATGTCTCTGTCTTTGACAATCTTCTGTGTACCTATTATGGGAGAAATGGTCATGTGAAGAAAAACTGTGAGTCTCTAAAGAGAGTAAAAGAAAGCCAGGAGAACTTTCTTAAGTCGAGAAAAAGAAATGTAGAAAAGAAAAAGGTACCTGGTCCCAGCTACCATTTTAGCAAGAATACTTTGACCCCATGGACAGGAAGGTTTCTTATTAAACCTTTTGACAGTTTTTGGGAACTCCATCTCAAGTGGGTTCCCAAGTCTAATAAGTGATTCTTGTGCAGAAGAGAGGAAACAGTCAGTGCTGGTACATGGACAGTGGATGCTCAAGGCATATGAATAGAGACACTCAAAACTTCCTCTCTTTGGAAGCACACCAGGGCGGTGGTGTGTCGTTTGGTGATGGGAAAAAGGGTTTCATTCTCGAAATTGGGAAAATAGGAAGATCAACAGAACATTCCATAGACAATGTTCATTATGTGAATGGTTTGAAATACAATCTGTTAAGTGTATCTCAAAT
This sequence comes from Solanum verrucosum, assembly GCF_900185275.1. Lineage (NCBI taxonomy): Eukaryota > Viridiplantae > Streptophyta > Magnoliopsida > Solanales > Solanaceae > Solanum > Solanum verrucosum. The sequence continues at coordinate 627,103 of NW_026020210.1, read as the reverse complement.
CTGCGATAAGGGAAATGAAGTTAAATTCTTCTCTGACAGGTGCCTAGTTACTATTTGTGTAACTAACAAAGTTGTTATGTCTCCCAAAAGAGTAAAAAATATGTATGTTGCAGATCTTAACTCAATAGAAGGGGACAGTCTCACATGTCTAAGCTCTAAGACTGACAATGCAAATCTATGGCATAGACGATTGGGACATATAAGTTAGTCCTTGTTGAACATGTTTGTTGCAGGGACCTGGTCCGCGGACTGCCTAAACTGAAGTTTTCTGACAACAAAGTTTGTAAGGCCTGTGTAAGGAGGAAACAAACAAGATCATATTTCAAGCCAAAGAAAGGTGTAAGCACAACCAGACCACTAGAACTTCTCCACATGGATCTATGTGGACCTGTCAGAATTCAAAGCAGAGGAGGCAAGAAGTCCATTTTGGTAATTGTTGATGATTTCTCAAGGTTCACCTGGAACATGTTTTTGTCGACCAAGGACGAGACAACTGGATTACTGGTCACTTTTGCCAAAGCTATTCAACTAAAGATAAACTACAAGATTGCAAGCATCATATTAGAGGAATTCATCACAATTTGAAAATTCTCAAATTGAAGGCTTTTGTGCTGAAAATGGAATTCATCACAACTTCTCTGCACCAAGAACTTCTCAGCAAAATGGGGTTGTGGAGAGGAAGAACATGACCTTAGTGGATATTGCTAGAACCATGTTGATTGACTTAGGACTTGCAATGAACTTTTAGGCAGAAGCAATCAACACAACTTGCTATGTTACAAACAGGTGTCTTATAAGGTCAGTGATCAAGAAAACTCTGTATGAGTTACTGAATGATAGGAAACCTTCAATTACTCACCTGAAGCCCTTTGGTTGCAAATGTTTCGTTTTGAACAATAGAAATGATAATCTTGACAAGTTTGATGCTTGCATACAAGTCTTCAATTAAAGAACTATGTGTGTTGAAGAAAGTATGCATGTGATATTTGATGAATCTGATGATAAAAACAAAGATGAAAATAATGAAGACATTGAATTGGAGGAACTGGTGAAGGATCAACAAGACAGGGTAATCCAAACTCCTGAAATGAACAGATTTCAAAGGAAGGAAAAAGTGTAGAACTCACAGAGGAGCCTGGTCCCTCCGATGCAGCTCAGGAGGGAGACCTTCAGAACAAAGAGCCTGGAGAAGATTAAATAGTTGTTGATCTTGAAGAGGAGATAACTAGAAAGTCCGGATGGAAACATCAATCTTCTCATCCTCTTGGACAATTTTGTTCCACCACTTGACTCTAGAATACAAACTAGATCCAAAACAAGAAATCTAGTTGCATATCCAGCCTTCATATCCACCATTGAACCCAAGAACATCAAAGAGGCTTTAAAGGATTCTGATTGGGTAACATCAATGCAGGAAGAACTTCATCAGTTTGAGAGAAGCAAGGTGTGGCATCTGGTCCCCAGACCTCTCAACAGAACCATTATCGGGACTAGATGGGTTTTCAGAAACAAACTTGATGAGCATGGAACCATCACAAGAAACAAGTCAAGACTAGTGGTAAAATGATATAATCAAGAGGAAGGGATTGACTATAATGAGACCTTTGTACCTGTAGCCAAAATAGAAGCCATCAAAATTTTAATAGCCTTTGCTGCCTACATGGAGTTCAAACTGTTTCAAATGGACGTTAAAAGTGCCTTCCTGAATGGGTATCCGAAGAAGGAGGTGTATGTTAAGCAACCTCCAGGTTTTGAAGATGTTGATCTGCCAAATCATGTATTGAAGCTGGTCAAAGCCCTGTATGGTCTAAAGCAAGCTCCCAAAGCTTGGTATGAGCGCATGTCAAACAAATTCCTTCTGGAAAACAGGTTCAGGAGAGGTAAAATTGATAATATCTTGTTCTTAAAGTCCAGAAGTAAAGAGTTGTTGATTGTGTAGGTATATGTAGATGACATTATATTTGAAGCTACTTCAGATTCAGTATACAAAGAGTTTGTAGCCTTGATGAGTAGTGAATTTGAAATGAGCATGATGAGGGAGCTTACATTCCTCTTGGGGCTGCAAATCAAACAGTCCCCTCAGGGTACATCAATATGCCAAGAAAAGTACATAAAAGAATTGCTTAAGAAGTTCAACATGCTTAAGGCAAAAGTTCTTGACACCCCATGAGCACAAGTGTCAAACTTGATATGGATGAAGAAGGGATTGATGTAAATGTACAGGAGAATCATTGGGTCACTTATATATCTTACTGCTAGCAGGCCAAATATAGTCTTCAGTGTAGGGATATGTGCCAGATTCCAAGCAGCTCCAAAGGAATCACACTTGAAGGCAGCCAAGAGAATACTGAGATACCTAAAGGGAACACATAACCTGGTCCTCTTCTATCCCTCCGGCAATTCTTTTGATTTAATTGGATATGTCTACTGCATAAGCAGAATATATGGTTGTTGTTCTCAGCTTTTGTGGATCAAGCAGCAACTCGAAGACTTTGGTATTCTCACAGACACTATTCCTCTAATATGCGACAATACAAGTGCAACGAACATGGCCAAGAATCATGTTCAACATAAGAGGACCAAGCACATAGATGTGAGACACCACTTTCTTAGGGACAATGTTGAGAAGAGGAATATGGTGATGAGGTACTGCAAAAACTGAAGATCAAGTGGCTGATATTTTTCACCAAGGTGTTGAGCAAAGAAAATTTCGTCAAGAACAGACTGAAGTTGGGGATGCACAAGATCACCTGATTCCATGACAAACTTACATGAAACCTCTCTTTTGACTATGTTAGAGAGGGTAGGTATCTATAAATGTTGTATTGCTTATCGTTTGTGAATTCACATCTGGTACTTTATTGCAGGTACACACTCATGGCATGTTAGTTGAAGGGAAGATCTAACCATACAAGCAGCGCTATCTATAGAGAGGGATCTGGTCCTCCAAAGGTTAGTATCACTTTATGCTACACAGTTTTCTGTCAACGGTCACTGCCATGTGTCTTCTCCCCCCTTTATTGTGTCAGTTTCAAACATCCTTTCACTTTAAAACCAAGAGTCGTTACTGTTCAGGGACCCGATACCCCGTTAAATACAACCTCTTGAGTGAATCCAAATATCCTAAATTCTTTCTACACTCCATTTGAATTCTCTCTTAGTTCTTCAAAATTTCTCTCCTCTCTCAAATAAAATGACTAGCTCCTTTTTTTCTTCGAAACCCTTTGTCTCCCAAGAAATTGAAACTCCCAGTTCATTCAAATTCTCAATTTCTCCCCAAGAAGAATCTCCAGCCACACCAGCATGTGGGGTTGGTGAGACTGCTAAATCTGTCACACCCCATAATGAAGTGGTGGCGTCTCCTGCACTCGAACCTGGGTAACTCTTGCCTTGTTCTCCAACTTTAGTTCTATCCGGTGAGAAATCCCAAAAATTCGAGGCCAAGTCAGTTGTGAAGCCCAATCTTGAGACACCCACTGAAGATTTCGAAGTTGTGTCTAGGGTTGTGTCATCTACCATGTTTAAGCGGCTGTTTGAAGGAGATCTGCCTGAGGGCAAGGGTACAGAGTCCAATATCTTAGCAACGGCAGAGGAATTGGTAGCATTTCAAAGCTTGGCCTTTCTCAGAGGAGACATTCAACCAACTCTATTGGAACAAGAGTTGAGATCGCTGGAAGAGGTCCCTCATAATGCTCAACCTGTGTTCGACCAAACTTCTAAATCTTTTGATATTGACAGTGAGGAAGATGAGGAAGAAGATACTCATTTGGTTTGGCGGAGAAAGGGGGTTCGAAGGGATAATGTTGTGAATCTGACAGTTTCAGATCCAGAAGCAATTGATGTTATGCCTGAGACTAAACTTGACGATGAGCCTACTGAGTATAAAAGGAAAATCAAAAGAAAAGGTAAGGGAAAAATGGTGGATTCTCAGACCAAAGGAAGAAGAAAAAGGAGATATGTGACCAAAGGTGAGACTCAGAAATTAATGGGAGATGCCTTGGCAGCAAATGAAGCACAAACAGAAAGAAACTGAAGACAAAGAAGGGAAGGCTAGGTGCCTGCTGAGGAACCTACCTTAACACCTCTCCATGTAGGGTCAAGTGAGACAGAGTCTGACGATATTTTCAAAGCTATGGCTAGATAAAAAAATGAGGCAGAAGTTGAACGCTTCAAAGCTAAAGAGGGTCCTAAGTCAGCAAAGAAATCACCAGTGAAGAAGCATAAGGTGAATAAAAGGGCTCATGTGAAACCAAAACCCGTAAAGGAAAATGTGCTGACAAGGGAAGAGCGCATTGCAGAAATGGAGAAACAAAAGGTGTTGAATGAGAGAGTATTCGATCCAGAAATTATCAGAGAATTTGGTATGTCTACTCTTTTTTATTTTGTATCTTTGCAAAGCTGGGAACACTTGTTTGAAGCTCCAGCACCTTACTAGTACGAACCAGTGGTGCGTGAATTCTATTACAAGATGGAGCTTCTAAGTGATAGAGGAATTAAGAAAATTGTTAGAGGGGTCAAAATCTCTTTGAATGTAGAAATCTTGGGCATCATTCTGAGTGTAACTATGGACGGGATCCGGTCCATTGAAGGCTGCAAACCCTCTAGTGAGTTTGCCCAACAGGCTACCAAGCGTGGGGACATCAAACCCACAGGCCATCCTAAGAAAGGAGAGTATCAGTTGATGTTTGAGTTCATCAACAAGGTCTTGGTACCAAGGACTGAGAAGAGAATTGTAGCATCTGCAGCACTGTTCCTCATGGAAAAAATTGATGAACTTGAGGCCATCAATCTTCCCGCAATCATGCTCGAACATATGCACAGGGTGATGACTTGGAAGACTGCCAAAAACGGTATACCTTATGGATATTTGCTGAACTATGTGTTCAAACACTTTGAAGTACCCTTTGGAAGACGAATACCGGGTACTATCAAGTAGATGTTCTTCATTGCAATCCTCTTGGAATGTGAATGTTTTTAGGGTAAGGCAAAGGGTAGGTCCCATGTGTCCGATCTTCTTGAGAAACAAGCATCTCTATGACAGGAATTGGCTGATCTTACAATAACCCTAAATTCCAAGGAAAGAGAGATTGCACAGCTTAAAGTTCAGATGCAGCAGACCATTTCCAAGGGACCTGGTACCAGTTCAGTGGATAAAGAGGAAGTAGAAAGGTTGAGAATTGAGAACGCGCAGCTGCTGAAGACAAATGCCTCACTCAGTAAGGAGGTCCAAGCTCTTAACAAGCAAATCATTCAAGCTCATGTCGATGCTAATAAGCGCATGACCTTGCTGTTGAAATCATTCACTCCATTTCACCCCTCCATCCTAAATGTGTCACGTGTCCCTGTCCTCCAGTGTATCTATCTTACTCTAGTGGCAAAGTGTACTATTTTGGCCGACTTCTGTGGTCAACTAAGTGATCTAATAATATTGTCTCTTTTACCTTGTTTTGTATGCTTTTATCTTCTCTATTTTCTGCTTACTTGTGCATGTACTGTGTGGCATATGGCCCTGAATTCCTAACGTTTTGCATGAAACTTGCATATGTTTATTGCTACTCCTCCTCAATGATGTCAAAAAGGGGAATTGATTGGTAAACTGTTGTGAAATTAGAGTTTAGAGTTTAGTAAAACAGGGGGAATACTATTGATAGGGGGAACTAATGCATTTTGAATTAATGTTGAACTCATGTGAGGCTGCCAAAAATTGTTTGTCGTGAAGTTGTTTGTCTTAATGCTCCCAGATGTTTTGATGATCTCCTCACAAATGCAGGGACCCGGTCATCTGCAAAGTACGCTCATCAAGGTCTATGTGTTATACAGCTAGAAAGAGCTGGAAAGTTGTTGCGTCAGAAGTTGGTGAGGTCGTCAGTATACCACAATAATCAGAATGGATGAGGTTGTTTGCTCAGCGGTTAATATTTCTTTATGATTGATATATTCAACATCATAAACAACAAATCACTCATTCATTCAAAGAGAGAATATTCAAGCTTCAACAAAATAGCAAGGGACCTCATAGACTGATGATTTGCTTCCTGAACCTGTTGTTATTTTGATTGCTTGTATTTGTGCTTACATTGTAGGATTCATTTCACTTGTGTTAGAAACGTTTCAAAACTTGGGTGAATCACTGTAAGAACTTAGTTGAGGACAACTTTGTGTCTTACGATAAAAGTCTCTATTAATCAGTGTGGGTTAGTATAATGGGCAATGCAGGCATTGATTTGGCTCTTTGAGTAGTTGTTGTATTACTCATATTAGAGATTAGGAGGTTAATCTCTTATGTGGTTGTAAACTGTGTTTTAGTTTTTCTTGAAAAGATTAGTAAAAACAGTTTGAAAATCCTGTGAGACGGGTCGTGGCTTTACTCCCTTGAGCAAAGAGGTTTCCACATAAAGTTGTGTGTGCTATCTTTACTTTCAGTAGTTTCTTTTGTTTATCTTAACTGTGTTAAGGACCTGTTCCTATTGTAGCCAGTGGACACATACATTCCAACAATAATTCATCTACTTAATATATATGTTGGCTAATTAAAATTCTAGAACCAAAAGTAACTGGGATACATACAGGGCTTGAATTCCTATAACCTGTCTAAGTTAAATATGAGTGATGTCAGCAAACAAGACATCAAAAAAAAGAGTGAAAATAGGCCTTTAAAGATATACTATTAATGTAGAAATGTGCCAAATAAGTGCATAAAAGTTTACCCAATATATTCACTGAAATTAAATATCCCAAATAATAACTAATAAATTGTTTGGATCTTAGATGCAGCTTGTTAAATTATCCTTCATTGCGGTTCATAGGCCAACGATGGAGTTGAAATCAATCATTGTAATTTGTAAGTCATGATATGGTGTGAAATTACAAAACTATTGTTTTAACAATTTGCAAAAAGGTAGATTGAATTTCCTAGAATTTTAAAGACTGAACCCTCAACGTATTGAAGTATAGCTCCCTGAAAAAATGAAAAATTAAGAAGATTAAAAGTATGACCATGAAATATGGGCAAATAGTCTTCAAGCACCACTGTTTTTCAACAAAGCGCAAAGATCACATGTGGGAGGTCACCAAGGATTAGTAGTCAGAAGCGTAGAAAATCAGATATCATCCAAACAAAAAAATAAACATACCTATGTAAAACTATATATTATATTAGCTAGTAATCCAAAGGAAAAATTAAGTCATTCAACAACACGATATAGTACTAACAATCAACTTTTTACTCAAATTTCCAACAAAAAATAAACATTAAAAAGTCATATACAAAAGATTTATAAAGTACTTTGATGGTACCTATCTTCTTTTTCATTTTCTAACTGTCTTCTCACTGGTAAAATAAATGAAATCACACTTGGGAAAGCAATGAACTTCCAATACAAAATTTTGAAAGTTATAGAGGTAGTTATAGGGCCAAAATTTGAGTGAATGAGGGGAATGGGTTGGGTTTTTGAAGAGTAAAAAAGGTTGTAGGGGTAGTTATAGGGCCAAAATGATGTAGTTCAAAGGTTAGTTCTGTTGGAAAAGACCAAAATACCCTTAATTAAAACATTTCGGAAGACCCTACAACTTCGACCTACGGTTCGTAGGACTTTCTACGGAGAGTACTGGTAAATCATATACCCATCTACTGAAACCCAAAATCCATCCAACTTTCCACGAATCCTCTTTACGAATCGTCATCCGCTCTACAATTCATAGACCTCATTTGTAGAGTCCAAATTAAGGTTCAAAATTTCACGAAGTTTAGATCACTTCTACAGATCCCTCCTACGACCCATAGACATTATCACAATTCGTCAAAATCCTTTCGTAGACTTGAGGTCTCAAACCAATTCTTTGAATCACTTTTACGGGCACTTCCTATTGCTCGTATACCCTCCTACAATTCATTATGTTTATTTGTAGGTAAACTTACTGGTACTTGAAAATTTCAAAACTCAAACAAGGTCCTAAGACTTCCTTCCTACGGCCTGTAGAACTTCCTAAGGTCCATAGGTAGATTTCGTAGACCACTGCATCAGTACCAAAAACTAAACTTTCTTTTTTCTAACTTATCTTCTAATTTTCGAGGTGTTACAGATTATTTAACATGTGACATGATTTCACTCACCAATATATCAATCTCCCATCAAACAAAATAATTTTTCTAGCCTTACTTAAGCTGGTAATTTAGTAATTGTAAATCAAAGTGTGACACATATGAGAGTCTAAATTTTGAGGGTATATGCACATGACATAAGTATTTACTTAACAATATATGTACAATAAAAATGTAATTACGATAATTCTTAATGGGTTAACGGTTTACCCAATAAGAAAATTGAGTAATCTGCCTCCGCACTAAAAACGTTAACTAATTTTTTTTAATCAATTCACCAACCATTAATTCGATAATCCAATACTAATAAGCCAATAAACCAATTTTGCGGTTGGCTTATCAATTACGGTTTGATTTTGAACAACCCTAGCAATATAGGAACAATTTAATTAATGTTTTCTTCATTTTATTAAGATGAACAACTAATATGAGAAGGAAAAATCCTTTTCAACAGAAAACTTGGTCAGAATGGTAAAAATAGCATATTCACACTATAAACAAGTTTCTTTTTGAACATTTTTACCCTTTTAACTTTAATACTCTTTAATTAAAAATGGAAAAAAGAATGTGGCACTACTAAAAAACTGCTTAAAAACGACGGACGGCGTCGCTCCAAAAAGCGACGGACGGCATCTCTTAGTCCGTCGCTTTTTTTCGCGGATTTTTGCGCTAAATATATATATAATTAATAATTATTTATTAAATATATATAGAGACGCCGTCCGTCGCTTTTTATTAAAAATAATTAAATATAAATTTAAAAAAAAAACACGTTGTCCGTCATTCTTAATTTATTTTATTTTATTAATTAATTTTTAAAAAACGAGGGACATCATCTCTTAGTCCATCGCTTTTTGGTCAAAATATCTAGTCAACTATTTTAAAAAGCGATGGACAGTGTCTCTTAGTCCGTCGCTTTTTGGTCAAAATGTTGGTCAACTATATTTAAAAAAAGCGACGGACTTAGAGATGTTGTCCGTCGCTTTTTATTAAATATCTAAAAGACATATTGCCATATTCTTATTTTTCTCTCTCTCTTCACTCTTATTCTCTCCTCTCTCTCTCTCTCTCTATATATATATATATATATATATATATTGGTCTCGATCCCTAGCTCCCGTCACCGCCGCCACCGCCGTCGCTGTCGCTGCCCTTGTCCGTCGCCGTTGCTGTAGCAGCCAGCAGGTAGGGTTACATTTTAGTTTTTTTTTTTTCAATTCTAGAGATTATAATTGATTGTTTGTTAGTATATTATTGTTTTTGTTTGTTGGGTTGTAAAAGGACTTCTTTTACTACCTTTAGTGCCATCTTCGATGTCCTTTCGTTGCTTGATGTTATTGAGCACATCTTTTACTATACTTATCAAAGGTGTTGCCCCAATGCCAAGGCCTAAGAAATCAAAATAGAGAAATAACCTTGAAATTGCAACAGTTGGAGAAGATTCAGGATGAAGAGTTGTGAAAGTAATGGTGTTATTCAATTGTTACTTTGATTTGATTATTGTTAGTTAGGTATAGATAATTGAAGATTTTTATTTTAGGGTTTTTTTTTTAAAAAAATGGGCATTTTTAAATTGGGCATTGTTAGTTAGTGAAGAATTAGCATTTTTGTATTTTAGGACTAGTTTAAACTTGAGAATATGTAATTTGAGGTTGAATTGGGATTTTTTTGGATTTGATCTTAGGACTAGTTAGTGAAGTGTTAATAATTTGAAGTTAGAAATTAGTAATGGAAGTGTTATGAGTAGATGATGAATGTTTGAATGTCATGAATTTAGACGATGAATGTTTGAATGTCATGAACTTAGAACTTGAACTTGAACTTTGAATTAGAACTTGAACTTGAACTTAGAACTTGAACTTAGAACTTGAACTTGACCTTAGAATTTGAACTTGAACTTGAACTTGAACTTGAAATTAGAACTTGAACTTGAACTTGAACTTAGAACTTGAACTTGAACTTGAACTTGAACTTGAACTTGAACTTAGAACTTGAACTTGAACTTGAACTTAGAACTTGAACTTGAAATTAGAACTTGAACTTAGAAATTGAACTTGAACTTTGAATTTGAACTTGAACTTAGAACTTGAACTTGAACTTAGAACTTGAACTTGAACTTAGAAATTGAACTTGAACTTTTAATTTGAACTTGAACTTAGAACTTGAACTTGAACTTGAACTTAGAACTTGAACTTGAACTTGAACTTAGAACTTGAACTTGAACTTTAACTTGAACTTAGAACTTGAACTTGAAATTAGAACTTGAACTTAGAAATTGAACTTGAACTTTGAATTTGAACTTGAACTTAGAACTTGAACTTGAACTTAGAACTTGAACTTGAAATTAGAACTTGAACTTAGAAATTGAACTTGAACTTTGAATTTGAACTTGAACTTAGAACTTGAACTTGACCTTAGAATTTGAACTTGAACTTGAACTTGAAATTAGAACTTGAACTTAGAACTTGAACTTGAACTTGAACTTGAAATTAGAAGTTGAACTTGAATTTAGAACTTGAACTTGAACTTAGAATTTGAACTTGAACTTAGAACTTGAACTTGAAATTTGAACTTGAACTTGAACTTGAACTTGAACTTAGAACTTGTACTTGAAATTAGAACTTGAACTTAGAACTTGAACTTGAACTTGAACTTGAACTTGAACTTGAACTTGAACTTAGAACTTGAACTTGAAATTAGAAGTTGAACTTGAAATTAGAAGTTGAACTTGAATTTAGAACTTGAACTTGAACTTAGAATTTGAACTTGAACTTAGAATTTGAACTTGAAATTTGAACTTGAACTTGAACTTAGAACTTGTACTTGAAATTAGAACTTGAACTTGAACTTAAAACAGGAACTTAGAATTTGAAGTTGAACTTAGACTTGAACTTGAAATTAGAACTAATTAGCTTGAATATATAAATAATTAAGTTTAGAAATTAGATATGAACTTGAATTGAAAACTTGAATATATATATATATTCTTGGATTTGAAGTTTATATTTAACTAATTTTAGAACTTTTCGTGCTAGGCAACTGAGGAAGCTCAACATCTAAAAAAGTTGATACAAGACTATATTGCTTCTTTCATCAAAGTAGGAGATAAGGTTGGTGCTTCTAAATTTCTAAAGTTCAAGTACAATTGTTTTCAATAATGTGTTTGTGTCCATCTAGTATTGATACTTAGCTTTAATTCTAGTGATAATTTTTTTGTGTTCATCAATTGTTTGTTAAGCATAAGTACCAACACTAGTGGATCCTATTGATGACAAAATTGATTTTCTTGCAAGATCGATTTGTGTCCATCTAGTGTTGACACTTAGCTTTAAATTTAGAAATAATATATTTGTTAAGCATAAGTACCAACACTAGTTGATCCTATTGATGACAAAATTGATTTTCTTGCAAGATCGATTTGTGTCCATCTAGTGTTGACACTTAGCTTTAAATTTAGAAATAATATATTTGTTAAGCATAAGTACCAACACTAGTTGATCCTATTGATTTAGTTAATTGGTGGATTTAGTTAAAGTTGTTATGTTGTTTAAATAAGTTAAAATAAATAATGTGATTTAGTTGTTTGAATTAAGTCAATACTAAACTAGTTAAAGTTATAAAGTTGTTAAGTTGTTTAAATAAGTTAAATTAAATAATGTGGTTTTGTTGATGGATTTAGTTGTTGGAATTAAGTCAAAACTAAACTAGTTCAAGTTAAAAAGTTGTTAAGTTGTTTAAATAAGTTAAACTAAATAATGTGGTTTAGTTGGTGGATTTAGTTGTTGTATTAAGTCGAAACTAAACTAGTTAATTGTTAAGTTGTTTTAATAAGTTAAAATAAATTCAGTTTTTATTTATAGGAAAAAGAATTGGGATGCACTCCCATTGAACCAGAGGTTTTCAAGAAGACTCATGTCAAGAAGAAAGAAAATGAGCCGGATCCGGATGTGTCGGTGGAGGAAAGGGCCGAACGAACTTTTGTAAGTTATTTAATATGAATAATATATATCAACAGTGAATATATTTATGATATGTATATATATATTGATGTCAATTTTTATATTTAATATGCAGAATGACTTTCATAAGTACGTCGCTGAGAATCTAGATAGTTCGGTCCAATTGACACCTGAAATGTCCACTCAGATTTGGAAAGAAAAAGTGGTAGGGGGGGACACACAAGGGTAGATGCTATGGTCTAGGCTCTCGCAACGATGTTAGACGCCTTCAGTCAAGCTTAGAAGGTATTGGATCGTCACATCATGCCGAGGCACTTGACGGTGTTCAGATTGCTGTTATGTCGGATCAAATAGCTAAACTTACAGCGGCACTAGCAGAGTCGGAGCGGAAAAGAGTACCTGAACAAGAAAGCATGAGTGAGACCGTTCAGCAAATCAAAGAACAAGTGATGAACCTTGCTTGTCGACCTACTACTTCGGCTCCCGATGACACCGACAACAAGAGTGATGAGGATGATTATGTAGATCTCACTCCCTAGTTTAGATCTCTGGACATTTATGAACTTTTTGAAATTTTGAAACGAATTTTAAAAGACTTTATAAGTCTTTAAATTATGATTTAGATACTTTTGAATGTTATTTTAAGTTTGTTGTTTTATGTTTTGTTTAGATTGTTTATAATTGTGTGTGTTTGATTGGGTTGAATAGTGTAGAGTTGAATTGAATTGCATTTGCAGGTGGGTAGCAGAAGTTGCGAGCTGCTACTGTCAAATATATTGCAGAAAAAGTAACGGACATTGTGGTTTAGTCTGTCGCTTTTTTGGGTTTTAATTTTTTTTAAAACCCAGAAAAGCGACGGACAGCGTGGTTTAGTCCGTCACTTTTATGGAATTTTCAAAAATAAAATTTCCACAAAAGCGACGGACTACGTCGCCTTTTAGAAATAAAAAAATCAAAATAAAAATAAAATGACAGAGTCCTCGCTTTTGTTAAAAAAAAAAAAATTTAAAAAAGTAAAAAAGAGACGCAGTCCGTCGCTTTTTGAAAAGCAACGCCGTCTGTCACTTTTTAAAATGCGACGCCGTCCGTCGCTTTTTGAAACGCGATGCAGTCCGTCGCTTTAATAAATGTGATGCAGTTCGTCGCTTTAATAAAGCGACGTTGTCCATCGCTTTTTAAAAAGCGTCTGGTTGAAAAGCGACGAAGGTGACTGCGTCATTTTTCCGTCAATTTTGACCAAAAAAGCGACGCAGTCCATCGCTTTTGGCCGTCATTTTTTGACAATTTTTTAGTAGTGTGGAACAATTGAGAATAAGAATGTGGAATGAGAAGCTCCTCAAGTTCCAATCTGTTGACACCCATTTTTAACCCTCTACAATATAAACTAATCATCGAGCTTCTTTAATTGAATACGATTTGAAATAATTGATTTTATAAATTCACAATGTTTTCAAGTCATCTCAGAAGAGAAAGACAGATTTTATATTATCAGTTGTAGTCCGAAAAAGGCTTAGGATCCACCCTTTATGATGTTTTTATACTTTCAATTCCCCTCGTGATGGTTTTTTTTAAAAAAAAGGTAAAATGGCTCATGGTCATAGCCAAAGTTTGTATTTCCTTATTTCCCACGAACGCCTCCTCTATTGCGAAAATTTATTTCATTTACTTTAATTCTGCTATCTAACGATCTTTATCTTTTGTTTCAGTAAAAATAATTTTATACTTGTCAATATCATGTCATGTCACAAGTTGAATGAACAAAATGAGGTAGATGACGATGAGTTTGAAGAGTATGATGAGGAGATCATGATATTCAAACACCTTGCCAAACAACTGAAATAGTTTGAGAATCAGGATAGCCGAATCTAGATGAGATAGAAACTGTGAATCTGGAAAAGTTTCGAACCAAGGACGTTCATTTAAGTTATGCATGACATGACATTCCCTTTGTCAAATTGATTTTTGAAAATTCTTTTTTCTTAAAAGCTTTTAGTATGTCAAACATTTTGTATTAAAATATAATCCCGTCTTATATATTCTATTGAGAAGCGAGAGATTCTAAGAAGGCGTTTGACTAAAAGTGCATAAAGTAAAAATAACTAACTATCACACAAATTCAATATTCAAATGAGGATACTAAAATACAACATGCTAATAGGCTAATATATACAAAGCAACAAACCATGGTAAATTCTCAATAATAATAACAACACAATAATAGAAAGTTGTACAATAATAACAAACAAGAAACATAAATGTTAAACTAAACAAATAAAAAGAGACAGGAGAAGAGAGAATAGAGATTTTCTCTTCTTTTTTTTCAATTGGTTTTAGTCTGTACATTATTGTGTCAAATGTCACTATTTATAGGATATCATTGAGGAACACAAAAAGTTGTCATAAATATGATATTAATCCATTTGAGATTATTGATGAGAGATGAGAGTAAAAAACATAATGAATATAATTAGTGAGAGTTACATACATTTACATAATGAAGAGTTTGTGGTAATTTATGTATACTAATATGATGATTTACTATTTACTATTTAATATTTAATTTATTAAACATTTTATAACATTTAAATGTAATATGGAAATAAAACTGTAATCTAAGGATAAAATATGTAAAAGAATTCAAATATATTAAATGTGTAATGGAAAATCATTATGACTTAAGTATTAAAAAAATCATAGTAACTATGATTAGGAAAAATCATCACTATTACAACGTGGAAGATGTAAAGATAGTTGGTTTTTTTCTTGCTAATAATAACTTGCAATTTAATAATGAGAACTGAATCATAAGTCTAGTTGAAAATAGGAGTATTAATTACCATAATACGAAAAGTCAAAATTCATTGAATCCCAAAATAAAATTAAATGAAAAAAATAATATTTTAAATAATTTCAAGAAAATAAATTAATAGTTAAAGGGTTTCATTGAATCCCAAAATAAATATTAAATGAAAAAATAATAATTTAAATAATTTCAAGAAAATAAATTAATAGTTAAAGGGTATTTTCGTAATTCAACTTTTGACTTAGGTTCTTCCCACTTTTAGTATAATATGATATGATATGATTAGGGGTGTTCACGGTTTGGATAAAAACTGATCCAAATCGAAAAACCAAACCAAACCGATAAAATAAAACCGATTTTATTTGGGTTTGGTTTGGTTTGGTTTTAGATTTTCGAAAACTGATAGTATTTGGTTTGATTATGGTTTTATTCGAAAAAATCTGAAGAAATAACCGAACCGAACCGTTGAATTATATACATATATTTTATTAATATACATACTTAATATATTGTTTTTATAAACAATTTTAAAGATCTTATACATATTTTCATTAAAAATTCTTTATAATTTACTTATTGAAAGCAAAAATGCCCAAGATGAAACATTTATCTTATTGATTTCATGTATATGAGTGTCTATAACAATTCTTTGTGGGATTGAAAATGTTATTGTCTCTTCCTTCTAGGCCAATATAGTGAATTTTAAAGCTTTACTGATAGTAAATTTAGTGATCGAAAGTTCAGTAATTTAAGTCATTCTAACAATTTTTCGTTTTGAATGGATTGTTGTCACTTTTTTCACATTTTAAATGAATTGTTTCTTTTATTTTTGTGTATGGTTAATAACCGAATAACCGAACCAAACCAAACCGAAACCGATAATCACCAAACTGATAAATGTATATTATATTTGGTTTGGTTTGGTTTTGATAATTTTTAAACCGATTAAGTTGGTTTGGTTTTGGTTTTGACCAATAACTGATCCAAACCAACCCGTGAACACCCCTAGATATGATTATAATTAGGGCAATTTAAATTTTAGCTGAATTTGGTAATTAAACTAAATTCGGCTAAATGTAATAGGCTACAATTGTAATTGTAATTGTAATTGATTTGTCCATTGGATGAATTGTGAGCCCAAAGTTTAGGCCACTCCAATTCATACATGGAAAAATAACTTAAATACACAACTTTAAGTTCCTTATTAACTATTTTTCCCTTCTTTTTAAAAAATTACTTAAATCCCTTATTTCACTTAAATATCAAATCTGCCAGATACATCATTATTTTTTACCTCCTACGTTTCACCACACCCTATGTCACTCCTTTTTTTTCTCCCTAAATTCACTCCAATATCTTTTCAATTAAAGATCATTATCCCAAATTGATTTTCAAAAATTTTCTTTCTCAATCCAACCATTTTCTAAACTTCGTCTTCTCCGTCTTCTTTCCCAAAGTCTGCCATTGTAGCGTTCATCTTCTTCCTTCAATTTTTATTTTGTTTCGATTTTTTCTTCTTGATATATATGGATCCTGATCCTACATCAAATCTTTCTAATACTAATCGAACAATATACAACTCTGATGATGAAAATTGGGCAGAAATTAGATCAAAAAGTTTGCATGACCCATTAAACTTGGTGAATCAGTAGACCAAAGATGTGCCAAAATCGTCTAAACCAAAGGTTGCAAAAACCCCCCAAAAAAGGGGAAGAAAAGTAGCACCCGCTATTTCCAGACCTGCATTGCCTAGAGTATGTGTTTTTAATCTTTATTAAACTTGTTTGTGATTTGTATTGCGTTTGATATCTTAGACTGAAATTGAATGATACATTAATTTGATGTTTTATATTGTTTATTGGGTTAAATCATGATACATTCAAAAACACTATCTTAGTTTGATATATATTGATTTGAGATTTAGTCAAAAATTATAAAACCTTTGTTTTATATGTGTATCGGAAAAAATGATACATGACAAACCCTAATATGAAAAAGATATGTTTATCAAATTTAACAAAAAAGTCGTTGATGTATCAGACAGGGCATCCTTCTGTATAATGTATCAAATTTTATAATACGACTCTGTTGAAGTCTGGTAACATGTGTTTTTATATGTATCAACTTGTTTTTATTATGTATCATTACTTGTTGTGTAGTGTCATTTAGTGTTTTTATTTATGTATCATAATATATCATTATAAATAGTATGTGCTAATTTTGCAGTCCATCAAATATGTTATAAAAAAGGTACCATTAATAATATATCATACAGGGCATCCTTCTGTATAATGTATCAACTTTTATAATACGATTCTTTTAAAGTCTGGTAGCATATATTTTTCTATGTATCAATTTGTTTTTATTATGTATCATTACTAGGCACTGCAGGTGTGTTTTATTTAGTATAATTTTCTTTTTCATTTTGCAGTCAATCAAATATGTTATAAAAAAGGTACCAACACATGCCATAAGGTTTGGTGTCCCTTTTAACACAAATTTTTTGGAGGAGTTCCAGAAGTCTATAGGGAATGATGTAATTGAACTGTTTAGAGCTACAATTTTTGGACCCTATTTAGACATTCCTAAATGTAATTTTCAAGGCCAAATCAGTAAATGTTTGTTGTTGTTAGAATTGGAACAAGGCAACTCAAAGGTGTTGCATATTAGGCATGCAAACGGGGGTATCTTGAAATTTGGTATCAAAGAATTTGCAATAATAACTGGTCTTAAATGTAAAGGCAATACTAAAGACTTTGAATACCCAGAATCAACTCCATGTAGGCTATTCCAAAAATATTTTCCTGGTGCAGTTAAAAGTGTAAGCAAGAATCATCTAGTCCAACGATTTTTGATGGGCAACTGGGAGAATAATCAGGATGCACTCCAGATGGCTATCCTGTACTTTCTCCATACATTCATTTTGGCTCAAACTGGTGATTCTTCAATATATGTTAACGAATTCTTAATGGTTGAAGATGGTAGATATCAAGTATATCCTTGGGGACAGATTGCATTCACAAAACTCATGGATTCACTCCGACAGGATTTCAATCTTAGCAAACAGTTGTATCGGTTATATGGAATGTCTTATGCACTTAACGTATGGACATAAGAATTTGCATCCCAATTAAATCCTGAAATTGTTGTCAAAGAACGGAATGTCATTCCTAGAATTTGCAATTGGAGGATTGTGGCTTTAAAGCCAAAGTTTGAAATGCTTATGACTAGCATTTTTCAAGAGGTAACATTGAATCCCATTTTATATTACATTTCTGTAACGCCCCGTACGAAACTAGTAAGACCTAGCTAAGGCTTGACTGAATCTATTATGTTGACCTAGAGCCTCACATGTTAGTTTATGGTTGGAAACATGTTTAAATGATGAAAAATGGCTAGTGAAGTTAGTTTGGTGACTTTAGAGGTCAAACGACAAGAAACGACCATGACGTCTGGAAACTAGTCTTTGGTGCTAGTGTCTTGTCGTGGTGTTTGGTGTGTTGTTTGAGGTCTAAAACCCATAGGAGTGACTATTATTCATAGATGGACATGTTTAGGGTTCAAACGACCAGGTACGACCCCCCCAAGGACCACCCAAGGGGTCCTTGAGGAGGACCCAACCTTTGGCCAAAAGCTGTCAAAAAATAGTTTGACCTACGAAGGGCAGTGACGAGCCGTCACTTGACCTACGCCCCGTAGGTAGGTCTCGTGGGTTGAGACTTAGTCTCCCCAACAAGAACTCCCCAATCCCCCTCTCTGAACCAAATGACGAGAGCACAGCACGGATTGTAACTCCACTTACGGTCCGTATGTAGGTGGCCGTAGGTGCTCCCAATTTCCAGCCTTCTAGTCTTAAGTTGGTGATTAGGGATTAAGTTAGTTAATTGACTAAGGGCTTAAGGGGTTGTTTAGCTAGTTGATTACTCACCTTTATAAGCTAGCAAGACCTTAAGCTAAGTCATGAATTCATTTAGAACCAAGACCCTCAAAACAGTCCCCTAAAAAGAGTTTTTAGTTTTAAGTTAGGAGTGAGGGTCAACTTTAGATGGTCATATCTCATAGCTCAAAATGAATTAGGTGGTCCACTACCTATCCAATGAAAGTTCTATGAGTTCTCTTTCCAACGCCACCGAGTTTGCCCTATTCCAATCTTGGAGTAAAAAGTTATTCCCGAAATAGTGAAGCACTGTCAGAACTACGAAGGCCAAACGACGGTCTGTGACTCCACCTACGGTCCGTAGGTGGAGGGCGTAGATGCTGCCAGTTTTATGAAGTTTTTAGTTAAGAAGGGGGTTAATGTTTTAATTAGTTATTAAGTAGGGGTTAAGGGAGGTCGGTTAGGTGGTTAATTAATGGACTATATAAGCTTATAGGACCCTAAACTAATCCATTAATTCACCACAAGTAAAGACCCCAAAATATAACCCAATTCTTTTCCCTCCCAAAATTCTCTCTCAAAACTCTCTCAACTCAAGACTCCATTGAAGAACTTGGAAGGAGCTTAGAAAGGGCTTGTAGATGGGAGGTTTCACACGAAATTCATAGGGTTTAACTAAGGTATGGTTGCTCTTCACTCTTGGGATCCCTTTCCCCAAGAGGTCCTTGCAAAGATGGTTTTCAAAATCCCCCAAATTGTAGATTTCAATCCAATTTCGTGGGTCTCTTTCTAAAGTCGATTCCCTTAATATATAATGGTTATTTATGATTATATATGAATGTTTGTGGATGAATTCATGTAACACTTATGGTTTTTTAACAATTCCCCACAAGACCCATGATTTCCCCTTCTTCCTCTAATTCTAACCCTAGTTTGTGTTAGATATTAATTGAAGGCTATGAATTGAATGTAATTTTATGTAATTCATGTTTGTATGATGATATTACCCTAAATTATGTATGATTACTATGGAATTAGGGTTAAGTCTTGAATGGGGCCTTCGAGGCTATGAGGAGATGATATCAATGTGATTCTTTATGTATTGTTGAATGTGCTTGCTTAATTCATGTATGATAAAGTTGGATGATGGTTCCCTCTTCCCTCTAACCCTAGTTGGTAATTGAGCATGTTATGATGAGATGCAATGCAAGTATGAATGTTGTGAGATGTTGGTATTATTGTTGTTATGTTGAATTGAAGGTAATTCTTATTAACACAATATGAACATGCTATGAGTAAAGGTGTTTAATGTGAATGGCTTTCTCACATATGTACACACACATGAATGAATGAAGCTATTGACTAATGTAATGAATGTGAGTCTCTTGAAAGGTTTCCTCAATTGTACTCTAAACTAGTCTATGTTATGCATGGTATGATAATGTGAAAGGTCATTCTCACATGATGAAGGTTCTTGATGAAAGGTGATTTACTTAGATTGTAATGATGCTATACCTAATGTGTTGTTGTGGTGTTGATGACCTAGTTTCCTCATCCTTAACCCTCTACACTTGAATTAGCTATGAAGTATGTATGTATGTTATGGTATGATTGTTATATGATTGAAAGGTAGTTCTCATGATTATAATGTAATGTAAAGTGAAAGGTTTACTCACTTGCTAAGTGTTTCTAAGGTGAAAGGATTGTTACTCACTTATGAACTCGTATGAGCTATTATGGTAAGATGTCTACATAAGAGTCTAGTAAAGGCTAATGTGAACTTATGTGATGACTAAAGATGATTATAAAAGGGAATTAGATGCTTAGCACCGAAAGGGAATGTAAATGAGATGGGGGTCTCACGTTTAGTAAGTCCGGCTCCCCACATGGGTTTCCTCATGTTTAGCAAGTCCGGATTACCCACGGTATGTGTTGTCTCATGAGATGGAAACCCCCACGTTTAGTAAGTTAGGATTTCTAGAAGCAATCTCCTTGACCCTTAACTATGTGCCCACATAGGACTCTAGCTTAGTGGATCCACCTAGATAGCTATGTATGAATGGTTACACCTTAGGCAAGTGTTAACCCTCTCTTTTCGGTGTGGGAGTAGAACACCGGATTTCATGTAGCTCTCATGGTCTATGTCGGTTATTGAAATATTTCTCTAATCTAAAAGTAAATGAAGGTATGAAAGGTGTGAACTCTTACTAGGGCTTTCTTAAGGGTTTCTACATAGTGTAAGGGAGGGTATGGACTTCTCTTGCACATTGCACTTGTGGGATCCTAAGGGATGGTTGTAGTAGTGTTCTCTTATGATTATGATGATTATGACTTATGTATATTGAAGCTATGTTATGTATGATCATTATGAAGATGGTTTACCTATGATATGGACTATTTGAATTATGACTAAGATGTATGATATCAACATGTTGTATGACTATGACTTAATGGTGTTGTTCTATCTTATTATGAAGATTATGAATAATGCATGCTTTAATTGTATTATTTTAATGATTGACTTTTCTTGATATGAACTAATGTTTGTGAATGTCACCTTACTATGTATATGACCTATGGATAAGACTAATGTATGATAAGTATAGCATGGTGATCCAAAGGTAATACTTAGTGTACGTAGGACTATGGACCCTACCTATGCATTGCACAAGTAGAACCTAGGGTTACTTATGTGATTATTCTATTATGATGCAATGACTTTGATGTTGACTATTGTCACGACCCAAGCCTAGGGCCTAGACGTGACCGGCGAATGGGGAACCCGAAGGAACCCCAAACAAGCCTCATAGCGTATCATTACACATCCTTGGTCGCGGAAGCAATTAAAATGACCATAAGCGATAAGCATAATCAAGGGGGAAATCGGGACTAAGGGAGCAAGAAAAAGAAGAAGAAATGATACATAAATACCATAGATGAGTCAAGTTCAAGCATAATACACAACTTGTCCAACACCGCCTCTAAACATAAGTACTTAGCGGGGGGCCAAGACAAACTACCGGGCTCACCCTCATAGTCAATACATAACAAAAAAAAGAAAAGTCTTATACATAGCAAAAGATCATAAGCAACGTCCCCGGAATGGAGGACTCACCAATAACCTCGATAGAAAATCGTATTAGCCACGCGGAGGAGGATGGTCAAGCGGTGCTCCGGTCCCTACATGGTGACATCATGTAGGCATAGAGTATGCATTAGTACGTTTGAATGTACTAAGTATATGGGATGCAATGCAATGCTACAATAGATGGACATCATAGGAAAAATGCATAATCATACCCGATAGATAGCACATTAATGAAATGATATATATAATGACGCTTACACAAAAATCATATTTAATGGGACGTAGTACATGTGTGGCGAGTGACCATCAATATAGTATTTCCAAGGCCTACCACCCCCTTGGAGAGGCGAAAGAGGTACAAACCCCTCAATGTGGTTACCCGGGCCTACCACCCCCCGAGCTATGGACCAAGGTACAAACCCCTCGATATGGTTATACGGGCCTACTACCCCCCGTACTAGGCAACCAAGGTACCAACCCCTCGATACGGTTATACGGGCCTACTACCCCCCGTACTAGGCTTGGTCGACTCACAACACTATATAGAGAAATCATATACATGTATCCCTTTCATCATCATTTCAATAATTATATAATCATCCGACTCCTAGGATGTACATTGGACCTTCCATTTCCTAAGAATTCTATAAATGGCATTTTATCAAACACATGGTGGGCTATTGTTCATGTAGATAAAATTATGTCTTTCAAGAGTACTAAGTCCAACCAATTCCGAAATACATATAAATCAGCCCACCAACAACATACATATATATATCAACCTTCATAATTTGATCATGGAAGAATGAAAACCATAAACATCACATAATAATTCCATTTCATGATAATATGCAAAAATAGACCATAATAGAATGTGTAGTAGTAATTCCATAATTCAAGATTTCATAAATGATCATAAGGACCCATAAACTTGAAGTAAAATAGAGGATAAATGGTTGGACTTGTGGAAAGGAAGGTTTCCACAATCAACCCACATACCTCAACTTTGGAGAATCCTTGATGAAGATTGGAATGGAGAATTGAAGCTTGAGATTGAGTCTTGAATCCGGAATTAGAGCTTGAGATCTTTGAATTTGGTTGAAGATCTTGGTGGAATTTTGGAGAGGGCTTAAAGAGTGTTTTTGAGTGTTTTGGAGCTAGAAAAATTTATAACTAAGTATGAGACATATCCTCTTTTTATAAAAGAAAAACGTCTCCAGCCGCTACAGTAACTTTGCTCACTGGAATTTGCAATTCTGCCGAGACAGGTTTTACGAAAATGGTCATAACTCCCTCATCCTAACTTGGAATGAGGTGAAACTAGGTGCGTTGGAAAGCTAACTCAAAGGGCTTTAATTTAATAGTGGTGGCCCTTCCAGTTTCTTGTGTGCTAAGAGATATGCCCCTTTAAAGTTGACCCTAAAAATTGCATTTTTTGCGATTTTCGAATTTTGATACAATTGTTCTAAAATTCGGGTTAGACCCATTTCCTACTCAATTTGACCCCCTGAATAAGAATATGAAGTCGAATTTCCGAAATCATGCACGGATTTTGAGATATATGGAAATTACAATTATAGGTGTTTCCGAAGCACATTTTCGGGCATTTTGGGGTCGTTTCAACTATGCATGAGTATTATGTCTTGTAATGAGTGATATGTGCACTATGACTATGATTAGAGACTATGCCTATGGTGATGTTTATTACCCTTGTGCTTTGATGAACTACATGTGAGTTGTTTATGACTTATGATTCTTCAACTCTTTCAAGAAGATGTTCAAAAGTGCATAAAGCATGGTTTCAACTAAATGTCCCTTTTATTCATGTTTTAATGGTTTTACTTGCATGGCTTCCATACTTAGTACGTGTGTTGTACTAACCCATATTTCTTCTACATTTTTATAAAGTGTAGGGTTTGGTGATGTGATGTCTTATGCTTGGAAGTTAGGTTTCTAAGGAGCTTGGGAATGAAGACTTGGGGAGTCCTCATAGTTTCGAGGATGAACCTACCTCGTACTCTTATGTCATTATGTCTCTATGTTTTATGTCTTTAGACTTGTGTAAGGGACATATCCCCAGTAATTATTATGTTAGGGTCGTGTCCCTAAGCTGTTATGAAAGAGTTGGTATTCTAAATGTTATAGATGATTTGAGACATAGTGTCATAGACTCTCTCTTATTTTATGAAGACTTCGATTGTAAAGAAATTTTTTAAATTTTCCGCTATTTTCATATGCTTAAATGTTCATGATATGCTAAGGGCTTGTATAAGACCTCTGAGAGGTCGAGTACGCCATGTTACGACTAGGGGGTGCTCTCGGGTCGTTACAATTTCATATATAATTAAGTATATAGTTGTAATGTTGCAAGTTTGTCTTTTTAAAATCATTTTTTTCTGTGTTAGGATACATAATTTTATCTCTTAATATTCAAAAAAATTATTTTTCCAGAATGCATGTTCAAACATTGTGCCAACACCGGAGGAACTTGCAGCTTTTGATTTACCTGAAGATGAGCATGATCCTCCTTCTTCACCCACCACAACATCTGTCAATCCCAAGATAGTTCAACCGAATGACATTGCTGATTTCGATGATTTCTCCACAAGACCTCCCGAACAGTTGTTAAGGAGATCATCTAGAGTGTCTGATACATTGTCTCCACCACCACCAAAAAGAAGAAAGAAAGTGGATACACCTAAAACAAAGGTGTCAGAACCCAGTCAGCCAGATCAGTTCAATGTGTCATTAAATCAACCATTTTCTATTCCGGATGGTCCTCCGACACCGGCTGCTAATGTACACGGTTTTGCAGATGCTCAAAAAGTCAACTATGTAATTCCAGATATTGAAGAACTGAAAGATCATTTGAAGAATTACGTAAGTAATTGTTTCGATTTTATTATTTTTTCTTTATATTGACTCTAATTGTAGTTTTTTTTATAATTTTTTGATAGGTTGACAAGAAATTTAAGGAACTTGTAATCTTGATAAAGGAAAACCACTCACAGTTGATGCTATCTCGACACAAGGAAAACAACAAAGTTGATCCTCAATCAAGCAATAAACAACCATCTTCGCATATACCGACTGATCTTGATGATGCAGTTGGTGTAGCTGATTTTGAGGTTGGTGTATCTGTTAATGAGGGTGGACATCAAGTTAATGTCAATGCAGAGGTATGTATCTGATATATTGTTTATAATTGTCGTTTTACCTCATACATTAAGTATGTATTAAGAATCAAAATCATATGTATCAGCACATATAGATCATATATATAGTTAAGGTGATTCACCGAATGCTCTATCTCATTAATCAGTTATATATTTCAACTTTATATTCATCACTTATGTTAAATGATGTATCAGTAACAATTATGTTAACACTTTTTTTATTATTAAAAATTCAAATATAGATTGATCATACTATCAGTAACCAACAACAAATTAGGCGTGTTTCAGAGCTCCAGCCTACATATGAAAGTACTCATGTTGATACTGAATTAAATGATCCTAAGAAGGTATCAGTATGATCAAAACTTTAAACATTGCAATTTTCTTTGATACATTATCCTCTCTCTTTTTATATAACTGATACATACAACATGCTTAATTTAGGATGATGAAGCACATCAAGCCCCACAAGATTTAAATGAAGTAAACATGGATGAAGATGGTGCTGACACAGTTTAACACAACATCCGTCATTTTGTGCCCTATAAAATAACAGTTGATACATCGGTAAATTAATCAATTATGCATCATGACACTATTATTCATTATATGCAATGATAATAAAAAAATTATAATATCATATTATACAGGATTCTTCCACATCAACAACAATATCGCCCTCAACTCAAGCAGCAATAGATGCCCTTGTATCCGATCTAGGAAAAGTTCCTATTCATGCTAAATCATTGTGTGTTTACAACCCACAGGATTTATCTGGCAGTCATGATTTGTTGTCTGATAGTCAATTACCCACTGATATTCCAACCACCGAGATTGTTGTTAGAAGTCATTCAAAGACTCCTGCGCCTAGAAACAGGATGCCTTCAAGAATTATTCAATCTCCATATGTGACTTCTTTTAGGTCAAGTGAGAAGGGAAAATAGAAATTGGATGACGATGTTCGTCTGTATTTCCCATTTGAAGGATGTGGGATTACATATCAACCTTCGTCTAAACTAATTGATAAGTATATGCAGTGGTTAACCAAGGGGCTTCTCAAAAATCATGCCAATAAGTAAGTTTTATACATATATTTTGTAAATGCTTGGATTAACTTATTTTGATGTAACCAATTGATAATACAAATATTATCACAGGAAACCATCAGAGGATAAATACAGATCAAAAGCCTCTTCTTTTGAATTTGAGATGATGGATTTTGTTGTTGCATTTCCAATTAACAAGAACTGGTTCTATGCCATGTCACTGCCAAACAAATGTTGGACTGATCAGGTAAAGTTCTTAATGAAACAATTTAAGCATGTATCGGATACTTTGGTATAGAACAACATGATACAAAAAATCATTTAATGTATCAATTCTATCATGGACCTTTTTTTACAAGTTTCTAATTTCGTTTATCATGTTTTTTATAGTACATCGATGTTGTTTTTTACTACCTCCGTAAAAAATCAAAACCCCGCAGCACGGATCAATACAGATACACAACAGCCAACTGCTTGTTCATCTCACACATCAAAAATACCTATGAAAGGTATTACTTGGCTAATGATGATGATCTTATTAGTACCCAAGAACACATTGATCGCGCTTCAGCTGTATCTGTATATGAGGGGTCAATCATTAACATCATCAAAGGTTTTGAAATCCCAGTTGCTTTACCATGGCATCTTGTAGACGATGTTTACATCCCGGTTAATTGTGGTGGACAATTTCATTGGGTGCTGGCTGTTGTTGAATTGAAAAATAGGGTGATAAGGGTGTATGACTCTTCATTAGGCTCAAGGAAAAGATCAATTCCGCACGAGATAAAAATGTTGTCTAAAATGCTTCCTTCTTACCTTATGGACAGTGGATTCTTTGCAAAAACTGAGCGAACTAACTTTGTTGATTGTGATGCGTACAAGGACAATAATTCTGGTTCACTTTTGGAGGCACAAGTTCCTTTCATGGTTGAATTTGCTAAAGACATTATGCAACAAAAGAGTGATAGCCTGTAAGTATTGTGCTTTTATTGTTTTTGAATCATGTATTATTTAAGTTTATACCTGATATTCTGCATTTTTGTAGAGACTGTGGGTTATATGTTGCTACATTTGCGGAGTATCTGAGTGACCAAATCGAACCATCATATGTTGATTTTCTTCCTGAATACCTACGCAAAAGATATGGAGCATTGTTGCGGAGTTATGGCAGCGAGAAGGCTAAGGGTGCATACCTTAGTGAGAATGATGATCCACCAAAACCTAAGAGTGTAGTCACACCACCACTAGAAGAAGATTTGGTTCATATAGTGTAGTAATTAAGTATCTATGTATAGACAATGTTTTATTTTTTTTAATCTTTTTGACAATTTCAGTCATGTTTTAGTCTGTTTTGATACTTTATCGACCAACATACTTTGCCTATAAAAAGTTAAATTGGAGACAATGTTTTGCATTACATAAGAAAAAGTGCAGTATATATCATATATTGTATATGATACATGTTGTATTGTTATTATGTATCTTATAAGTAATCAGATATAATAACATATTACTAATAAATAGATTTTTGAAACTTTAACTTATATGATTCATTATTTATAATTAATATTATAAGTGCAACATAATATATATAGTATATGATACATGATTCATAATTATTGTGTTAAATAAATTGTTTACAAACTTAATTGTTTAAGTATGTATCATAATATATATAGTATATGATACACGTTTAATAGCTTATTGCTAACATATAGGTTGTGTATGTTTTAATGTAAATGATACAGTAACCAATTAACATATATGATACAACAAGCGTTATATAATTTGATGTATATGATACATTACTGAAATTATTTATTATTTAATGAATATGATACATTAGCTTGTTTCTGATTTGTATTGCGTTTGATATCTTATACTGAAATTGAATGATACATTAATTTGATGTTGTATATTGTTTATTGGGTTAAATCATGATACATTCAAAAACACTATCTTAGTTTGATATGTACTGATTTGAGATTTAGTCAAAAATTATAAAACCTTTGTTTTATATGTGTATCGAAAAAAATGATACATGACGAACCCAATATGAAAAATAGATTTGTCAAATTTAACAAAAAAATTCGTTGATGTATCAGACAGGGCATCCTTCTGTATAATGTATCAAATTTTGTAATACGACTCTGTTGAAGTCTGGTAATATGTGTTTTTATATGTATCAACTTGTTTTTATTATGTATCATTACTTGTTGTGTAGTGTGATTTAGTGTTTTTATTTATGTATCATAATATATATCATTATAAATAGTATGTGCTAATTTTGCAGTCAATCAAAGTGGTTATAAAAAAGGTACCATTAATAATATATCATACAGGGCATCCTTCTGTATAATGTCATATAAACATTATAATGATTTCACTTTTCTTTTGGAAAGAAAGTACAAGTTCTTCTGTTGTGACCTTCTTGTCCACATTGTCCACAACAATTTGTGTTCACTGTAATCTTTTCATCCGCATTCTTTTTTCTTTTTTTTCTTGGTCATCCAGCTAATCGTCTGTATCTAGGTGGATACACAGTTTCAGCTACCACATCCTCAGGAGCTGACCAATCTTCCTTATCTGGCATTGGAACCATTGGAATCTCATATGTTTTTGCTAATGCATCAGGCTTGTAGTAATCAGAGCAATATGGATGCATATCTTTAACATTCTTTTCCTTTAAAACAGTGATTGCATGTGCGCAAGGTATCTCATCTAGTTGAAATCTTCCACAAGAGCATACTTTCCGCTCAAGACAAACAATGTATCTTCTTCCAGCTTCATAAACCGAGAAAATAAATTCAGATGATGGAACAACCTGCGTACATTAAAAAAGTCACCTATAAAATTATTTCAAAGAAATCATGTTCAAACAACAGAATGATACACTGAATTAGATACATACAATATAAAATAATGTATCATGACACATACCTCCATCTTCGAATTTTTAGATGCGTTTATAATCAATACCTCCTCAAATCTTCTCCCCAATGTGTCCTTTGTATAAGAGGCTATTTCTCTGTTTTTGCAATGCCAAGAACCAAATAGAATTCTAACTTCTTCCAAGAATTCTAATATAGACAATTGTCGTGCTTCAACAAGACAACCATTGATACATTCCGCAATGTTCGAAGTCATCATTCTACCTCTATTTACTGTTGAATGAACTCTCGACCACTTCTCATACCCTTCATCCTCAAGGTACTCCTTAACCCTGTGATCAATTTTATCAACCTTAGCCATCAATTTATCAAAATCCTCCTTTCTGTATGCCTTGGCCATAGAGTAAAATAGATCACTTAGGGTGTTTCTGCTCCTTTTGAAGTTTCCACAGACATTCTTCCAAAGATGCCATATGCATGCATAATGAGGTACATTTGGGAACACAATCCTTACACTCTTCATAATACTCTCATTCCTATCTGATACAACACACATTTCTTCGCGCTTGCCAAATGCATTTTTGAATTGTTCGAAGAACCATGTCCACGAACAATCATTTTCAGTGTCCACAACACCATATGCCAATGGAAATATGCAACCTAATTACAGAGCAACACATATTATTTCATTTGATACATAACATCTACAAACACCTCACAACTATGAAAAATACATACCTGCCCCATCAAGTGTGCTTGCCGATACAAATGTCCCTTTGTAAGCTCCTCCCAGATGTGCACCATCGACAACAACTATTGGTCTGCAGTAATCGAACCTCCTAATCAATGGTCTTAAGGCTACGAACAGATACATAAATTCATCTTCCTCAGTCTTCTGCATCCTTATATAAGAATTTGGATACACAGTATTTAGCATGTATATGTATCTCGGCATCTGTCTATATCCAGCCGATGATTTACCCCTTATCATTTCTAGTGCACGCTCTTTAGCACGCCATGCCTGCTGGTAAGATATTTGAACCCCATAGAATTCTCTAATATCAGCAATTATATCTTTCGGAATATGAATTCTTTTATGGTTGACCAATTTGGGAGCAGTCACACCACTTACAAACCCGATTGTTGCTTGGACTTTGGTTAGTACCCTATCCCGCATTGGAAACGTATGTTCACTATTGAAGTATCTAACTTTGAAAACATTAGATTTTTTTCTGCAGGAAGCCTTCATAGTCCAGCCACATTCATCCGAAAAGCATACCAACACATAACTGTACAATTTTCTTCATCATATTAATACATATAGCAGTTACATGTTATAATATATAAAACACTAATGTTCAAAGTAACCAAAGAACGATGTACATTAATGTATTAACAATTTTCAAAGACCAACACGATTAATGTAGTGTATTTTTTGTATCACGTATCACAATTTTTTGGAATGTATCGGCTACATGATTATTTACTGTTTCAACAGTATTATCTTAACGTATCAACAGTGTTAACTCAATGTATCAATAATATTAACGACCAACACAACTATTTTTTATCACATTCAAAAAATAAATAAATAATGAATCATGTATTACAAGATGACGGAATGTATCGGCAACATGATTATTGCGATTAAATTCTTTAATGTTTAAACAGTCTAATCTGAACGTATCAACAATATTAACTTAATGTATCAACAAATAGTGTATCATTATCAATCTACCCCAAATCATATTCAACGAACTAAACAAAAAATCAAAATCAATGACTTTCTAATTAATAATGTATCATACATTAAAACAAAATAATGGTATCACCATTTATAGATCTAAAGAATCCAAACACAGTTCTTCACAAAACAAATCAAATACTCACATACCTTTGTCTATCAGATCTCTTTACTTTGCAATTGAAGTTGTTCTTTATCTTATATTTCGCCATCACATCGACGAGTGTTGCTTTATCCTTATATAATTGACCTGTCTTCACCTCTATACTATTTGAATTAATTATGTAATTTGTAACTTCCAATTCTGGAATGTAATACGAATCACAAATTCTTGATTCAACCACCGCAAGAGCTTTTGTATCATGTGTTGTGCCTTCTACACACG
Source organism: Solanum verrucosum (assembly GCF_900185275.1). Taxonomy (NCBI): domain Eukaryota; kingdom Viridiplantae; phylum Streptophyta; class Magnoliopsida; order Solanales; family Solanaceae; genus Solanum; species Solanum verrucosum. Next base: position 596,033 of record NW_026020210.1, on the reverse strand, counting down.
TAATTTCTCCGCATGTTCCATCAAAATTATGTACATCACTGCCAATCTTTTCATTTGTGTCAATGCATAATGGATACATTGCAAATCCTGGCTCACTTTTTTTCACTTCTAAATAAAGTTTAACACCCATGTCATTCTTAATTTTCATCGGAGACGAGTTACCTTCTACTATGTAACTAATTTCAATGTTTTTCCTTGATACATCGATATCCAACTCGGCTGAAATTGCTGCTTTGAGATTCAAAAACGATATTGATTGTCCAATAACGATTTCGTCACTTTTGTAACTTTCATATTTCACTTCGCTGACCCAAATTCCTGAATGCCTCAGTAAAATTGATATATTCATCTTGTATCAGCAAAAAATCAGAGTTTTATTCGTATTTCTAGCTTTTTCTAAATCGATGGATGTTCACAAATTGTTCTTGAATGTAGAAGATTTAATTTTGAAATTTGAAATTTGAAATTTCTGAGTAGATTACCTATTAACATAAGGAATGTTTAGGACCAGTTAGGCGTAAATTAAGCTAATTAAATTAACAGAATTCATTATTACGTTTTTTTTCCTTTTTAGCGCTGCATTAAATTTTTTACCGTGTTTCAGTGCCAATGTATCAGAACGGTAGCTATGTATCATTCGCCTACCTTTTTAAGGGATTTTTTGTAAAATGTAAATTAGTTGGGATAGGATGTAATTTATATCCTACACTATGGGATTCCTTTAATCTTTACTTCATACATACAATACACACAATTTTTTTGAGTAACTTTCACATATAGCAAACATAAAAATTATATTTGTATGTTATAACTATAGTTTGCATAATTGCGCTCCATAGCAAATTTTATGTTTGCTATGGAGCTTTTGATTTGTATAATTCGCTAGATACATCAATTTTATACAAATTGTTCAATTTTGTATAAATTCATTTATACATTGTAATTTGTATAATAAGATTTGTATTTGTATAATTATAAGTGTATAGGATGAAAATATATGTATTTGTATTTTTTGTATATACACTTTTCTCTCGCTTTATACAAACACCAACACCTTTTATACATTTGTATGCCGAATGAGTAATTGTATACCGAAAATGACTAATTGTATACCGAATCATATGGCAAAAAAATGAAATGTTTGCTACGAATTACAAATAAAATAAACTATGGCTATAACATTTAATTTGAATTAATAGTTTGATATTTCATACAATTTTCCCATTTTTTTTCACATAGATAATATTGAAGATTATGAGGGGAAAGAAGTAAAAAAAATATATATTGGAAAGTTATATACTTTTTAACAGAAGTTTAGAATTTCGAGTTAAAATGCTCAAATCTCCGTACCATTAAATTATTTTTTTACATTAATATCTACGGTAATATATCTCAAATATATGGCTAACATTTATGTTAAATTCTTACAATTATAAATAATATCATTACTATATAAAGATAAATGCATGTCTTTAAAAATAGTAGTACAAAAATCCCACAAAAATTGGATCGCTTAACTCAAACCACCATTTTTCTTTTTCCTTTTTGAAAAGGGACATATCTATGGCTTACTCGTTGAACTCTTTATAAAAATATTATATATTAATTATAAATGCGTAATCCACTAATTATCCATCTTAAACTTTTTTTTGATGATCCTATGTTTGAAATGAACTCAAAAGATATAACATTATAGTTAATGTATTTTCTGTTCGAAATTAACTCAAAAAGTATTACATTATAATTAATACATCTCCTGTTCAAAATTAACTCAAAAAGATATTACATTATGGTTAATGTACATGGTGCGTTGAAGACACAACCTGAAGTTTTTTTTGTTTTTTTGGATAGTCACAACAACATAGGTGATTTTTTATCATCTTACTTGATTAATTTGATGTTAGTTAGTCTCTTGTTTAACAACTCATTGTGAATTCCCTGTTGTGAATTCGTTGTTGCGTGGGTTAGTTTGGTGGTTGTGTTAAATGGTGGAGATATAAACTGCTTAGTGAGGTAAATGCTATATAACGAAGAGGATTGCTTTAAATGCTATATCTAATCCAGTCTTTGTTTCTATACCCTGTTTCTACTCCTGTTTTCTGATAGTCACAACAACATACAATTTCAAATAGCTTCTTCTTAGTTACTGCAGGTGAATTTTTATCATCTTACTTAAAATCCATTGGGTTGATTAATTTGATGTTAATTAGTCTGTTTCCTCTCTGGTGTAACAATTCATTGTATGATGTTGTGAATTCCTTGTTGTGTGGGTTAGTTTGGTAGTTGTGTTAAATTGTGGAGATATAAACTAATGCTATATAATGAAGAGGATTGCTTTTCTAGTACAAATTTCAAGTTGATTGTTTCTTTCCTTGTTACATTTTCAACTTCTCCTCTGTCTCACCTCTGGTCTGCATGTATATCTAATCCAGAATTTGTTTCTATACCCTGTTTCTACTCCCTTTGACCTTCTTTTTGAACCGTTTACTGTCTTTTCTCTTTTCAGTCATGGGATCACTTACTCAGCTTGCAAACCTAGTTCAGGAATTTACTGCGTTGAAACGTATATGTGACGAGGAGGCTAAGAAGGAACTGTTGGAGCTTACCCAAACTCTCGGTACATTACTTGCTTTTCTATTACCATTTCCAATTAGAGGAGAAGTTTAAACATTTTAGGTTCCAGTTGATGTTGTTCATCCAGAAGGATGAGATGATTGACATCATTAGTGTAACCAAAGGTAAAGGTTATGAAGGTGTAGTAACTCGTTGGGGTGTAACAGGTCCCATAGGGGTCTAAGTAAGTGTACTTGTATCAATGCCTGGCAGCCTGCTAGAGTTTCATTCGCAGTGGTTTGTGCTTGTCAAAGGTAGTTTGAGTCATGAATTTGAAGATAATATTACTCTACAATTATTTGCTTTGTGAATGAGTTTTTTTTTGGCTGATTCTTAATGTTTGTGTCTCATTTATGTTACCAGTGGAAACATTTTGGAAATGGATTTTGAGCCATTTACTACTATAACTCCTCCGAAGTCTCTTTCTCACTCCATTGGTAATGGTTTGGAGTTTCTTACTCGCAGCATAATTGCTTTGACAATGTTCTATGACAAGGAGATTACCAAGTGCCTCGTTGACTTTCTCAGACACCATAACTACAAAGGAAAGGTAGTAAGGTTAATTAATGAAAAATGTAGGCTATTGCTTTTGGTCAAGCTGTATGATTATTATGTGTTCTTCTAACTACGTCAATTTGAACGGTGAAAGAAGGCATCCAAAACTTGAAAAGTTTCCAACTTGTCCTGAAAAGAGCAGAGGAATGTTTGTGCACCCTGAATCCAGAAACTCTGTACTCCAATTTTGAATCCCAGGTTGAAAAGACTGGCTTGGAAAGAGTGTGGGGAAACAATGCCTGCAAGAAACCATCAGTCATCTGTTGAAGCCTCCTAATGCATTTTCTTTGGAGAACTTCCTCGGAAGAATCCCATTGGTTTTGCAAGTCTGGACATGATTGCTTCCAGACCAAGCCTGAAAGTATATGGATTTGAAGTCGTCAACTTTGTCGGCGATGTCATCACTGTGTATGGAGCTCTATCATGCATTTGTTGGACCCTTGATTTCAATGCCGAAGAAAGAAGTGTTGTCACTTTGAACATCTCCATCCTCGCGTTTTCTGTCACGTTGCAGATGCGAAGCTACAATTTAGTATACTTTTCATTTGGTTAGCGTCAATTTTGTTGAAAATTTGGTACAGATTGGTTATCTATTTGTGTATATTTCTCTGCTTAGTGCTGATTGTAGAAAATTTTAAATATTTATTTAGTTTCATGGCATTTGGTTTTCATATGTGTTTGATTATAGGAGGATGCAGGATTCATGAGGTTTATGGACAAGTCTCATTAGTTCCCGACAATCAGGTATTATGTGCTTCCATTGTTTTCTGATTTAGATGTGTTATTCTAGCTGCTTAAATTTTGTTTCTTTAGGTAAAATTTTGTTAATACAGGCACTGTTTGGATGACTTTACTTTGTTTTTAGCATTGCTATTTGATAAAGTTAGCATATTCTGCAAGACTCTCACTGCTTCAGATACCAACACTTATGGTGGTTTTTCTGCCCCTCGCCCACAGCAAAAATTGCTATCCTCCCTTTGTAAAGCTTTCTTTAAGATATCTTCAATTGTTACTTCATAGTAGATGAGAGCATTTAGATGTAGTCCTCACTGTTCTCACCGTCTTCTAATTTTCTGTTGGTAAGCTTATCCTAACTGATCATAGTCTACCTAAGAAAGACGAATTCAACTTAGACAAATTCAAAGTACATCACCTCGTTCATGTTCCCTATAGAGCTTACATCATATAATTTGTCGAACTACCCTGTTACTATCTTTGCACTAGAAAGTTTTTGTCCTTAATATCATTTACAACTGCTTGTGATTTGTGATTTGTGATTTGTGATTTGTGAGAAATGAATGCAGTGTTTGACTAGAATACTGTATGAGCAGTCTTGTTATGAGTGTGCTTATTTGGGATTGTAGATTCCTTTACGTGCAACTTTTCTATTTTGTTGCTCTAGTCGCTCTAATATCTGCCTTTTTAATGTAGCGCGAAGTAATGAAAAAAACTTTCGTCTGGTTCTTGTCCAAGAAATGGAGATATAAACTTAGTGAGGTAAATGCTCTATAATGAAGAGGATTGCTTTAACAAGAAAGTTTAGAGGAATTACATATGTCCTATGCAATAGATTTGACGCTATAGTTTATGTAACCTGGACAATTTAGCTTTGGGAGGTTTAGTGACTTCGACTCGCGGGTTCCTCAGCTATTCCTCTCTCGTAATAAGTTTTTTATACTGAGAATCATGGTTCTGCTTCTAAGTTGGACCCCTTTTGTGCTTGCTTCAGTTTGTTCAAATAGGTAAATGTGAAACTTATTGAAAATCTCCAGAATATTACGTACAGCAATCTTGATGTTCGTGGAATGATCACTGGTTTTCAGTTTCTACAGGTAACCCCTTTGCCTTTCTATAGTGTGCAAACCATTATTATAGAGACACACATAACCAGTGTTATGAAAATATTACGAGAGAGGAATGATAGATAAGTATATTGTAAGTTTATTGGGTGTTGCAGCATTAGTTCTATTTTGGAGTTCCACTGCTCAGTACTGCTACTAATTACTATTTTAACTCCCATTTTAGTTCAATTATTGAAAACTATTACTTTTCTATTGCCATTTCCGATTAGAATAGAAGTTTAAACATTTTAGGTTCCAGTTGATGTTGTTCATCCAGAAGGATGAGATGATTGACACCATTAGTGTAACCAAAGGTAAAGGTTATGAAGGTGTAGTAACTCGTTGAGGTGTAACAGGTCTTCCTCGGAAAACTCATAGGGGTCTACATAAGTGTACTTGTATCAATGCCTGGCAGCCTGCTAGGGTTTCATTCGCAGTGGCTTGTGCTTGTCAAAGGTAGTTTGAGTCATGAATTTGTAGATAATAGTATTCTACAATTCTTTGCTTTGTGAATGAGTTTTTTTTTTTTGGCAGATTCTTAATGTTTGTGTCTCGTTTATGTTACCAGTGGAAACATTTTGGAAATGGATTTTGAGCCATTTACTGTGGTAACTCCTCCAAAGTCACTTTCTGACTCCATTGGTAATGGTTTGGAGTTTCTTACTCGCCACATTGCTTTGACAATGTTCTATGACAAGGAGATTACCAAGTGCCTCATTGACTTTCTCAGACACCATAAATACAAAGGAAAGGTAGTAAGGTTAACTAATGAAAAATGTAGGCTATTATTGCTTTTGGTCAAACTATATGATTATTATGTGTTCTTCTAACTACGCCAATTTGAACGGTGAAGAAGGCATCCAAACTTGTCCTGAAAAAAGCAGAGGAATATCTGTGCACCCTGAATCCAGAAACTCCGTACTCCAATTTTGAATCCAAGGTTGAAAAGATTGGCTTGTTAAGAGTGTAGGGAGACACTGCTGAATGCCTGCAAGAAACCATTAGTCATCTGTTGAAGCCTCCTAATGCATCTTCTTTGGAGAACTTCCTCGGAAGAATCCCATTGGTTTTGCTAGTTTGGACATGATCGCTTCCAGACCACCCAAAGAGCACAAGTTTTAAACAATTTAGTATTGCTCTTACTGTTTATTTTCCTCTGGATGTTTCCGATGACAATTTAATGCTTTCTGTTGTCATGAGGATTCTTGTTGAGTACATTCGTAATTCAATAGTTTTGTTGTTGTGATTCTAGTTGACAATCAGCTTCAATAAAAGCAATGCTCGGCTTCTCGACTATTGCTGTTTGTTTTTATGTCTATTGGTACATTCGTAATAGATATTATTTTGCTAGGGCTCATTAGAAAAAAAAATACATCGTCTCTTTCTCTTGATGCATGTTAGTTTTTCCCCAAAGGGGCATGTTTAGATTGTAGTGAATAGTGGTTTATCATTCACATACAATGATACAAATGGAATGTTGTTCATTTAAAAGTAGGATATTATTGATAATCTTGTTTTATTCATTTAATTTAATATATTTAAATAAAATGTAAAACATCATATATTCCGATGGAGAAAAGTTGATGGTCCATCAAATTAAAATAGTGACCAGATCTTTGGTCTTTATAGGTTTTTTAGGACTAGTTGCAAGTAGTTTCTAAAGAGTTAAAGATCATAAATATAGTTCCTATAAAAGTCTTTGAAGTCTTTTAGGGACCAAAAGATTATCGGCTGCCTACTAACCTTTAACGACTGGCTGTAACATCCCGTCCCTAAAGACCTTTAACGACGAAGCCTATAGAGACGGGTGGCGACCAGATTTTACAAGTCGCTATTGACCTTTAGGAACCAAAATTACACTTTTTGGGACCATTTTTCTTATAGTGTTATTAATCTCTTAAAATACTATTCTATGTTAATTAATTCACTCACAACTTTCACTATTAGTTACCTAAGCTCATTCTAATTAATTAAATTGAAGACTAATGATCTATCCACATAACAGATTCTTTCAAATTATATTTGAAAAAGAACATCAAGCATATTGGGCCCATGCTTAGCACGGACCTGGGCCGATCTAGTTTTTGTAAATATCACAAGTTGGGTTGTGAGCCCAACTATTTTGACATATGAAATTGCAAATAATAATAGAAAAAATTAACTAAATACACAACTTATTTTACCATTTTTTCTAAAATTCTTTACCATTTGATAAAATTACAAAAATTTATGCTCTCTCATATTCTTGGATACATCACTTTACACAATGTATCGATCGGATACATCACTTTATGTGATGTATTGGGACGATGATTGACATATCAGAACATTGAGTGATGTATCCAAAACCAAAACGTGATGTATAGGGACGTTGGACGATGTATCCGTAATCGGGATGCGATGTATCCGGACATTTTGAGATGTATCCGGATTCCACCAAATTTAAGGGATTTTTGTAATTTTTTTAAAAATAGGTTTATGATGTAATTAACTCTTAACACTATGAAATTTGTGTAAAATCCAAAACATATGAAATTACAGATAATATAAAACCAATACTAATGTATATAAGGGGTCGTTTGGTAGAGTGTATAAAAATAATATTTAAAAAAAAGTATCAGTAATGATTTTATTTTATTTTGTAATGCTTTTATAGTTATACTTGGATTACTTTCTTTTTTTCAGGACTTGGATTACTTATTCATAGATTATTTTTATGTATTATTTGGTTTGATGTATTAAAAATTGCATGCATTGCATAAAAATATTTGTTTACAAAATATTTTCCATAATTATAGTGGAAAAGATTAAGGTTTTGAGGGGTAATTGGGTCCTTAACAATGTTAATACTTGCATTTAGGGGTGTCAAATGGGCGGGTTGGATTGAAATTGGTGATAGTAAAATTGGTTGAAATAGAAATCAGGTTATATCATGACCATTGCAAGTTTACTTTGGGCTCAAATAAGTTGGACTCAAATGGGATAAAAATTGGGTTGGGTCATGACTCACCCAATTTGATCCGCTTAATATCAATAATCCTGACTTTAACATATTGATATTTAACACAATTTGATTTTCAACTCAAGAAAAGAATAATAAAAAGTTACAAATGGGTATTTTACGATAAAATAATAAACGAATCCTCAATATATATTTTACTTATATATATATATATATATATATATATATATATATATATATATATATATATATTATACTTATTTGATTTTGACCTGAGTTGAAAGGTAACTTTTGAGCATGAATTAAATATTATTATTTTATTTTTTAAAAGTTAAAGATAGGAAGGCCTCACACAAAAAATAAAACAAACAATAATCTACTATTTTAATTACTTAAAGATTAAAAACTGTTATATTTAACATTTCTATTTTTTTGCTTACATACGACAATTGGGTATTAGTTTGAGTTTTAAATATAAAATTTTAAATTAAGTCTTACATTATTACTATATATTAGAAGAGTCTAGGATTTACTACCATTGTTCCAATAAAATCATTACAAATGTCCAATACTTACTATATAAAATATATAAGTGGGCCCCACCATAATAATAATAATAATTATTATTATTATTATTATTATTATTATTATTAGTATTAGTATTAGTATTAGTATTATTATTATTATTATTATTATTATTATTATTATTATTATTATTATATGTGTTTTTCAGAAAACGTGGGTATTTTTTTCTATGAGGAGTATTTTTTATTTTTGAAAGAAAAAACAGATTTTTTATTTAGTCCCTCCCCCCCCCCCCCAACCAAAAAAAAAGGTATAACACACTCTATACTTTTTAGAATTGTTTTCAAAGGACGTGGGTTGTCATTATTTTTTAAAAAACTTTTTTTTTAATCAATTTTTAATTATCTATATTTAATTATTTAAAAAAAAACTCAAAATTCAAGAATGTAACTATTCATTTTAACGTTGTTATCTTCTAAAATAGTAACTTCTTTTCTTTATTTAAAAACAAATTATTATATTTGATTAGTTGATAATTTAAAATTTTAAAATTAGCAATTAATTGTGGCACTGACACATAGGCGCTGTCACCTCTCCTATATTAGAAGAGTCTAGAATTTACTACCATTGTTCCAATAAAATCATTACAAATGTCCAATACTTACTATGTAAAATATATAAGTGGGCCCCACCACCTTCCACTTAAATACTACATATTATATATTATTAATTACTATACTATAAATCACTACTAATATCCAATATATTTATCAAACTGTATAAATGGGCCCCATCACCTTCCACTTAAATACTACATATTATATATTAATTACTATACTATAAATGACTTAAATACTCCATATTATCTATTACAATAATTAACAATTATTTGACACTTTAAATTCTATCAATGCCATATAAATTAGGATAAAAAACCTAACATATAATATTTAAATATATTTAAAACTAATAACTAATACTATACATTACAATAATTAACAGCTTAATTATTTAAAACTTATATAAAAAATTTAATTGACTCTCTAAATTCTATTGGTACCACATAAAATGGATTATATAATAAACATATATTGTTTGAAATTGACGAAAAAGAAACAATAAATTACAATAATTAATAAAAAAAATAGTCCACTCCAAACAATCTATCAATTAACAACATACATTGTTTGAAATTGACGAAAATGAAACTATAAATTACAATATTTAACAAAATAAATCTCTCGACTCCAACAAATCTATCAATTAATGCCACATAAATTGGGACATGGCAAATAACATATATTATTAAAAAATTAGGTTCAAAATGTACTACAAAATACAATAATTAACAACTTAATATATTAAAGAGACATATAAAAAAGGGTTAATATTTGAAATTCTGCATCTGCCACATACATTAGAACAAAGACAGTAATAAATATTATTTTCAAAATTATGTTAAAAAAAAAAGTACTACAAATCACAATAGCTAACAATTTAAAATATTTTTAAAATCATATAAAAATTTCAATAACTTCTCAAATTCCATAATATGACATAAATTTAAAAAAATGTGTTATAAATCATAATAAATAGTACAATATTTAAACTACTTTAAAAGCATTATAAATTGTAATAAATAATACAACAATTTAAGTTACTTAAAATTTAACGACTTAAATTTTATTTTAAAATGTATTAAAATTTTGGTTAATTGTCAAAACTTTGCATGTGCCACCTAAATTGGGACATGGACAGTCACACATATTTTTTTAAAAAAATTACATTAAAAGTATTCTATCAATTAACAACATATATTGTTTGAAATTGACGAAAAAGAAACTATAAATTACAATAATTAACAAAATAAATCTCTCGACTCCAACAAATCTATCACTATATTATAGAAGAGTCTAGGAATGACTACTAATGGTCCAATAAGATCACTACTAATGTCCAATATATTTATAAAATATATAAATGGGCCCATCACCTTCCACTTAAATACTACATATTATATATTATTAATTACTATACTATAAATCACAACTAATATCCAATATATTTATCAAACTACATAAGTGGGCCCCACCACCTTCCACTTAAATACTACATATTATATATTAATTACTATACTATAAATAACTTAAATACTCCATATTATCTATTACAATAATTAACAATTATTTGACACTTTAAATTCTATCAATGCCATATAAATTAGGATAAAAACCTAACATATAATATTTAAATATATTTAAAAATAATATAAGTAATACTATACATTACAATAATTAATAGCTTAATTATTTAAAACTTATATAAAAAATTTAATTGACTCTCTAAATTCTATTGGTACCGCATAAAATGGATTATATAATAAACATATATTGTTTGAAATTTACGAAAAAGAAACAATAAATTACAATAATTAATAATAAAAAATAGTTCACTCCAAAAAATCTATCAATTAACAACATATATTGTTTGAAATTGACAAACAAGAAACTATAAATTACAATAATTAACAAAATAACGTTTTCGATATACAAACTTCAACGGCTGCAGAAAAATCTCTCGACTCCAACAAATCTATCAATTAATGCCACATAAATTGGGACATGGCAAATAACATATATTATTAAAAATTAGGTTCAAAATGTACTAAAAAATACAATAATTAACAACTTAATATATTAAAGAGACATATAAAAAAGGGTTAATATTTGAAATTCTGCATCTGCCACATAAATTAGAACAAAGAGAGTACTAAATATTATTTTCAAAATTATGTAAAAAAAAAGGTACTGCAAATCACAATTGCTAACAATTTAAAATATTTTTAAAATCATATAAAAATTTCAATAACTTCTCAAATTCCATAATATAACACTACTATATTATATATTAATTACTATACTATAAATGACTTAAATACTCCATATTATCTATTAGAATAATTAACAATTATTTGACACTTTAAATTCTATCAATGCCATATAAATTAGGATAAAAAACCTAACATATAATATTTAAATATATTTAAAAATAATATAAGTAATACTATACATTACAATAATTAACAACTTAATTATTTAAAACTTATATAAAAAATTTAATTGACTCTCTAAGTTCTATTGGTACCACATAAAATGGATTATATGATAAACATATATTGTTTGAAATTGACGAAAAATAAACAATAAATTACAATAATTAATAAGAAAAATAGTCGACGAAAAACAAATTATAAATTACAATAATTAACAAAATAAATCTCTCGACTCCAACAAATCTATCAATTAATGCCACATAAATTGGGACATGACAAATAACATATATTATTAAAAAATTAGGTTCAAAATGTACTATAAAATACAATAATTAACAACTTAATATATTAAAGAGACATATAAAAAAGGGTTAATATTTGAAATTCTGCATCTGCCACATAAATTAGAAGAAATAGAGTAATAAATATTATTTTCAAAATTATGTTAAAAAAAAGTACTACAAATCACAATAGCTAACAATTTAAAATATTTTTAAAATCATATAAAAATTTCAATAACTTCTCAAATTCCATAATATGACATAAATTTAAAAAAAAAGTGTTATAAATCATAATAAATAGTACAATATTTCAACTACTTTAAAAGTATTATAAATTGTAATAAATAATACAACAATTTAAATTACTTAAAATTTAACGACTTAAAAATATTTTTTAAAATGTATTAAAATTTTGGTTAATTGTCAAAACTTATGTGCCACATAAATTGGGACATGGACAGTCACACATATTTTTTTTTTAAAATTACATTAAAAGTATTCTATCAATTAACAACATATATTGTTTGAAATTGACGGAAAAAAAAACTATAAATTACAATAATTAACAAAATAAATCTCTCGACTCCAACAAATCTATCAATTAATGCCACATAAATTGGGACATGGCAAATAACATATATTATTAAAAAATTACGTTCAAAATGTACTATAAAATACAATAATTAACAACTTAATATATTAAAGAGACATATAAAAAATGGTTAATATTTGAAATTGTGTGTGTGCCACATAAATTAGAACAAACAAAGTAATAAATATTATTTTCAAAATTTTGTTAAAAAAAAGTACTACAAATCACAATAGCTAAAAATTTAAAATATTTTTAAAATCATATAAAAATTTTAATAATTTCTCAAATTTCATAATATGACATAAATTAAAATTAAAAATATATATATATTGGGCCCCGTGCTGACACGGGGTCCTATATCTAGTTACTAGACAAGTAAGTAATTCTCTTTCTACGAATACTTGAATGAGCATTTTACGTTGCCTTTAACAATAAACTTATATTTTAGCATGGAGTCTATTTAAGTTTCACTCACAAAATCAGATAATTAATAATGTAATATAGTAAAACCTCACTAAATTACTATTCGGTAATTTATTAATAATTTCTCTGAGATAATATTTTCCTTTGGTCTCGAATTGCAGCAATGGAAAAAATTAATTATTTCGATAAGATAATATATTTTTTGAAGACCCCTATATAAATATATGGTCCCATTAATATTATAAATTAATAATTTTTTAAAAGTACTAATGAAATGTGATTATATTGTGTTTTGTTTTTTGTTAAACTTTAAATCTAGTTGAAGTTCATCTCTATCTTTTCTTATTGCATCAAAAAAATTCAGTGTTTCGATCTGCACCATAAAATTGTGAAGAGTCTTAGATACGATAAGTGTTCTCTTACATGTAATTGATTCAAATGGTATTATATCATCTACAACTTCATCATCAACATTGTTTTTTTATGGTATCCACAATTTCTTCTAAACTCTAGACCTCTGAATATGTATCATTTTCACCTGGATAATCCAATAGGTTAGTGACATCCATTTTATTACGGTAATAAAGATCATTAATCATGACCCCAAGTTCATGAATGATGTTTTGACAAGTGGGTTCATTCAAATTCTTTAAGATTTTATCCTCCAATTAATTTTTGCAGTGTTGAAAACAATTTGTTCTTGTCTCTTGTTGAACATTTGTTGTCCAAGCCGGAATTGCAAAATTAATAGCATCCAAAATATTAATCTTTCCTCGATCAGTTTCATGTCCCACTTCATAGTCTTCTAATATCCTACCATAAAATTTGTTCCGATAATACATCTTGAAAGCTCTTATAATCTCAGCATCACAAGGTTGAATCTCAAAATACTCTATAAATTAATAATTATTAATTTATCAATTAAATAATACCTCTATAAAATAATAATATTTCACAGTTACAACTATATTAATTTGGTGAGGTTTTACTGTACTTTATAATCTTAGCTTGGAATCTATTGATAGTTTACACAATCAATTATTGAGAAAATAATACTACTTTTATCAAATTCATCAACAAACTTTGAATGATATTATACATAACATAGTATCTTACAACAATTTTAGATAGAAGAAAAACATTTTCTTCCATGTTAGTCCTTTTATGAATATAGTTGAAATAAAATTTAATATTTTCAAATAAATAATACTATATATTCGAGCATAATGTATAATGTTGTTCTCTTCAATATCATCCACGCAACACGCAGGTACGTGGACATACAAGGAAAGATATTTAAGAAAGACTATATGTTAGTTAGGGTAGGAAGTAGTGTTTATGAAATCGTTACAAATTTGAAACCTTGTCATCTAATGAGAAAATTTTGATAGCTGGAGAGTTTTCTTCCAAATATACTAAGTAATATTTTATAACACAATAGGAACTGACAACCTACAGTTAGCTTCTAGCTGAAATCAAGGAGTGAAACTTCAAAATGTTGATTTGCAGGACAAATGGTTCTGCAGAGAATTAAACATGAAGAGAAGCAACTTCTTGAGACAAACCATCAACTTCTTCGTTTTGTTCTTCGATTGGCTCTTCCTATAAAAACATTGTCAATAAGAAAAAGTACCGACAGATGAGTGAAGGAATGCTAAAAATTGCAACAACTGGCATTCAAATTGGTTTTTAAAACAAGATACTCTCATCACTTGCTTTATTGAGTGTACAGTAAGGGAAACAGAATAAAAGGATTTACCTCCGCGTTTCTTCTTTTAACTTCCACACACTTGGAACCACTGATGCTAGCACTCTTCAGCAAGCTACGAGCACTGTAGTTCTCTGATCCCTCAGACTGCGCTGGTGGACTCTGAAGAGTTGTTGAAACAGTTCTCTTTTCACAATCATTATTTTGGGAAGAGGTGTCATCTTTTGGTGCAGGAACTCGCTCTCTGCAGCAGAGGTATTACAAAAAAGAAAACAAGTTCATATGTTAACTGAAGGTTTCTAACCAACACACATAATTCAGCTTTTAATGTAATCTATTGTAATACTTAAATTTTGTATTAAGTATATGCGGACAAACTATAAGAGTTTAATCGATCAAACAGGATGATAATCAATTTAAAATAGAATGTAAACAAATCCAAGGTCCTCAGTGCCCAAAAAGACTGGAAATATTTAAACAGCAAGAGCTAAATGGTAAGTCACTGCACAAGATAACACAAGCAACTCTATGATCCACACCCATATGTAAAAGCACAGTATATTTTAAAAACCTTGTTTTCAATTGATATTTATTTTTTTGAGAAACTACTTTCCAAATCTGAGTTTTTTTAATGTGGATAGTTTTAAATACAAACAAAGCAATTCCTTAATCTGCAGATTCTGAAAAAACCGTTTTACCCATATGACGAAAAGAATCATAGATTCAACAACGCACCTAGGCAAGGAAGCATGCTGCCTCAGAATTGGAGCACTATGCTCACCTTTACCAGCATGCTCCTCAAGATGTGCAAATTGTCGCTTGAACCGATCAACACCACTAAATTAACATAGAAGAAAAACCACAATCAATATTTCTTGAATAGCAATACAAAACGAATAAAGAAAACTTATTTGGCACAATACATTTGCCTTTATATGAAGTGGGGAGTCTAGAAGACAACAATCAACTGTATGTGATAGAGAAAAAAATATTAAAATAATCATGTCTTTTCACAGAAGGATGATCAATCAGATCCAACACTAGACCAAGGATAAGGCAATCACTAATAAGAGTGAAAATCTTGCGAACCAAGGTTCAAATTCCAGCATAAGTGGTTAATTCTTCTCATCTGCCTAAACCTTGGTGGGCAAAGTTACCCAATACTTGTGCTAGTTGGATCCCAGTGGATTGATCAAAGTGTGTCTAAAACTGATGAACTCTTTTGTTACTGTCATGTTAAAAGTTTGCAGCAACCCTACTGTTGCTGAAAACTTAATTCCTTTGATTTCATCTGAAAATGATTGTCAACTTTTACTTTTAAGGGAAAGAAAAGTTATGTATGTTTCGTGATGTTCTTCCACCTATGAGAGTAGCAATTACGCTCCAGTAAAATACTACAAACACCGGCATTTAATGGAAGAGAAAGAGGCGGGTCAACTATTATAGAAAAGAAAGAGCATAAATTATTAGAACTAGCTTCTATTAGCAGCAAACCTTGGGTACATAAAGCCACTAGTCTGATCTCCACCAGAAAGATACTCCTGAAGCATCTGAGGATGATATTCTAAAATCTGGTTGTTCAAGACAAGAGTAAAGTCAATCCTTCGAATCATTTCACTAACAAGGTAGCAATTAATACTAAAGAAAGCCGCACCTCGCGATATATGAGTTCTCTAACATCATCTTTTGCCAATTTCCTCTTCTCAAATTCAAACTCAAGCTTTGATATTGGTGGTCTACATGGTTCACGATCAGCATTTGATAAACCATGGAAATAAGGATCCTCTAATCCCTAAGAAAAGGCAATATTAGTGTTAAGTCAATTGGACTTGAGAATTTCGTTTAGTAGTCGAAACAACATTGGATTTGTTTTCAATCACTACCTCTTCTGCTGATGGCCGATCTTTAGGGTCAAATGCAAGCAGTCGTTCAAGTAGGCGTAATGCCAAAGGATCTGCATTTGGAAACTTTTTTGCAAATCCAACCGGTTGTTTCTTCCGCATGCTGCTGAGGTATCTTCTAGCCTTTTCATTTCTAATCTGCCAGTTTTGAATGAAACAAGTTAATAAAATAAGAGAAAAATAAAGTAGCATGTAAAATGTGACACCATGGAACTTCTCAGCAACAGTTTTTCTACCTTATCTTCTAAAGATAACACATAAATACCACTCTATACTTGTCCTGTTTTTTCAACTGTACACTTTATTTTCGCGGAGATCCTATACCACCACACCTCCTTCACCAGCAACCAGAAACCTAAGCTTTCTAATTCTCTTTGCCACCTTCATTCTTCTCCATTCAAGTTTTAAGAGTTCACTGCAATTCAACCTAGAGATGTCTTTTTTTAAGAGTTTAGAAATGCATTCTTAACACTACAACTCACAAGCCATTGTACTCATCTTTCATTCACCAACGCCTCACGCCACCTTCAAGAGATATCATCATTACATCTTTGTGACCACAGGTCATTCACAAAAAATTAAAGCCACCTTGAATACATGTCAAAAACTCCAAAAACAAGTGACACCACTGGCTGGAATCCTTCAAGCTGCTGGAGTACCACTAGGAAGAACGCATCAGTTATGCCACCTGAAAGCCCACAGATACAGGGCAGTAGAAACCACAAAAAATAATCACCGTAGAGCTCCATCACTATCAGAAATACCAATGAATGCCTCCTTTAATTCACCCTCACTCTACCAGAAAATGGCATCATCTTCATCAGCTTTCACGCCATAGATGTCTCACTTTTCAACTTCTTGTTAGCTCAGAAACAGCCCTCAGGGAACACCACAGCTCCTTCCGCCTTCAAACAATGAAGCCCGACAACACCACAAATTTGGTGGTGATTTTTATTTTCACCAATGGTTTCTTAAGTGTATTACCCTCATCTTCTATTCTCAAATATATCTACTAGCAGTATTAGACACATACTTTGGCACAAAAAACATGCACAATAGGATGATACTAAAAGAATAACATATTATTAAAGAACATTCTGAGAAAGAAAAGCATATATTATGAGAACTAACCTTTGCAACTGTTTCTGGAGGAGGTGTCCCAAGCAAATCTGTGATTAGGTCTAATTGATGCACTACATTCTTTCCAGGAAATAATGGTTTTCCAGAAAGCAACTCTGCAAATATGCATCCGATGCTCCATATATCAATAGCAGGAGTATACTGCAAATAGAGAACTCTTAGAGACGTATATGTCACATGAAAATGAGTCTGTGAGGATGTGTCAACAACACAAATAAAGTCTTCACATGTATGATAAAGTTGTTTCATAGTGAAACATCTTTTCACATTATTATTCTTTCATCAAAATTTGGCAACGAACAAATCCTCGTCCTTAAAGCATGTAAACTGTAAAGCCATGTGTCAGTGTAAAATGCAAGAGAAGTAGCTTTTAAGCATCTCATCCATTTCTTCTGTCTATACCAATGCTGGAAGCAGACTCAAACTGAACTTGGAAAAGAAGTTCGCAGAAGGTTAACTGAGCGTGGCACATTCATGCTCAAAGCCAGTAAATGTGTGGTATTCTCTGGGCTAAAACTATAAACCCATATGACAACCTATTAGCTTCTCTGAAATGATAATGTTGTTACTTTTTAAAAGTTTCACCTTTTTAGGACTTGTGAAATGTTGAAAATTCCAATTTCCATAGGCAATTACTTGAAGATTAGCAAAATGCACCCAATTTTCCTACAGCCTCATAGACTTGGTAATCTTCACAGTAAAATGTTTGTTGCTGCATATTCTTTGCTTTTTAAGATTATTACTTTAGTCTTCCTTGTGGTGTCTTTTAGCCTTGTGGCTAATGGTGTATCTACTTCAGAGACAGCACAATACGAGACCCACTGCCATTAAATTCTGTATCCACCTATGACAAACAGTCAGCAAACTAAATCTTTCACTGTTGCTGAACCATTGAGGAGAACAGGCCATATTACAGGTATCCCACAGTATTGATGAGCACTACACTAGATTCGAGAGATTAAAACTCATTACGGAAGGTGGACCAAATGCTGTAAAAGGAAAATACTCATCATTGACAAGGAAATTACGCTACTACCTAAGTTCTTGAATTCAAATTTTCTTTTTCCAACAAGTAGCTCCATGAACCTATAATTCAACATAGCTACATAGGATAATATGATAAACAGGTAACATCTTCACCTAACATGAATAAAGAACAGATCAGCGAAACAACAAAGTTATAGATCTGATAACAATGTGACTTTTATGTATTACTACTTAGACTCCCCTCTTTGTTCTACATTTTTTTATCCTTTTGGTTTTTGCTGCAGTTAATTTTTCAATCAGTGCAGTTTCCAGTTGTAATCACATGAATCTAGATTGCATGCATTGTTAAAGGCTGCAATGGTATATGAGTACATCCAGTGCCATCCCCAAACCATTTATTGTGAAAAATAATTACTTTAGCTAGTATTTTGCTCTCCCCGTATAGAAAGGCATATTAGCTATGAATCTCAAAGGAAAGCAAAAGACTTGAGGAGGGGAGTGACAAAATAATGAGGAACAATCTTGATCATAATACATTGACGCTAGGTGCAAAAGAATGGAGAAGTAACAAAATAATGCGAAACAAACTTGATCATAATACATTGACGCTAGGTGCAAAAGAATGGAGAAGTAACAAAATAATGCGAAACAAACTTGAACATAATACATAAAAACTAAGTGTCATCAACTATACTTAACATCATTGTAGTTGTTGAATAAATGGAACAGAATGCCCTCAAGGCCTAGCTCGAGTGGCAAAAGGTGGAGGATTTGTGGCTTAGGTCACATGTTCAAGCCCCACACCATGCAAAGCGAAGCTCAGTATTTAAGTGGAGAAGGGTAGAGGTGCGGGCCCATTATCCACCGAGTTTAGAAGGCTATGATTGATCCTAAGGACGAGTTACAGGCGGATTTCACAGTTATAAAAAAAAAAAAAAATATATGGAACAGAATGAACAATTAAACTCTAAAATTTAGTGCCATTGCAGTTGTTGCATACACAATCAGAAAAAAAGAGAGCTAAAGCTAAAGTCAGTGACATTATAGTTGTTGCATAAACACCAGCAGATTGAACAATAAATACTTTGAAAGTTATAAATGAATCTTACCTTAGAGAAGAAGGAGCCACATAGCTCAGGAGCACGATACCATCGAGTTGCAACATAATCCTTTAATACATTCAAAAAGATACATGTATCAAAAATACCAGACAAAAACACGTATAAAAAACAACAGAGAAAGGAAGCCTTTTAAATTTGAACTTACAGTCCAGAAAATAGCTGATGGCACATCATTGAATGATACACGAGCAAGCCCAAAGTCACATATCTTCAACTTACAGTCAGCATTAGCAAGGATATTTTTCGGCTTTAAATCCCGGTGGAAGATATTTGCTGGTAAGGGGGCAAAAGTGGCAGGTTTGATTATCACAGAGTTAATTTTAACTTCTACAGTTAGAGGTAGCAAGAGGCACATTTCGAATTACAGAAAGAACCAACCTGTATGAATATATTTTAGTCCACGCAGAAGCTGGTAGAGGAAAAACTGATAATGCTCATGTGTAAGATCATTATTGGCCTTAATTACCTGATGGAGATCTGATTCCATCAATTCAAAAACAACATAAATATCTTTAAACTCTCTTCGAGAAGGAGGCAACATAATGTGCTTTATTTCTACAATATCTGGATGCCTAAGTAGCCGAAGAAGCTTGATTTCTCTCAAGATTCTTGTCGCATCAGAAACATGGTCAAAGACATCATTAATTTTCTTGATTGCAACTCTTTCACCAGTATGGGTATCAACAGCAGACCCCACAACTCCATAGCTTCCTTTGCCAATAACTTCCTGAACTTGGTATCTACTTGCCTCTCCATATTCAGTAAAGAATTCCGTCTCTAACGCATTCTGAATAAGAACATCCCATTCAAAACATATATCATACATCTGAAAGCTTAAAAAATCCTCTTACCCATGTACATTGACATAAAGGTTAAAACATAATAAGGGACAACTAGAAGTAACTTCTTCATATACACAAACACAATAAACACAAAAACATAAGCAATCAAGGAAGCTGATTCTTTGACATGACTTCCCCATTGACCAAAATCCATCTAATACTCCCCATTAACATAAATCCAAAGTCTCAAAGGAATTCGCGAAATTTGGTTTAAGATTATTCAATCCTAGTAATAGCACAGACTACCAAAAGTGAAAGATGTATTAAATTCAAATTTCATTCGCAATCAAAAGATATAACTCTTACCATATAAACAAGGGATTCAAATCCAGATATCAAGACAGATCAAATTGAAATAAACCCAGAAAAAAAAAAAAAAGGGGCAATAAAAAGAGACCTTTTTGATAGGATCCATGGAAGAAGAAGAAATAGGCAAATGAAAACGCTTGGGTACTTTGATGAGCTTTAAACCGGTAAAGTCAAAGTCTTCAGTAATAGTAAATTCGTGTTTATTTTCTTGTTTTTCTTGTAAATGGGTATCTGCAGAATTGTGGGGTTGAGTCAAGATCGCATCTTCATTAGTGTGACGACGATGAAACCATCGAAGAACTCCATCAACAAATGAACTACTACCCCCCATATACACAACCCAACTTCTCCCCTAAACTTTCGTATTGATTCTACCACAAGATCTCAGCATTCCACGCTTTCTCTCTTCTCCAATATTCTCCCTCCTATTTTTATTGGTACAGATTGATGCAAGGAAGGAAGTAGCAATAATAGTGTGTATACGAGTTAGGACAACCGTGTTATACTGGCAGATGCTTCCATCTTCCTACCTTTGAAATTTTGGAAAATTACATTAGGCAAATTATGGCTGCCAAGTGGGCAATTTGATTTCCTACCTTTTAAATGTTTGAAACCATATTACTACTATTAAAATTACATGTAATTAGGTATTAAGTGAAAAATATTGCTTTCCTACCTTTCAAATTGAGAAATTTAATCTAACGCACCAACTTATCATTAATTTGTATTCTTTTGTAATTTTATTATTTATAAGAGATGTGATATTTAAAATAAGGCTTCAATGTCGTTTCTTATATTATTGTTTTATGTTATTATTTATGTGTATCGCATGTTTATCAATGGAGTATCTTACAAGACTCTTGAAACAATTGAAGCAGAATTCAAGTACCACCCAAAGTAAGGTTGGCAACGGAACCGGGAGGTGCCGGTTCTGGTACCGGTCCGGTTCCATTCCGGCTTGTACCGGTTAGGGCCGGTGTCTATGGGGTCTGGGAGGGGTAACGGGACGGAAACTGGGATATACCGGTTAGTCCCGGTTCGGTAAATATCGGTTCCGGTCCCGGTTCGGTAAATATCGGTTCCGGTCCCGGTCCCGGTCCGGTAAATACCGGTTCCGATCCGGTCTAGTTCGGTTTTTTTTTTTAAAAAAAAATCTTAAATATAGCCATTTTGAGAGTCGTTGGGCAATGGGTTTTGAGCCCCACCAACGGCTCTTTCACCCCCATAACTCCCCTTTACACCTCTCTACCCCCCCCCCCCCCCCAAACTTTTTTTAATACCCGAACCTTCTAAAAACTACATTTTCATCCTTTTTTTTAACTATAAATACTTCCAATCTTTCATTCTTTTCACTCACAAAAATATTAGCTTCTACTCTCTCAACAACTCTCAAAAGTCTCACTCAAGTCTCTAATCTCTTATTCTTGTTAAAATTACGAATTTGATCTTTGGAAATTGGAGCTTCAAAATTGAACTTTCAATTTTCGGCTTTCGGTCATACACATCTACTTTTTTAAGTAGATGTTTGGTACATTCATTCCAACTCACTTTTCATTTAGTTATTTATTTGTTTGCATTTAATTATTTATTCTGTGAGTAATTAGTCTCTAGTCTCTACTTATTTAGTTATTTATTTGTTTAAAACTTTGCATTACATTTTCGTATTATATATAATTTACTCACTTTTTATATTTGAATATGGATTCTGGTAAAAACAATGTTGACAAGGGTAAAACAACCATAGTTGATTCGATCACTAATTTTTGGAGCTCAAAATCCAAGAAAAATAAAAAAACCGATATTACTTCTAAATCTAAAACTAAAAAAACTTCTCAATTAAGAATAAATACGGATGATTATACGCATGTTGACGAAACTGTTTTTAATATGGATAGTAATAGTGGATTAGATCCTTATCATGAACATTTACAAAGAAAGTTTGGTAATTTTGATGAGGAATTACCTGAAGATGATGAACATGATGATGTTAATGATTATATTGATAGTTTTGATAATAATGTTGATGAATATGATGATGATGAAACTCAGCCAGCTACTACTCCCACTCCCTCTTCCCCTCCCGCTCCCTTTCATTGTCCTGCTCCCGTTTCCCCCATGCATCCTAGGCCTAAGGTAGAACGCGCTAAAAAATCAGTTGTGTAGCAATTTATGACTCAGAATGAAGATAAAACACAATTTATTTGTAATAAATGTAAACATAGAATGAATCATAAAACTGTAGGAAAACAGGGTGGGACGGGACATTTGAGTAATAATTTAATGTCATGTTGTAAAAATGAATTTTTGCATGTTAAAATTGTAGCCGAAGGTAAAAATAATGGTACCACCCTTCTTGAAAATGTAGGAGTAGATGGCTTTAATATGGTCCAAACACAATTAAATCCTTCTAATGTTTCTGGCTCTAGTATACAATGTTCATATAACAGAGAAAAAGATCTTGAAGAATTAGCTAAAATGATTGTTGTTATGGGTTTACCATTTAGTTTTGCTGAAAATCCCTGTTTTATTCATTATATTCAAATTGTGTATAATCCACATTTTAAAGGTTTTTCTAGAAATACAATTAAAAAGGCTATCTTTGATTATCAAGCTCAACATTTTCAATATCTTTGTTGTTTATCAATACAATCATTAACTGAGTTTTACAGATGATCTGTTATTGTTTAGCAAAGGAGACTCCAAATCAGTAAAACTACTATATGACCTATTTACTATATTTTCAAAAACATCAGGGCTAGAAGCAAATGAGGAGAAGAGTGTTGTTTATTTTGGAGGAGTGTCGGAGGAGGTACAACAAGAAATCCTACATCTATTAGGATTTGTACAGGGCACTTTACCTATAAGGTACCTTGGGGTACCACTTAGCTCCAAAAGAACTTCAATTGTCCAATTCCAAACACTGATTAAAAAAATTATGGGGAGAGTAAAGAGTTGGACCTCTAGATTCCTATCATATGCAAGGAGAATTCAAGTGATC